>NC_022010.1:40235549-40331812 GCF_000317375.1 Microtus ochrogaster
CAGACAATCAGAAAGCAGGGAGAGACCAACACTGACACTTGACTCACTTTTTTTCCCTCTTCCTGCTCAGTCAGACCCAGAGAATGGCACTACCCACATTCAAGGAAGGTCACCTCCCCTCAGCCCTCCCTGGAAATAGCTTTATATGGTGGTATTTCTTAAAGTAATCAAAGTGAAAACTGAGACCAGTCACAGACAACTAGAGTCAAATTCCGAGAGGGATTCATGGTGAACGGAAGACAGGAGCCTAGGTCCATGGGACTAACTGAGCCACAGCACCCCTCAGGAGCACAGTGCCACTGTGACAACCATGAGGGACCTACATGGTGTTTCACGGTGTGTGGGGGTGGGGTGGAGACATGGACCATGAGAAGAAACGAAACTTTAGAAACAGAAGCAGAGGAAAGAAGCAAGTGATAGGACAACAAAGTGTCACAAGGAGTCCAGGGTGGAGAGCTCGGTCACCAGCAACTGTGTCTGTGCACACTAGACGCAGAGTGATGGATGACATAACAGCGAGGTATTATCTAACAGCAATTTTGAAGCTAATGACTATCTTTATGGAAAAAGCAGCAGTAAACAGAAAATTATGACAGGTCTGCTCTGGGCGGCAAGGGCTCCTTCTGTAGAGCCTATCTGCTAGGCTGCGCTGTGGGGAGGCAGCTGGACTCCCCATGCTCCACACAGCAATCAACTGGAGATCTGCTTCAGTTGGGGTGAGCAGGATGGGCACACTGTCTAGACTAGGCGGGCACCCCAGCCTCCTCGTGACACTTGTCCCAGCATTTAAGGACTTGCTGCTTCCTCTTTCCTTTAGGGTAACAGCACCACACCATAGTCAGCTTGAAGCTTCCCTTTTAGGGGCAGTGTTTACATCTTACTATGATTAATAATTACTTCTGATTAATGCCAGGCAGCATTTCTCTGGTATATACATAGCATTTAGCTGTTGATTTAAACCACACAGGTATTGATTCTTGTGGGGAAGGAATGCTTTAAGCAAAATATGAATTACTTACATCTGGTATCCAACTTGTCATTATTAATAATGTGGCAAAAATAACCAACAGTTACTTTAATCACTGATAACTCAGAAAAATAATAAGGCTTTTGTGGAGACCAAAAGACCTCCACTTGTTATTCACGAAGGTTCTGCACAGAGGGAGAATGGTGATTTATTGTGCACTTCTTCCCGCCACCTCTCCCATGGGACTAACCATCTCCAGTTTGCTGTGACTCAAAGTGCCATCCAAGTCTGATTGGGCTGAACATTTACAGGGCTCAGCCAATCGGTCTATGGTGGGGGAGGAGGCCACAGAAGGATCTGCTGCCTGCCTAACAACCCAGAGCAACCCAGGTGAGACCCCTGCTGGCAATGGGTGGTACTGCAGTCCTGCTGTGCAGAGCAGGGTGCTCAGACAGGAGGATCAGCAAGGATCAGAGTATTGTCGAGGAAGCTGCCGCAGGGTCGCTGAGAGCAGCAACCCAGTTCTGCTCATGGGAGTCTCATTTGTTTCCCCATTGTTCAGCTACCTCCAAATCAGGATCACGTGGATGGCTCCCATCCTGTGCCCCCAGGATACAGAGGGATCCTCTCTGCATTACTCACCTTCAGGCAATCCTCTGGTAGGACAGGGAGTGAAGACAAGGAGATGCTCAGAGCCCTGGACATCTGGCCAGGCACCCCACTACAACAGATAAAGTGCTCTGGATGGTAATAAAATTAGACTCCTTAGAGTCTTTTTCTGTCGGCAACAGGATCAGGAAATAAAATAAATCGCAGGCACAGAGGCATCTGCCCATGCCTGGTAGAATAGAGCGCTCTGCTTTTGTTTGCTGGCACAGCCTTCCATTTGCAGTATCACTAAGCATGCTGTCTCCTCCCAGCTTTCAGAAGGAAGAAAGACTGTGGGCTCCAGGGCATCAACAATGGCAACCAGGATTAAACTGTCAACCGGTCCTTCTGAGCCTCCCAGTTCGAGCTGGCCACCACGGCTGTCACCATCATCTCACCTCCTCATGGGATAGGCATGGTGGGAACACCACCTCATTTCTTAAGTGGGGAAATTTAAAGCCTGGCATGGGAAAGTCACCTGCTTCAGTTTCCACAGTGGGGCCTCTTTCTCCAGTGGGTGCTAGCCAGCACCGGGGAGAGGCCCTGCGTGCAGTAAACACAACCAATGCCACATACCATCACACACCTGAACCACATCAACTTGAACACAGGAAGACACTTCTAACGGCCCTCTGCACACCCTCGCCATGTGGCGTCTCACTCCTTACTCCACAGATCAGACACCACAGTCAAGAGATCTCGGTGACTCAGAGAGGTAGTTCCGGATGGCCAGAGATACAAGCCCAATGCTATAGGCCCCTTGTGTCTCTTAGTTTTCCTTCACTAAATATAATCCTGACTTGAAAACAGCTCTGCAGAGACAGTAACTAGAGATGTAATGAATACACAACCAGATGCACGGAGCGTTTGGAAGCAGGTGCCACTCCGCCTCTCCCAGGAGCATACTGCTAAATCTTTCTTCCCCTCATCTGCGATTTAGTAAAATATTTCTTTGTTTAAAAAAAGAAACCTATCTCCTGTTTGCAAAACACGTTCAAAGTGAAACTCAATCTCATTCCCCCAATTCTCGCTCCTACATCTGTCTCTGATGAAGTGTGTACGCATGCACACACATACAGAAGGCTAAAACTCTGTAGTTCACCCTGGGAAACCAAATCCAAGGATGGCTTTCTGTTAACACACCACTGTCAGAGCATTCCTGAGTAATAGCAGTGATGCAGCAAACCTGGCTCCTCTGTGTGTAGACTCTTCACCACAACCCCAAAGTGCAATTTCCAAAAACTAGAACCAAGCAGATCCAGGATTAAAAATCACCCCCTTCTGGCTACTCCCTAGTTCAAGCTGGGTTGCAGATCTCCATTCCAGCCTTGTTTAAAGCAGGCACCATCACTGTGCTGAGGCCCTCCATGCTGGAGAAGGGAGATGTGTGTTCATTCCCTAGGGCTGCAGGAACAAAGTGTCACCTGCTGGATGATTTAAACAACAGAAACCCCCCACTCTACAGTTTCAGCTCCTCCTGAGACTATGCTCCAGATCTCTTGTGTTTTGTGACTAGCCGACAATCTTTGGCCTTTCCTTTCTTGATAGAAGCAAAGCCCTGACCTCTGCCTTCATTTTCATGTGGCATTTCCCCCCATGAGTGTCTGCCCTAACTTCCTCTTTCTAAAAAAGGCAACAGCTGGATTGGTTCAGAATCTGCCCTATGGATCTCACCTCAACCAATGACATTGTCAATGGTCCTATCCCCAATAAAGCCACTTTCTGAGGTAGGACATTAACACATGAGTTAGTGGGAGATGAGGGGGTCAGAGAAGGAAGAGGGAAAGAAAAAGGGAGAAAGAAGAAGAGAGAAATGAAAGGAGGAAGGGACAGGCGGGGGCGGGGGTTGAATTAACTTTTGGCTGGCCTTACGTTCCACCCAGCTAGTCTGTTTCTCCCGGAGCAGATGTTTGATGGTGTCAGCACCTCCTAGAATGGGTGCGCCTGTCATGGAGAATGTGTCTAGATACTAGGTAAAGGGACAGACTAGGAGTGACCACTTTGGAGATAAGGTACCATCCCCACCCTATCCATCCACCACCTCTGCTGCTGACTTCATGGTATATTTTTCTCAAAGAAATCTACTGTCTTCAGGCTGGTAAGGTTGACAGACAAGGCTAATATATATTGTCCCCAGAGAGCTCTGGAACTGTATTATTGCAGTTACAACAGAATAGAAATTTTCAAAATACAGACTCAATTTAAAGTAGAAGTAGCCTTACTACATGCTTCCTGAGGGAAAAGTGTAAATGCAGACATTATTTACTCAGCTACTCATGTAATATTTGTTCAAACAGAGTGAGCTTGCTGCATAGACAGAGAAACCTTTGGGACAGGCTAGAAATAGCTTAGGAACCGACTTCTTCTACAATGTACTTAGCATTACATTGCTGCATACATACACTGCAAATGACTTGGTGTTAATAATGATCCAAAATCAGTATACAAGGTCAGCTACTGTGAGGAAAGACTCATGGTAAACTGAGCAGAGGAGGGAAGCAAGGCTCAATGACATCTAGGGTACAGCCAGGCAAAAGGCTCCTGCTATCTACTAGAGCTGAACCCTGGGCAAACACGAGATGAGGCTAACGGCATGCTTAAGAGTTTCTAGCCTTGGACATTACATTTGCCACACTAACCCATCCTGCTCATTCCTGAGCAAGCAAAGTGAGCCTACTTACAGGAACACATACACACACATGCATACACACACATGCATACAAGCATACAAGCACAGAGACATGCATGCATGCACACACATGCATGCATGCGCGCGCACACACACACACACACACACACACACACACACACACACACACACACACCCCTCAGTTCCATTAAGCAGATCACAGGTTTTGGAGTCTGAGCCATCATCCTGGAAAAGGGACTGGTTCCCTTTGAGCCTTGCTTCCCATAAGATGGTAATACATTTGGGGGTCGATGAGATACAACACATGGGACCTGGCCAGATCTGGTTCTTGTTAGATGAAATTTTCTGAGATTTTTCTCTTCCCACAGTAAGGATGGAACCCTCTCAAGAACCCCTTCTAATTAGCCACACAGGATTGAGACAGGGGTGAACTTACAAGGAGGGCTCTGACAACCCCAACTTCTGGCTCCTCCTCTAACACATCTATAGGACGTCTACACCATTCTTCCTGGAACGGCGGAGGTGCTGAGGGACATTAACACTTGCTCTGTGCCAGGACCTGTTCAGAGGACTTGACACTTTCTAAAATTCTAATCTTCACTATAATCTATGAGATGGTTCCATACTTATTCCTACCCAACAGATATGGAAACTGAGGCACACAAGTTAGATGGCCCACCAAAGTCTCGGAGTTAGAGCAAAGACCAGGGTGAGGCTGTGTAGACCCAGTACCCATGGTTTTATCCACACTACTGATGGCTCTTTTTGCAAAAATCCTCTCTCTTAAACTGGGATTCCTACCCATCCCTTATCTTTCATTAGCTTTCTGCTTCGCTTTTTAGTCCTTTACTCAACAAGATACAGACCTCGAGTTTGCCCAGGAGGGAAACCTACACTATATTCCCAAGACTCAATGAAAAGGTAGAAAGAAATATGGCTACAGGAAGTGGTCCAAAGATGCCCAGGACATTCAGATAGGACAAGAGGAGCACAGGCAGTCCTGAATGCATTCTGAGCTGGCTGTGGAAGACAGAGAAGAGTCAGCAAGAAACCTCAGTGACAAGAATAACACATACACACAGACAGCCAAGTGAACACTAGGCACAGCCTTAGGGAGCAGTGAGCATTTGTGAACCTGGCTCCAGAGTGCAGAGTGTATGCCAGGCCATGAGGCCTTGACTGCCAGACCCAAGGGAGTGAAATTACACGAGCATTCCAAGATTCAGCTAACAGAGCAAGATAAAAATCTGCTGGCGAACGTCTCTGCATTCCGCCCTGGGATGGTGAACTCACCCTGAAACACTACCCAGTCCAAACCTCTTGAGGACAGTTTTACAGAGTGTCACCTTTTCTCTCTACCAGTGAACCCCAGAAATTAGCTGGGCAGACTGGCTCTTCCTAAATTCTGAGCCACATTTGTGCACCCACGGTGGAGGGCCTGAGGTCCCAGGGATGACCACTACCTGGAGAGCTGGGAAAGAATCCCAAGCCTCCTCACGATACTCAGTTCTTCATAGCCTCACGTCATAAACACGTCACTTGGGGCACCTGTCCTGCAGAGCTCTGACCAGGGTCTGAGGAAAAGGAGAGGATTTTGGATGGGGAATCAGCAGAGGATCACCCACGACACACTGACTTCTACCTATTTCAAAACCAATTCATCCCAGGCCCTACTTTCCCTACCCAGACTGCTGACTAGCTGAAACCCCTACCCAGGGTCCCACAAGACCCACACCGTCACTAATTCTCTAGCACTTGAAATGCATTTGTCCCCCCAAATCCATTATTACATAGCCATGTCAGAAGCAAGAAACACTTCCTGATCATTACAGTGCTGGGAGAACCTTGCACGCTCAATAATGAAGACTAGAGCTGGACACAGATCTCAGTGGCAAAGGTCCCTAAGCCAGAGCAGATTAGAACCTCAGTCAGATTTGTCACTATACAAGATATAGATTTTGTGTGTGTGTATATATGTGTTATATGTATACACATGCTTTATATGTGCATATGAGGATATATATATATATAATTTGTATAAGGACTATACTATAGTGGTATAGAACGTCTGTCAGATTTGTCACTATATAGTCAAGATGAATTAAGTAAAAGCAAAGGCTGCTTCTGTCCCCAAAAAGGCAGCAGCACTCTGAGATCTTAGAAAGCAGACAAGAAGGGCAGTGTACCCTTGCTGGTACAATGGGGACGGATGCCTGCAGAAGACAAAGAAGCCAGTTCTGGGAAGAGACCCTTGGAGTCTGCAGTAACCTCCTTGGGCTGGATGGAGGCTGAATTTTGGAAAGGCAAGGCAGGATGCTGCATTCATTTCTAACTGTCAACATTCTACTTAGCTGAGGTGTGTGACTAGCTTCTTTATTTCCTTTTCATCACCCTAGTAAAACACTTGAATGGGGATATGTACACTGTCTGGACTTACAGGCAGCTGCAGCTCTGGCTGAGGGCCAGGTTCTATTAGTCAGAAATCAGATGTGTTGCACAAGGTGTACGAGACGGGATACAGCTTCCATCTGCACTGCTGGCCAAGACAGTCATGGCATCCCTGAACCTAGAGTTCACTCTGTAGCTCCTTGGCTACTAGAAACATAGGGTGGTCAAGGTGGCCTTTATCTAAATGCCTTAATTGCTGAACCTCGGTTTAGAGGCCACCCTTCAGCTGTGGCAGCAGCTGCTTCTGCAGTGTGAAAGTCTTTCAGAAGACCAGTCAGGAATCCTCAGTTAGCCCTGCAGACGATATAGTAAATACCCGATTCCCAGGGTTAAACTCCTGTTTAACATACCTGGGGTCATTTCTTTTTCCTTCAGTGGTCCCTGAATGATAAGTCATGTGACATAAGGCAGACTTCTCAAAGGTCACAGCAGCCATAGCACAAAGACTTCTGGGAATACTGAAGAAGATTCATTTATCAAGAGCAAAATGTAGCTCCCTTACGTATTTTTTTAGAAGATGGCCCTGGAGGTTCTTATTTGAGAGCTAAGACAATCAAGCTCAAGGCTGAGGAGGGATGGTGCATGTGCAGGCCAACTGGTCAACGCCAGGGCAGGACTCACTTGCCTCGAGGATGAGAAACAGTACTTAGTCAGAGGGAAGGTGGATCTGACAGGAAGAGTTCAATGGGAAAACTAGTGATGTCAGAGGTGCTTCCAGCATCTAGAAAGACTGAGGACAGGTTAACAGTGTTGGCAATGACCTGGGTCACACAGGAGAGTGCAGGAATGTGAGTGAACACCCAGTATTTGCAGTGTGTGGCAGTGTTAGCTGGGGCAGGTCATTCATTAGTGTGGGCTTGGTAGGACTGCATGGCTCAGCCACAGGGAAAAGCAACTGGATTTGGGTATAGTGACTTTTCTTAAACTAGTGTATCCTTGCCAATAAAGGTCTGTGCTCACAAGTCACCTGGGAGCCCAATGAACCACAGGCTCTGAATCTGCAGTTTGGGGAGGGCTGAGAGTTTGTGTTCTGCGATCCAGTCCATACCTTGAGTAGCAAGCCTGCAAACACCATGCATATACATCAGTTGAAACATCTAGTGTATGTTTCTTATGTGGTGGTGGAACTTGTCCCAGGCTACACCAAAAAGAAATAGCAGGAACTGACAGCAGACCTACAGCAGGCTCACATCTGCTCCCAACTTAATCTTCCACTGTCCCTACCCTTGGAAAGACATGGTGTGACTCTAAAACCTGCTGAAGGGAAAGGGAAGGGAAAGTTTTGAGAGCTGTAGCCACGACGTCTAGCTAAAGGCTGTGGAGGTAACACATCTGGATCACACCCCTGGCCCCGAGCTTTCTCAACTCAGGAACACTGGGAGAGACAGAGAAAGGATACAATAGACGATCTGTAGAAAACCAATTCAAACAGCCAACTGTCTTAGGAAGGATGCTGAGACTCACTGGAAATTCACAGAGCAATGAGGTGCCACTGCCCACACATCAGGCCAGCACGAACTGGAATATGAGAGCCAAGCTGGAGTGTGGGCAGGAAGGAGGTGCTGTACAGATGGCTAATGGAAATGAAAACTATGTGGTCCATGGAATGAACAATCTGGAAACATCTATCAAAATTATAAATATACCTGCCTTTCAGCTCAATATTCCTACTCTTTGGAATTTACCATGGGAAATAAAAACAGCAATTTGCAAAGACACAAAAACTCACTTATAAATAATGACATTTCCTTTAAATTAAATAAAAAACCGGAGGCAAAGTGAATGCCCACAGAAATAAGAATGACTAAATAAAATATAGGTTACCATACTATAGAATAAATAAGAATGAAATACGAGGTGTACCAGCTAACTCCAGAGATGATTTATGAAATATTGATGAGACAGAAAAGCAACACTGGAGAGGGTGACTAATGGGATTCCTGCTGTGTTATTTAAAGGAGCCTACACACGTGTGTTGCGTGTATTTAAATGACTACAACTGTAGATGGTTTTATAAGCAAAAGTATATGTATAGAGGGATTCTGAGTCACTACAGTGAGCTATGTGGAAGGGAAGAGGGAAGGGCAGGTACCAGGGAACTGGGCATCTGTCCTCACTCTGCAAGGTTCTCTTGACTCTAGAGATGAGATGTAATCCACGCTTCATTTTCTCCTCTCTCACATGACCACCTGGAAGGAAGAGCCACAGCCCTGACAGACCAGATGTGCTCAGTCAGCATTTCCCCTCCAACAGCAACTACTGATGGGCTGTACGCCTATATCAGCAGCATCTGCACGGGGAGAAACACTGAGGCCCAGAGCAGCAGAAACAGGGGTGTCTGCCTTCCTCTCTGAGGTTTTGGCTGGGCTCAGTTCTCATGGGCGGCCATAGGAAAGGGTTCTAAATATAGGTCTTCAGCATGTAAGGATGGCCTGAGCCACGATGCTCAGGGAGATGCTCTCTAGGCCCTGTGCCACTGTGTTCCTAACACTGGGAAATGTCTGTGGGAGTAGTTCCCTTTGATCTGGATAACACTTCTGTTTTCTGAGAACTGTGTCTTTAAGAGAGATCCTTCTGCTGCTGAATTCCCCTCCTCAGGTACCTACTCTGCTCCAGCCTGCACCAAAGTAACAGGGGAAGCATTCTCTCCCCCCCACCACTGGGCTTTCTCATGTTTGCTCAACAGCCCCACTCTCCCCATGGGCAGGTGCTGGGCACCACCTCCTGCATCTCCTGGTGTCAGGGCAGCTACTGGTCCTCAGAAACAGCAGTTTGGACAGGTAAAGGTGAACACTTTTGTTGTTCCAAGGGACACTTGTGTTGCCTCCAAAAGTGTGCAGGAGACATGGGATAATGGGGCACGGGGGTGGAGGCAGTCTAAAGGCCCTTCTGAAACATCAAGGGGAAATTCCATCCTCTAAAGAAAGCCAACTGGCCCTCCACTGTGGTCACAGAACAAGGATGGGCATAACTGTATCCAGCCTGGGCTCCCCCCTACCCTTCTCTAGCACCACGATCAACCCCAACACGGCCCTTCCTGGAGAAATACTAATGCTTTCGGGTCCACGGCACACCATGACATCACTGAGTCTGCACAGCCACGAAGCTGTGGAGCCAGGGACCACAACCTAAACCTCTGAGTATAATCTGCCCTCAGAATTCAAGAGGCTGGGCCTGGAGACTTTCCTAGAGAAAACTTTCCTGGACAAAGACAAGAGTAGGCCCCTGGTAGTTCCCAAAGAGGTGGAGATGAGGTTTCTAGTCTCAGCTCGGTAGCACCTGAGGAGGACTGCACTTCTGCAAGACTCTGACAGGCGCACAATGCCAGTTCTCAGCTCGCAGCCTCAGATTTATTTTGGTAAAATGGGACAACACCTACGTAATAAAAGAGACAAACAATCCATCAAGGGGAACCACACTATCACTAGGAGGATCATAATTTCTCTATAAATATGACCTCATCATTTCCATTGAGCAGGGACAATTAAAGGTGTCTTGTAAGAGCTAGGTGGCCCAAATCAAACAGCTGGGGCTGGGCAATGGCACTGGCTTCTTTCTCGTGATGAGATGAAAGGAATGAGCTAGGAACGAACGGTGTGAGGTTTAAAGGCATCACGGTCTAAGTCAGCTCCCAGCCCCACCACCGGGTAGGTGCCTGGCACTGGGGAGTCAGGCAGCGTCTCTAGCTGCATTCCACCACCATCAGCTGCACACCATGGAGCAGAGCCCATGAGCAGACCTCAAAGGGCTCTTCATCCTCACTATCCCAGGACAATGCTGAGTCTCACGAATGCCTCTTTTGTTCCACGCAGCAGAGAATTCACAAACATTTTTTAACTATCCTGTGTTTTCCTAGCTGTTTGTTCTTTTCTCAAAGGTCCTAAGATCACAGGGAGGCAGCCAAGAACAACAGCGGGGGAGCTCACACTGCAGTTGCAACAACAAGGCAAGGGGCTCCAGCTGAAGGAGGGAAGGCGCAGGAGGGCTCACCGGCTGGCCAGATGGCCGGGTAGGGACCACTGTGGCAGCAGGCTCCGTCCCGAGACCTCGGATGCTCAGGGTGGGAAGTTCCTGCTGGGCCTTCAGGATTCCTGCTGGATGACTGGGGCACTGGCAGCTTCTCGAGCTCATGTTCCCATCAACACTCACATGGTCAGTGTCTCCCCTTTCAGAAAGTGAAAAGTTTAGATTTCTAAGGCAAACATCAAGGTCCCAAGGACGGGATGATCTGCTCACAGGACAGAGCAAGAGCCACGTCCAGCAGAGGTCAGTCCATCTTCCTAGGAGCCTTTTCTCCCAACACCTGCCCTCTCTGCTGCTCCAGGGTCTCTATCGAGCCAGAGAAAAGCTTGGCCCTGCTTGAAGTCCTGGCTCTACCTCATCGGGGACTTGGGGTAGCCTTAGGTAGGTGTCTTTCTTTTCTCATCATGAAAATGGGACAACAGAAGCATCAAATCAGAACTAACTGTGAAGATTAAGCGACACTCCCTATGAAGTGCTGGGCATGGCATCTGGCACATAGGGTGCCCTGACAATGCTGCATGTGCTCCAGACATCTGGCCGGCTGTGCCCAGGCCCCGTGAAAGCAAATCCTACTGCAAATACCTACTGCAGATTCTTCCTTCAGGATCTCTGCGTTCAGATCCCCTTGCCTAGGCTCTGGGCACGGAGGGCAGGATGAGGCCAGCTCTGGACAGCTCCTGCATGCCACCCCAGGCAAGCCCCGTGGAGGTAAGATCCCAGGAATTACTTCCCTGACACACAGCCACACTCGACATGCTTCCACTCTGCTCCCAGGGGAGATTCTGTGAGGCTTTCTGGCAGGTGCTGAAGGCTAAGGTACAGGTTTAGGGTCTGAGAGCTGTGTCCAGATGCTGCCTTAGCTTTGTGCCTCCCCTTTGGAGCCTAAATGCCTAGAGACCACATTCGGAGCTCAGGCTATCTCTTCTTTATTCATTCAGTCACTCACTCAAGTGGCAGTATGGGCCTGGGTGAAGCTGGGTCACAGGGTGTGTCTAGAAGTCAGAGGACAACCCTTCCACCATGTGCTCCCTGGAGATGAGCTCAAGCTGCCCATCAGGCTTGGTGGTGGGTACCTTTGCCCAGTGAAACATCTCACTGGCCTCTCCTACCTGCGCCTCTAGACTCCTTTACACAAGAAGCTCTACCGAGCCACTGAGAAGCTCCACTGCTAGGCCCTGAACCGGGCCACATGCCTTCTTTACCAGAGGATGTGGTCTTTGCTTTACAGTACAACCTGGCCCTGTGGGCTACATCTGCCTAAGCCTTATGGACAGAAAAACAGTCAAGTACCACCCAAGCTCAAAATTCAAAGAAAGGTCTAAAGGCAAGGTCAGATTCTGCCTTAGTCAGAACCAGAGAGGCTTACATCTCTCTATCCAGATGGTGGAGAACATGCCACAACCATGACTGACTGGGACTCCACCAAGGGCCTCAGCAGCGTGCCCTGGTTTCCACACCTCCAGACTGTCAGGAGATGCACCCATGACAGTCCTGCCATCAACTGGCCCTCTGTGGCTGTGCAGGTAGCGACCCCTTCTCTGTACTTGAACGCACTCATCAATGAACAGAGAGTGATGACCAAAGGTGCTGTCCTGTCTTGGAGGCTGGCAAGTCCCAGATCAGGGTACTGGTGGCCTCAGTGTCTGGTTGACAGATAACTCTTCTTGCTAGTCCTCAGAGCAAGGCAGGTGAGGGAGCTCTGGGTCTCTTTCCTAAGTGCAAATTTCACTTACCAGGATTCCACCCTTATGGCCCAATGATCCTCAAAGGCCCTGCCTCCTCAGACCATTGTCTCAAGAGTCAGCATTTCAATATATGAATGGCGGGTGGGGCACAGAAACAGTCTATTTCATGTGTCTAAAGAAGCCCAAGGAATTGAGGTTAAAATGCAGATGAGTCAAGTAAAGCTCTGCTCCCTCCTCTTTACAGAAAGGTGGAACTCAGCTCAGTCACTAGCTAGAGACTATCCCAGGCTGGGCCTTCTGTATGTAGTAGGGACTATGGAGGCTACAGAGGCATAAGAAGGGGTGGTTTCCACAATCCTTCCCTAAGAACCAGCCTCAATTCCATAGCAAGAACTGGAGAACTTGAAAAGACACCTGCCAAACACCACAACGTAGCAGGGAAAGGCTCTGAGGACAGACAGTCGCTATTTTACATTGCTGATTACTGACAGCATGTAAGAAACCTGACTGCCTTCCTATCAACATGCTCCCTGGGACAGACATGCTTCCCCTGGCATCACGGGACCAGGGAAATAAGAACAGTTGGTGTCCCAACATCACTGTGTCCAAGGACATTACATTCAGGTATTCAGAAGCAGGGACTGACACTGTGAGTCAGGGACCTGGGCATCTCCTTAGCTCTACAAAAGACCACTGAGGTGACCTTGGCTCTTCCTACTTACTTTTGCCATGAAACAAGAGCTGGAACAGACAATGCCCATGCTCTCATTCGGAGGTGACAGTTTACTAAATGGACTAAGTGGGAATGAGAACCTGATCCAGTCAGTTCGAACTAACACCACCAATATTTTTAGGTATTTTCAATATGCAAGACCCAAACTTTAAAAGCCTTTTCTTCTTCCTGAATGCTGAAGGTAAGGAAAGAACAGACAGGCTCCCCATTCTTCAAAGTGGATGAGCCCCTACTTTCCAGAACAAAGGACTTGCCTAAAGCTTGCCACCAGCACCCACTCCCCAGGACAAGCTCGGCTGGTGGCAGATGCAGGAAGCTAAGGGAGCACATCTTCACCCACTAACAGGGAGCACATCTTCACCCACTAACAGGGAGCACATCTTCACCCACTAACAGGTCGCTGGCCGACCTGCTCTCCAAACCCACTGGCATCAAGGTGGTTGATGTTGAGTGCCAACAGCCCAGATCAATCTTCCTCTTCCAGCTGCTGAGGTGTAGGGGATTCTGGGAGAGCATGAAGTACTACCATGTGAATCACTAGCATCTTTGTGTAACAGAGAACTCTCGCAGGGACCTCTCTGGGGGCAGATGACGCTGCATGGTTCAGAGGCTGGAAGGTCTGTGTCTGAAGACACTCGTCAGCTGAATTATTAATGGACTTGCAGCACTGCTCAAGTTTCCCATGACAGATGGCTTGGCGAGTTGCTAGTGCTACAACCAATTAAGCATGATAGAGAATTCTGAGGCAGTGCCACAACCATGAGTATCTTAAAACACCCCCAGAAGCCACTGCAAGACACCCACAGCCTGCCCTTCTGGACACTGGCATGCCAAATGCCAGAGAGTAAGGCTTGTAAATGTTGGTCCCTGGCCTGGATATACCAACTGTACATAGGGCAGAGTGTCCTTCACAAGCCTATGGCCTTGCGATTCCATGAGTTCTATAGCCTTAGAAAAACAAGTGTCACAGGACAGAAGTAACTGGGTTAATTCTGATAAACAACATGCTAGTCACTTTCCTGTCACTACGATAAAACACATATTTTGGGCTGCCTTTAGTCTCAGCACTCAGGAGGCAGAGGCAGGTGGATCTCTGTGAGTTCGGGGCCAGCCTGATCTACAGAATGAGTTCCAGGACAGGCTTGAAAGCTACACAGAGAAACCCTGTCTTGAAAAACCTAAATAAGTAAGTAAGTAAGTAAGTAAGTAAGTAAGTAAATAAATAAATAAATAAATAAAATTTTGTTTAAGGTTCCAGAGAGACAAGAGTTTATCATAGCTGTGGGAGACAATGACCCACTGACAGGCATGGTGACCGAAGGAGAAAGCTAAGAATCGGTCATATATCCAACCACAGGCTTTAAGCAGAGAGAAAACTGAAGTGTGACTGGGTTGTGGATGTTCAAAACCCACCCCCAGCGATGTACGTCTTCTGGCAAATGGTGCTAGCAGCCGAGGACCACATGTCCAAATGTCTGAACCTCTGGGGACTTTAGAAAAAGGTTACCCTCCATAAATCTAGGCAGGATTGTGTGTTTAAGGGCTTCACAGTCTCTGCTGCACTTCACGAGAGGGGAACAAGACACACACTGTATACAGTTAGACTTCCACGTCCATAGGCCCTATGTCCACAGATTAATTCAACTGCAGACTGAAAAAACAGAAGAGAAAAAACAAACAAACAAACAAAAACCCCAACCTAACCAACCAACTAACCAACCGAAATCTGTACTGTACTGAACACATGGACTTTTTCTTGTTTTTAAACAATGCAACCTACCTACTGACACAGCACTGCCCTACGGTGAGTATGATAAGAACCCTCAGAGGACTTAACTGTGGGTGGGTAGATTATGAGCAAGTGGGATGCCATTTTAATAAGGGGCTTGGACATCCAGGGATTTTAGTATTTCTCTGTGTATGGGGCAATTGTGTATACAACCCAAGCTTCCCAGGATTGTTTGATCACGAAATCCTTTTCTTCCCAAGGCATGATCTGCAATTGGGAATTGGGGCTCCTTGGAACTCACTTTGAGAAGTGCAGGTCTAGACCACAGATCTTGCTTGCAGGTGAGAGAGAGGGCCGACTACACCACAGACCCTTCTCCTAAGAAATGACAGGAAAAACAAAAGAGCTGCCTCTGGTGCGGATACGGGAACAGAGAGGAGGGGCTGTGGTTCGCCAAGGGCTAACGCGATCATTGGAGCACCCTCGCTGACCTATGGGGGATCTTCTTCTGGCATCTGTGCCCTCAATGGGATGGATCTCACTATGCCCATTATGTCCTCTGCAAGCTCTGGGTTGAGTGTTTGACCCTAGTTTTGAAGGCTGTGGGGCCATTACAGGCAGGAATCGGCTGACAGCAGTCGGCACTACGGGTAGGCCTTTGAAGGTCATACCCACCAGCATTTCAGCCTGCTTCTCTGTTTCCCGTCCTTCTCAACACACACAAGATGCCACCAAAGACTCCTGCCACCACAGAAGTTGCCTCTGCCACCTTGCCTTCCCTCTGGAATGGACTAAACCCTTGACACCGTGAGCTGGAATAATTAAGCCTTCTTCCCCTAAGTGTTTCTGCTGGGTATTTGTCCCTGGGTGGAAGAAAGCAGACCAAAAATGTGTCTGCCTGGGACCAAGGCAGACAGTGTCTGAGAAGCCCAGGTCATTTTTGAGTGCTGACTTCAGTCTTTGAGACAGAGCAGACTAAGTTGGCTGTAAGAAAAAGAACCCCATCTGACACAGTGTTCCTAGGATGCTGACACCCCGAGTCCCAGACAGCCCTAGGGCATGGGGATTGTTCACTGTTCATTTCTGCCTGTTCCTGATCACAGTGGTATAGGACTGGCATGGAAGCTGAGATAGACACCTCAGGTGTGGGGCATTCATAGAAAGCAGAAGGAAGGCTCTAGAAGGAGGCCATGCCACTACAAGGGCATGCTCCAGGTACAGGTACCAAGTAAGCCAGGAATCTAGAGCCCCGGACCCACTCCTCCCAGAACTGCCCTCTGAGGGCACAGCGCCACCATTCCTATGCCACCATAGTCACCTGCCTGCTGTTCACACTGCTTCCTCTTTTAAGCAGTTTGTGTGTGGACTTACAGGTCCTAAGGGAAGCAGTCCGTAGTGGTCCCCGAGTTCTTCCAGGGCTGTCTACTGTAGATGCCGAGTTCAGGGACATGTGACATGAACAGCTTACAAAACATACTTCACTGCACTAACTAGCCTCTGCAGAGAGACCCTAAGAGCAGAATCTCAGTGTTGTGATGTACAGAAATGGAGAAGAGTATTAAACCATATTTAAGAATAAAAAAAACCATACTTCATTGTTTAAGCATTTTCTTAGCATCTTAAGACACTAAATGCTAAGTTGGATTCTCAGTGAAGGCAATTAAGACATCTTCCTTGTTTTTTATTTTTAGTTTAATACATCTCTATATGTTAAATATACCCTCATCTCTGCCACTTTAAAAACTTTACAATGGAGCCTAAGATATAATAAAACAAAGAGAAATACATAAATTAAAATTTGATGTAAGCAAGCTCCTGGTGGGGTTGTGACATTCCTTGATAAATGAGGACATGAGGAGGACCAGAAAACTTCATCGAGGAACAGCTGCTTTACCGTCCGCAAGTGAGAAATGTTGGCAGGACAACGGTCACATCACACACACATACACATAAGGATAAAGCCAGGAGGCCACTTTAGTTCTTTTTATCACAGACCTGCTGCAGCACATAGTTTCCTTAAGTGAGTAGAGGTCTGTAAACTCACAGGAAAGGTCGAGAAGTCCCCCTGGCCTGTGCAGGCTGAGGATTTTAAGGGCCTGGATGAAAAGGCCAGACTCCAGCTGAAGATGCCCTGCCAGCAGTGCAGCAGAGGGACTGAGCATGTGTTCATCCTCCAATCTTGTGGTCTACGGGCATCACCGCTGCTGAGACACTACCTTCGGCCAGTGGGCAGTCATTTTTTTTTTGTAACTGACTGATAGATTCATTGGCCCAGGAAATGCTTGGGGAGGCAGTGTGCTGAGCCTCAGCCCAAGCCCGAGACAGGAAGGTACTGGAGGATGGATTTCTACTCTCCAGGAAGGAGCCCACGAGCTGGACTGCCCCTTCCAATTTGACATTCCTTGATGACATGATAGTCCTGGCAAAGGCCTGTCAGGGCAAGAAAGCAGGCAGAGACAGAATGTCTTCTTAAGCAGAGGAGACACAGAACACCAGCCCTGAAAGGCTCTTCCTGTGTAGCTCCATCCCAGCACCCTTGGAGGAGGAGGGGGGAAATGGGCCTTGCAAACCCCACCCAACACCAGCAGCTGGCAAAGGGAGGCTCAGCCTCCTGCTTGACTGCCTCTTAGCTATCACTGCCATAGGGTGGAGGCTGGCCTGGCTTTGCAAGATGCAATGCACCATCACAAAGCAGAGGGGCTCAAACACCCCAGGGGAGCAGAAACAGTCCTTTTGTCTCCACAGGTTCCAGCTGCAGCTCCACTTGACCAACCATTCTCCCTGCGGATTTCTGCAGCACACTAGGAAAGGAGGTTCTGGGAGGCATGAGGAGTGCACCTGAGAAAAATGGGTAGTAAATCTTTGCCTCAGGAAAAGCCTTCTCTAACCCAACACCCCAGGAAATCTGAACCTTCAGAGATCAGAGCTGGAAGAAGAGACATGGAGAGGGTACTTAGCAAAGTTGAAATGGAAGCTCTGGAACTACCTAACACAGATGAATTCTGAAATGTCTCAAATGGAGCCACAGAAAGGGATAACTGTGGAAATGTGTTGCCATCCGCTGTGTGGCACAATGGACTGCCAGCACCCTCAGAAGCTTTAACACTAACAAGGCTTTCTCTTCCAGGAGCTCCTCCTGAGAGAGCTTGTGTAGCCAGGGACCGTGATACCCCAGAACCTGTGATGACCTTGGGGAGGGGACAGCACACAGACACACCTCTGGCTGACTTGGGGACACTCCTGTTACTTTCCAGCTTACACAGATACTGATGGTTTAGTCTGAGTAGTCAGCACTTGTCAACAGGGCTCTTATGTCAAAAGCCAGGTATGTCTTCAGTGTATCCTCTCTATGTAGCCCTGGCTGTTCTGGAACTCACTATGTAGATCCTGTTAGTCTCAAACTCACAGAGATCTACCTGCCTCTGACTCCCGAGTACTGAGATTAAAGGCATACACCACCTCGCCCAGCACATTGTTTCTATGCTTATCAGCTGATAGGCACAGGACAATTTGTTTTTATTATTATTAATAATACAAATATGAATGTCCACACACGCTTAAAGCTTTTATGTAGGCAGGCATTTTTCCATTTCTCTTCAGAGTACATCATGGGCATGCAATGGGCTGCTCATATGCTAATGCCATGCTCAGTTCTGAGGACTGTGGACCGTTTTCTAGAGTAACTCTATCACCATTGCCCTCACCCAGTAAGCAAGAACCTCTGCTTCCTCACACCCTCACTAGGACTTACTGTTGCCCATTTTCATCACAGCCATCTTGGAGGGAAGGCGTGGCACCTCCCTGTAGACTGGAGTCGCATCTCCCCGATGACTAATGGAGTGCCTCTTATCATAGCCTCTGGTCATCTGGATGCCTCTCCTGACATTCTGTCCCCCAAATACTCAATACAATGTACTCCATCCTCAAAACTTCTTAGCAGATGTGTGTGTCCTTCCTGGGGGCTGCTAGGCATAGCTAAAGCATCCCTCCCAACAGGTGGGGGTCACTTGCTAGCACCTGCAGAGACCACTCTGTGGCTGACTGAGGTGATGACAACTCCTGTCATCCGTGCAGCTGGCTGCCATCCGACCAGGATGGTGGTGCAATGGGAGACGGATGAATAAGGGTGAATAGTGACAACTCAAAAGCTTTATGATCGGATGTGGAGACAGCAGGTAGGAGCAAATGAATGCTCATAAGCAAAATGCTTTGGGAACTAAGGGCAGGAGAAGGGGCTGTGGCTGTGGGTGAGGTGCTCATAATCTGGAGCTGGCGAAGGACATGCCTGGCTAGGAGTCCCTGGAGACAGGAAGATGTGCTACCACAGGCTACCGAAGGAACATGTGAGCAGGTACACTGTGTCATCACAGCTCTCAGTGAATACCACTTCAAGCTGTGGAGAGAGGGGTTTGTGGGGAGAGAAGGTGGACAGACCAAGCTGAAGCCAGAACACAAGGGGTCTTCCTGCTGTACCAGGTGTGGCTCTATCCTCTGCACTGCAAAGGGTAAGGAATGGCAGAGTCCAATGTGGCAGAAATGCCAAGCTCAGCTCAGGGCCTATGGATTCAACACCACAACCAAGGCCCATGAGCTCTACAAGTGGTAACGTGTGGGGACCTCCCTCTATGGTGCCACTTGGCTCCCTTCACTACAGCCTGAGCTCAGGTAGACAAAGGACAACCCCCCTTTTCAGTAGCCCATTTCTTCTTCGTCACTGGGAGCCTCTGACTGTACGTACAGGCATCCAATGCCAAAGATCTGACCCCGACACTACTCAATCGCTCTAAAATTAGAACAAAACACGCTGGGAAGATCTCTTAGCCCTGCCCCCACTTCCAGTCTTTTGTGTCCACCTTAGTATCTTCAAGGTGGTTATCTGTTTTATCAGTCCTGGCTCTATGTCCTTGTCAATGCCTCCCAAGCCTGGGTAGCCTTGGCTTGGCAGCCAGCTGTTCGGCGCTGAGCAGACACATTGCATTTGGCTATTGATAGCATGGCTATTTCTGCAACTGCAGCAAAGTGCACAAATCAGCAGTCACAAAAGAGTGGCTTTGGAATCTGCTACAGCAGGAAAATGCATCCCTTCGAGCTCCACTCTACACATAAGATTCTTCCAGGAAGCCCCACCCTGGTAATTTCCATACTCTGCCCTCCCCTGCACTCACCACCAGTCCTATGAGAGAAATGGGCAGCCCCTCTTAGAAGACTTTCCCGATCTGAGAGTGTGATACTACATCTCCACACTGAGTGTTATCAGTGACCCCAGCAAACCTAAGCTATTTTTACCACAAAAGATGCTAACATGACGTCAGAGGGAAAAGGAAATAAGTTGTTCTTGATGCTTGCCTCCCCCAGACCCGATTTATGACTTTAAGCAAATTCTGTAAAATGGGGACACTATCTCTTCTGAGCATCCTCCATAGATCTCAGCAAACAGAGACAGAAAATGAAGAGAGATGTTCAGAGAAGGGGTCAGAATCAGGCAGGGCCAGAAGATGCTGCTGGAAGCCGTGAAGCTAGGAGGAGCCAGCTACATGAGCCTCACTCATAAGGAAGTAAGGACTCAGTGGGGCCAGTTGTGAACCTGTCACACCCGAGGACAAAGACGCACCATATCATGAGCAGGGCTCTGGGTCAGAAAGCCACAGTTTCAGCCCAGAACCCGTATTTACAGGTCAAGACACAGGGACGTTTTTCTGTACCTCTGCTTCCAGCCTATAAAACAGGGATGGGAACAGTGCTGACTTCGTGGAGTCAGGGTAACACAGGACAGTGACTACCTTGTGTGATGCAGTTGTTAAGTACAAGTTAGCACTGCCACAAAGTAGATTCTGCTTGCCATTAATCTAAACTGAATTAGGGGAACTGAAGGCCTTTGGGGACACTAATGGCATCAGCCTTCACTGGGAAGATGCTCTTGGGAGCCTTCTCAAAGTAAGAGCAGAAAGCTGGGGTGATGCCATGTTTGCATTCTTTCTGTACTTAGAGGCTTGGGACTAATACCACCCCGGATGTGTCTATGGGGGTTCAGAGAGGACTAAGGAGAGATGGTGCCTCCAATGTGGGCGGCACCATCCCACAGGCTGGGCCCCACCAGTGCCAGCATCCTCTCCCTCCGGTTGGCCACAGTTACAGACCAATCCCTCCCTGCTGCAATGGACTGAAACCAGGAGCTAAAATAAGCATTCCTCCCTAAGTTTCTCTCTCAGTGTTTGGTCACATGCACAATCCTCTGCTGGACAACGCTGGGTTTTCTGGTTAATGAACACAGAAGCATCTACATTCTGAAAACTGAATCTTTCCCTTGATTTCTAGTGAAAATAATTTTAGAATGTCATCCCAAAGCCCTGCCTGGAGTGGAAGAGCTAGGCAGATGACAGTGTGGCACCATCCCCAGGTCTTGGAGTCAAGCAGATCACAGAGGAGCAATGTGAGGGAGGAAGCGGAAGTTGGGGGCCCTTCCTGATGAGCCAGCAGATGGCTGCCGGGACAAAAAGAGGAAAATTAATTTTCCTGAATAGCACAGTTATAGCAGCTGACATCTGTAGAAGGCCTGCCCAGCTCTGTGGAGGGAAGAGGCCCATGAAGGGTTCTTTTATCTACAGTAAGAATTGTATAGGTGATCAAAAGTTCTGGAAGTGCTATGGGCAAACGTGACCAAAAGTCCTTTAGGAGAGAGAATTTCCTAAGTGGATCTATCAGTGGATTCTGAAACAACCTATACCATGGAAATCAGCTGCTGGACCTCTAGAATTATAAGCACTTTATGTCTAAGTATCTCTGCTATAGACAACATTACAGGCAGACTCCTGCTGTTTACAGGCTCTCAGGTCAGTAAGCTGCGTGGCTCATTGAGCAGCCCCCTTACTTTTCTAGTGCTTACCCAACATTCATGCCCAGTATTCTTAGTCATGTGACAAATATTAAGTAATTTAACTCATACGGCCCAGTATCCTCCTGAGAAGCATACTGGCATACAATGTCCAGGGCACACTTGGATTGAATAGCTGGGGCAAAGTCACGCAGGGCTGGAATTCAGGCTTAGGCAGTCTGACTCCAGCTTCTGCCCCTGACTTCCCACTGGGCTCTGAGCGGGCCCTCAGCAGAAGTCAGAGAAAATAGAGAGAGTAACCCAGTTTCCAACATGGTAGCTGGGCTCTTCTCCTATAAATGCCAAGATCCCCAACTTCCAGTACCTCCCAGCAGGCCAGGCTCTCCAAGATCTCTGCAAAAACAGAGCCATAGTAGAACTCTGTGTATCCAAGCCCAAGGTTCTCAAGACTCTAGATTAGTCCAGACACAAACCACAGGGATCTAGGGCTTTAGTTCACTTCTATTCCAAGATTCAACTTAAATGACAAGAGAGGCATTTGGTTGGTCTCAGAGCAGCCACAGAAAATTCTTGGAAGGCATAGCAGGTGTCCATGACCTTGAATTGCAGCTGTCAGGGTGCACTGGGGAACAGAGTTCTCGGAACTAACTCAATCAAACGCTTTGCTCAGACCTGGCAGGGAACCCGGATGGTATCTCTCTTGCACAGAGAGCACGGAGAGAAGGCGGCATGGTGGGGTCGATGAGGAAAAGGGAAAAGGTGACAGAACATGCTGCCTGGCTCTGTGGGGATGGCCAAGCCAGTCCACCAACCAGAGAAATGACAGACCCACAGAAAACCTGATTCTATTTCATCTTTCAAACAGAGAAGTACAAATGAGGAATGGAAAACAAAGAACTGTGCTAGGGGCAGCCATGTCCTGGCAAGTCTCAACAAAGCCAGACATCTTTTCTAGATACTGCCAAACTCAACACTGTCTTCTTCTGACCCTTCCTTCCCACAGCCTCTGACATCCTGAAGTCCTTGCCGGTCCCTGCACTCAGAACAAGAGTGTGACCCTGGCTGGTCATCAGGACCCCGAGGGATCTTCCCTGCCCAGAGCAGGGCTCCAGCACAGGCTGGAGGCCATGAGTGTTGCTGAGAAAGTGCACTCACAGTAGTGGGTCTGGAACTGACCATGTCAGCCTCCGGGATGCCAGGATCGGACTCAGCAAAGACACAAACTCAGACCCTGCTACCCAGGTTAAAAAAGACATGTGTATATGCACAGGCTCGCTTCACAGAGGCCTCCTTGCCTCTGGGACACAGAGCCACGGCAGAAGGTTGTCCATCCATATTTCCAGCTGGCCAGTGCTGCAGGAGTAGACACGGGAAGGAGACTATGAGCCCTAGCAAAGGGTAACCCAGAGAAAACGAGACCTTCTCGGGGAAGAGTGCAGGCATGATCCACATGACCTCAGAGACCACAAGTTGAGACAGTGAGTTGTACATGGGGAAGCAAACATTCAGGTTTAACATACAGAAATGCATTCCTGGGGGCTGGAGAGATGGCTCAGCGGTTAAGGGCACTGACTGCTTTTCCAGAGGACCTGGGTTCAATTCTCAGTACCTACATGGCAGCTCACAACTGTCTGTAACTCCAAGATCTCATACCCTCACACAGACATACATGCAAGCAAAACATGAATACATATAAAATAAAAATAAATTTTAAAAAAGAACTGCATTCCCATGAACTTGTCCAGCAGTAAAATAATGGATTGCTTCAGAAGTTAACAGGTCCCCATAGCAGGACAATTAAGCAGAGATCAGATGAAGCATGGATGATGCAGGGGAGATGCTAACATGAAAGAAGACACCCTCAGGTGTCCCATCCCTGAGACTGTAATCCTATGGAGAGAAGCAGCCAGGCATGGTGGCTCACACCTGTAATTGTAGCACTCGGGAGGCTGAGACAGGAGAATTGCTGCAAGTCTGAGGCTATCCAGGGATACATAGTGAGTTCCTAGCCAGCCTGGACTACCATCTCTTAAAACACAGTGACAGCTATGAGAAAGAAAGGAAGCTGACTAGGAAGGGAATCATGTGAGTCGCCAACCCAACATCTTTCTCAACCTCCTCCAACAGCTCCGCTTACCAGGGAGGAGCATCAGATAGCTCATGACAGGAAAGAGGCAGGAAGGCAAAACACCACTGGTTGCCATCTCTAGAGACTGGCATGCAGGCAGCCCCTTTCATGGGAAAATCCACACTGATTCCCAGCACACCTTCCATGGGAAAACCCACACTGATTCCCAGCACACTCTAAGCTTCCATACCAGGAGGCTGAGACTGCAGAAAAGAGTTAAATGGGGTTCCTGAGTGGTTAGGAGGCAGGCTCTAGAACTCAGACTAAAGGGGACTTCTGCCCACAGTAAATTCTATCACCTTGGGAGGATGAAGATGGGAGGATGGACAGACCGATGAATGGGTGGATGGGTAGATAGGTTGCAAGCAGAAGGCATTACAGTGCAACTTAATGGTAGGAGATGTTGTAATCTAAGCCATGTTGTACATATACCAGTGTTGACGCTATGTATGGCCTACCTGAATATAGTTCACCCTCACCACTAAGACTTCTTGATGTTCAAAACTCTTGGCAATCCCACGCTGATCACAGCACTACTAAGAGAGGAAAAGTAATCAAAGTTGTTTTGCTGCAGAGACATGGAAAGGCTGGAGCAGACATCTGGCTCTCCCAAATGACCAATGACAGAGGTGTGAGGTCATTCCATGAGGCCCGAACACTAGGGCAGGGGCTAGAATGTGTTTAAATGTTCTAGTGAAAGACTGTATTATCCTTAGGTGCAGATACATGCTATGAATTCCAAAGGAGGGGACTCTGCCCCAGGATGCTGGGGAGCTGAATATAAGGCTGCCAATCCACTCAAACCTACACTTTTCTCACTTTTCCTAAGCACAGAGAAGAGCCTAGGGATGCCTTCTACCTAGGCCTTAGGTGCAGAGGCCAGGGACCTAGGAGAACCACACTGTCAAAGCTGAACAGGCAGTGAAGTTTGGGCGCAAGTCTGCAGAGGCATCTCTGCATCAGTGGATGGGAGGGTGATGAAAAGCAGGGAATATGTAACCGGTGCCATCACCCCAACCTTTCTCCCCCCCACCTTCTTGTGGATTCCTCTCCTCCCTTCCTTCCCCATCTAGGCCCTCAACCTCCGCAAAGCATCTTCAGACCTTAACTGGAACATGCTCATCTACAGATTAAGGCTAACACAAGTAAGCTATGGAGAGTCTGCTGACTGACTCTCTATTTTCTTCCAGAACACACGCGATGAAGCAAGCTGCCAGGTCAGACATGCTGAATCTTTCCCGGTAAGACCGGTGCTACACAGTTTATTAGAGATGGGTTGATTGGGATATCAGAATTAGCCAGTAAGGGCTAGAGCTAATGGGCCAAGCAGTGTTTAAAAGAATACAATTGGTGTGTTGTTATTTCTGGTGTAAAGCTAGCCGTGCGGGAGCCAGGCGGGATGAAAAGTAGGCCCGCAGCACCTACTACATGGTGCTTTGTTATTAGTTAAGTCTGAGGTTACTTAGAAAAACATTTAATGGAATTTTTTTAATTATCAATAAGAATCAACAACTATTTCAAGGAATGGGAGGAAACATTTGAAGAACCAATGGACCCAGAAACCATCAGCACCAGCGTCTGAGATAAGCTAACTAAAGCTTCCAAGAGTCCTGGCCAAGGGTGGCAGCAAGTGTGAGCTTTCTATCAGGTTCACCTGGCAGTGGCTGGGCTCCATCTGGCACACAGGTGTGCTCTGTTTGGCTAGTAGATTGCTTGTTAAATTGTTAATATTTAAACATTCCCAACAGAGACTTCAATCTCTTTAAAAGAAAAATCAGATGTGACAACACTGGGCCAATATTCATGTAAAAAACAATAATAATGAAAGGAAAGGAAAGGAAAGGAAAGGAAAGGAAAGGAAAGGAAAGGAAAGGAAAGGAAAGGAAAGGAAAGGAAAGGAAAGACCAAAACAACACCCAAAGCAAAAAATTCAGAAACACCATTTAACAATTCAGTCATAAATCTCCAATTAATTGCTCTCCTTTCCCTCTCCTTCATAATATATATATATATTCAAGAACTTGCATTACTTCCTGGAGGTATTTTCCTGAAATTACACTGTTCGAGGCTGTATCCTAAGTTCTGAGTCATAAAAGGCCCCTTCTGCCTATTATAGTAAGTTACATTCACTAGAATATCAAGCCCCCTTTTGATCCTTGGAATTGATCTGATGTCCTCTCACTTCATAACTTAAAACAAAAACCACCAGCAGCACCAATAGTCCACTCTGGTGTGGGACTGGAGCTCTTCCAGCACGGTCTGCACAGGTGACTGGGAGGCACCTACATGCCACAGCTCGTCACACGCAATCCGTGTGCTCTGTGCCCCAGAGTTCCCCGGGTTCTGGCTAGCAAAGGCAGATCAGACAGCTATTCCCAGCCATTTCAATCTCCTTTGGGCCAAACAGAACAATGGACTCTACTTCTCCCCATCTGAAAACGTGCATTGTTTGATCACAGGCTGATGCTTAACCTTGGACAGCAGCCAAAGGAAGATGAGGCCTGTCTGGAGGGCGGCTGTAGACAGGGTCACACTCTAGTCCTCCCAAACCCTGCTAACAACTTGGCAGAAGAAATAGTCAAAGAAATGTGAGTGTCCCTCTTCCATTCTGGTTATTCCTTCTAAATAGTTAAGACTAATTTTTAACCTTTGTCTTGCTTCAAGAGTATCTTCCAGCTCTCTGAAATGAACTGCAATTACACTATTATGAACATAAAAATCTTGTTCCCTGACAGTCCGAGTAGAGTGCTGGAGTCATATTGCCTTTTTATAGTTTCAAGTTCACAAGCATTGGGCCAGTGGAGATAGGGTGGTTCTGGCAGCAGAGAAATGGTTTCCATGCAGACAGTGGGCTTCATTTTATTAAGGGAGGCAGTAAGTATTTTTACAGGGCCAAGGGGAATCAAGTGGAGGCAGAGAAGCAGTCATATGCACGGCACCTTTCTCCATACTGATGACATTAATGAGGTCCCAGGAGTGTCTCTATGGCTTTCCATTTGTGAAAGTCCATCAGAATGCGCCAGTCTCATAACGAGAGCTCATCTGCACAGGCAGGGACACAGCACGCATCTGGGCCATTCATTATATGCTGAGCACCTCTAGCTCCAGCATAAGCTCATCTCTCACATATAGTGATACAAAAGTTCCAAGGATGGGGACAGATGTGAGGGCCAAGTTCCCGAATAATGGCACATTCACAACTCAGCTCCTAGATGGGATGGGGGGGGGGTGTTTGAACTCAGCCACTCTCAAACAAAGGCAGGAGCCCAGGGACTATCCATAATCAACAGTAAAAGGCTTGTACACACAAGGTGCTCAATTCAAAACCAAGCTTAGTCTGAACACTTGATGTCTTAGTAAAATCAATTCTGCTGCTAACCTGGAGGTACAGGGGCTGGGAACTGAATCTCCATGTCACTTTGTCACTGGAGAAAAGCAGCTGAAACCTGTGTCTGAGGTGGCCCTGGAGCCATCATAAGACATCCTGTGTCTGAGGTGGCCCTGGAGCCATCGTAAGACATCCTTTGCACATAGCTCATCACATTTAACTCAGTCCTTTCCACATGCTGTGTGCCATAGGTTCCTTTCACACACGTGCCACCATGGTTCAGCTATGCTATCCGTGCCACTAGCCACCCTCCCCAAGTCTTTTATGTTGCCTAGGTTGCTAATACGGTTCATTCAGAGAGACATTTATTTGGCATGAATAAAGCTGTTTCGGCCAATGGCTTAGCAAAGTAAAGCCAAGCAGGAAATCCAGAGAGAGAGAGAGAGGGTGGAGTCAAAGAGGTGCCATGTATGCCATGTAGCCGCTGAAGAAGAAAGATGCCAGAACATTACTGGTAAGCCACAGCCTCGTGGCAATACACAGATCAATAGAAATGGGTTAATTTAAGATGTCAGAATCACTGTGGACAGATCCTTGTCTCCTGTAAGATGGTCAGCTTCTGTTCTGCAAACACGCCACCTTACTGAAGGTGTGCAGCAGGGACAATCCGGTGTGTACAGAGGCTGAACTGAGACTGCTCTCTTTGGGGGAGGAGGGAAAGGGAGAACACAGAATTCTACACAATCTCAGTAGCAAGGAAGCTAGAATTTATAGTTTCTCAGTCTTCCCCATGAGGCAAGCAGGCTTGTATGGCAGGTAAGAACTTCCTCAAACAGAGGCAGGGCACTACTAACATTACCTTAGTCCCAGCTTCACGTACGAGGAAACATGGGCTTGGGAGTTAAGTGCTTCCCCTCATACCACAACATTCATCAGTGGCTGAGCTAGGACTCAGGGTAACACTGCTCCTGCCAGGAAGTATAAATATATCATCTAAATTAATCTCCTATCAGCTCTGCTGAGAACAGTGTTATAATCCCTACTTCTCAGCTAAAGAAACTAACCTCAGAGACATTAGCTAATTCTCAAGATCCCATGACTGTAGAACAGCAGCAGTGGGATCTGTCCATGTCCTCCCTTCCTACCCAGCATGCCCCTGAGAGCCCTGTACCAGTTTCAGCCAAGTACAGAGAAGTGAGGCGGACATGTTCATCCTAGCATCTGGAAGGAGGCAAGGCTGGCACAGGTTGTCAACAGAGCAACCATGTGATCCAAGAACTGAAGAAACAGACACTGAAAATACTGACACAAAAGCAAATTCCTGGCTCTGGTGCATGAACTAACAGGACCCCCTGCTGCTCTGCCACAGCTTCATGGTATGTCTAGGCTTGTTCCAGGACACAGTGCCCCCTACCAATAAATCTGCCATTCAGGGGCTTCTCAGGTGACAAGCTCCAAGGCAAAGTGACCTGCTGCTGCCACTCAGGCTCCTGTCTTCTCTGTGTCAAGCACTAGGGTTAGCAGAAGCCAGAGACCTGAAGCTAAGTCATTGCATTACCAGGCTGCCTGGCACTATGGCCTACTCAATAACCTGGGCCAGCTTGGCTCCTAGCTCCTTGCAGGGTGGTCCTCCTTGAGCTAGGCACTCTGAGGCAGAGACCATACTCACGCTAGCCCTGGTTACCTTGCATATCCCACTTTCATACCCTTTGTTACTGCCCAGGCTCTTGAAGGAAAGTCAGATCACTCACCTCTGCTGGAAAGACATTTTCCAAGTGGGGTCAGGGAAACTTGGGGAAAACAAATAAGGTGCTTTGTTGCATGTGATGTTCAGATAAATAACAAATGACTTCAGTTTGGGTGTGTACATACACTATCTAGACACACTATTACACGAAACAATATCTTGTACTCACTGCAAGTTCTACATCCCTGGCGTCCTGTCCTGGCACCTGCTATAGTTAGGGGTCATATAGAATAGAAGTTCATGAAACAAAGGTGATAGATGATGGATGGATAGATAGGCTGACGGAAAGACAGATGAAGGTAGACACATAGATAGATGATAGACGAATAGGTGATAGACAGACAGACAGCTCTCTCCACACAGAGGGAAAACAGAGGATCCTGTGACTTGCAGCATATCCCACAGCTAATTGGTAACACTGCCTTTACATCAGCCGCTCGAGCTGTTCCTAAGATGTCATACTAAATTCTACAGCATGCACATAAGGAAGACCCAAGTGCTCCCCGCACTTCCAATGCATCACAGGAAGCCATCCCACAAGGTCATGCTTGCACACTTCAGGTGTGGGTCTGCAGAGCAGGGCCCAGGGGTCTCTTTCCCTTTGACACCCACCCCAGTCACACAGCACCACAGAGAAGCTCATCAGGGGTCCAGTTCCAGACACAGATGCACAGAAAGGTCAAAGGAGGGAAGGGCAGCATTCTATCCAAGATGACCAGGTCCTTGATTTTCAGATGAAGAAAGTCAAGGTTTGGCTTGACTCGACCAAACTGTGACAGGGATCCACGGAGGGAAGCATCCCCCACCCATACTCCAACATTCCCTGACCCTGCAGCACTGTCCAGAAATCAGTCAGTTTGATGTGTTTGTGAGGAAAAAATGTGAAAAAGCCATTTGTCAAATGCATGGCGGGAAACATTTCTCCCCACCCTTCTGCAAGCCTGAGACATTTAACGACTCACAATAGAGGGGAAGCCACCATAAAAAATGACTTGCTGTGTGCCCTTTGAAGTACAGTAACTGTGGGACAAGTGACTATAAAACCCTCACAGCTGGGGAACTGGAGTCTATTCCTGCTCAGTGAATTTCCAGAACCAAGCGTACTCGCTTCCCCAGTCACGATTCATCCAGGGTTACAGCATTTTCTTATCCATCTCTGAGGATGCTATCAGATTCCATTTGTAACAAGCAACTTGTCCACATCACATCTGGTCACTTGGGGAGGGCTCTGAGTACCAGCTGTTAGGGGAGGGAGTCTGCAGGCTACAGACAGTGCTGATGCCCAAGTTGTGGGTTCCCCATAAACTGTGTTGCCCATGTCTAAGGAACAGGGGCCTAGCATCCCCTCAGAAGGGCCCAGCTTCACCTGTACTTGGGTAGGTACCATTAACTGGACTCTTCTCTTCTTCCGACCTTTTCCTCCTATCACCCAAGCCCCAGCCTCCCTCCCTGGCCCCCAGTCGGGTGACTTCTCCAAAGTAGGGGAGAACCATCAATGATCTTTCAAGTCCCTGGGCTCTCCCGTTCCCATACGGATGAAGGCCATGTGTGTACATACACACGCAAATGCATGTATACTATGTTCCTAGTCTGCCACAAGCCAAGCCATTCTCAGACCCAGCAAACACTAAACGCACACACTGTAACAGGTGATCCCTGGACACCGTAGTGTAGGACACTCATTTGCTACCTTGATTTATTATGAGTCTTTTACGACCTGTAGGGGTAGTTTACGGCTGAGGGTCAATGCATGTTGACTGAGTACCTTTCTTAAGGCTCTGCCAGTAGCAGGTTCTCATGGTCCTCACTGCACACAATGATTAAAATGCAGAAAGTAAGGGAAATTTAATTTGAATCTACCACCCTTCAGGTGTTTCTTCTGGGAAGGCCAGATAATTAAACTGATTTAAGTTCTATCATTATAAAAGTCTAGTTCTGCAGAAAACAAAAATTTGGCCAAGATTATCTGTAAGAAACGTGATGAGGTTTTAATGTATTATAAAGAGCCAACCTTGTCGTGCAGGTGTTGCTGATGTAACCATCTGATAACCAGCCAGTGTAAATGTCCTAGGGCCTGGGTCTGAGCAGGAGGGGATTCACTGCACTGAATGTAGAATTCACTGAATGGCTGAAGGTAGAGCAGGGTGGAGGAGCCATGAGCACCAAAGCTGGAGAGAGAGGCATCAGCATTGGAACCCAATCTTGAGAACTTCACATTCTGTAGTCCACATGGCAGGTTTGCTCTGGGGAACCTGAGTCAGCATTATGTAAGGGGACAGCTCACAAAGCCCCGGGAGTTCTCAGCTCATTTGAGGCTTCGCAGGAATTTCCTGTTACAAGATCTGAGACTGCAAAGAGCCACCACTAACCCAGCCTGTCCTCCTCCTCTATCCCTGGGGGAAACTCAGCTCTGAGTCAAGAGATGCCAAAGCTGGCAGCTCTCTGATGACTTCTCCCAGTATCTGAGCCAGCACAAGGCGGCACAGAACTAAGGGCCCCAGGAGCCCAAAGAAGACAAATTCTAGGTCTTCAAGAGCAAACTTGATCAGAGTTGGCTTTGGGAGAGGCTGTCAATCTACCAGGCAGAGGTGGGGGTGGGGAGGAGTGACTTAGCTGTGACTGGCTCTGAACACAAACTTCCCTCCCTCTCTCTCTCAACATAAAACATGTGCAACACATGTGGACCATGGCGGGGAGTAAAGCACCACCGCACCACCCCCTTTGTACCCAAGACCTGTGCTGGCTTTGGGGAGCATCTCCTTGGTTTTCCCTGTGATTTTTAGCCCTGGTGTTTGCTTGCCTATCACCATACACAGCTACGCGTGATCTTTCTTTTCCTGCTCTACAGTACTCAACTGGGTAGAGACATTTTATTTAACCACTCTGCTGTCAGGAACATTTAAGCAGTGTAGTGAACATTCTGAGCATGTCTCCTGGTTTCTCTGTGGTAACTTGACAAGGAAGTGTCACCTTGGGAGGAAGTGCCTGTTTACCCTGACCAGTGTCCTCAGCTGCTTCTGCTGCTCCCTCTGCACGACTATCCACCCATTCTCCTTTGTTGTGACAGCCACAGTAACAGGAGGTCAGTGAAAACACAGCTCACCACGCTAGAGGGGAAATCCTGACACCGATGCCAGACAAAGCCTAGGATTTTTTAATTTTATTTATTGTTTTATTGAGCTGCATATTTTTTCCTCTCTTCCTTCCTCCCCTCCCCCATGGCTCCAACACTCCCAATTTACTCAGGAGATCTTGGTTTTTTTTTTCTCCTTCCTATTTAGATTCATGTATATCTCTATTAGAGTCCTCTTTGCTGTTTAGGTTCTCTAGGGTCTGGTTATCGTTTGCTTTATGTCTAAAAGCCACGCATGAGTGAGTACATATTATATTTGTCTTTCTGGGTCTGGGTTACCTCACACAGTATGTTTTTTTTTTTTCTAGTTCCATCCATTTGCCTACAAATTTCAAGATGTCATTATTTTTTTATCACTGAGTAGTACTCTTTGTGTAAATGTACCACATTTTTCTTACCCATTCTTTGCTTAAGGCATTCAGATTGTTTCCAGGTTCTGGCTATTACGAATAATGCTGCTATAAACATAGTTGAGCAAATGACCTTGTGGTATGATTGAGCATTCTTTGGGTATATGCCCCAAAGTGGTATTGCTGGTCTTGAGGTAGATGGATTCCCGATTTTCTGAGAAATTGCCCTACTGATTTCCAAAGCAAATGTACAAGTTTGCACTCCCACCAGCAATGAAGGAGTGTTTCCCTGACTCCACATCCTCTCTAGAATAAGCTGTCATCAGTGTTTTTGATCTTGGCCATTCTGACAGGTGTAAAATGGTATCTCAGAATTGTTTTGATTTGCATTTCTTTGATGGCTAAGGATGCTGGGCACTTCCTTAAGTGTCTTTCAGCCATTTGAGATTTCTCTGTTGAGAGTTCTCTGTTTAGGTCTGTACCCCCTTTTTCATTGAATAATGTGATATTTTGATGTCTAGTTTCTTAAGTTCTTTGTATATTTTGGAGACCAATCCTCTGTCAGATTTGGGGTCAGTGAAGATCTTTTCCCACTCTGTAGGCTGCCATTTTGTCTTGTTGACCATGACCTTTGCTTTACAGAAGCTTTTCAGTTTCAGGTGGTCCCATTTATTAATTGCTGCTCTCAGTGTCTGTGCTACTGGAGTTATATTTAGGAAGTGGTCTCCTGTGCCAATGCATTCAAGTGTACTTCCCACTTTCTCTTCTATGAGGTTAAGTGTGGCTGGTTTTATGTTGCGGTCTTTGATCCATTTGGACTTGCTTTCTGTGCATGGTGATAGATATGGGTCTAATTGCAGTCTTTTACATGTTGATATCCAGTTATGCCAGCACCATTTGCTGAATATGCTCTTTTTTTTCCATTTTATACTTTTAACAAAGAAGTAAAAAACCAGGTGTTCGTAGATGTGTCTTGGTATCTGGGTCTTCAATTTGATTCCACTGGTCCTCCTATCTGTTTTTATGCCAATACCAGGCTGTTTTCAGTATTGTAGCTCTATAGTAGAGTTTGAAGTCAGGGATCATGATACCTAAAGAAGTTCCTTTATTGTACAACATTGTTCTGGCTATCCTGGATTTTTTGTTTTTCCATATGAAGTTGAGTATTGTTCTTTTGAGGTCTGTGAAGAATTTTGTTGGGATTTTGATGGGTATTGCACTGAATCTGTAGACTGTTTTTTGTAAGACTGCCCATTTTTACTATGTTAATTCTACCTATCCAGAAACATGGGAGATCTTTCCATTTTCTGACTTCTTTCTTCAAAGATTAAAGTTCTTATCATAAAGGTCTTTCACTGTTTGGTTAGAGTTACCCCCAAGATACTTTATGTTATGTGTTATGTTATGTGCCTAGGATTTTTAACCTTGTGAGCTTAACCAGAGCCAACAACCTGAACAACTGGGCTTTTTGAAGAAAAAAGTCCCAGCATCCCCCCCTCTAGGGGGGCAGCCTCTCCAGCTCTGGAGCAGACCCCTCCCTGCCAGAGTCAGCAGACATGCTTCCAAGTACAGAAACACCACATGCTGCTGCACCCAAGTAGCCGTAAGTGGCAAAAGAGAGGGCAGAATGGGAGGAGCTCCTCAGGCTCCCTCCAACAGCCAGCACCTACCTGTACACCGGCTGCATCTCTCGGGCTATGCCGATAACAGCTCCTGGCAGGAAGTTGTCAAACTCCTCGAACAGCTCTCGGATGTTGGTCTTGTACTTCAGGTCAAGGTCCAGCTGAATGATACGTAGGATCTCTGGAGGAGTAATTTCAAAACAGGACAGTAAGATTAGGTATGCTACCATAACTCTGTAATCCAGCTACTTACTCGGGAGGCTGAGGCAGGGGGATTGGGGATTGGGGATTGGGGATTGGGATCTGGGATGGTCTGGGATGTATAATGAGCCTTAAAAATTAAAATGATAAACACAGGCCTACATCCTGGGAGAGTTGGTGCCTAACAGAAAGTAGAGAACACACAAGGCTACTGGATTGTTGCTGTAGTTGTTGAATGATGCAAAGTCACTTTCAGCAACCTGAAACCCTAACTGCAGAATCCATTCTGTTCAATCCCAAGGGCCCCTATGTCCATCTAGCCTCTGACTAGGCGAGTGTCTTAGAAGGTACACACTATGGACCCCTGGGTAAACCCAAGGCATCCAGGTGATTTCACTTTGGGGTAGAAGTGTCAGAGACTGCCAGACAAGAAGGATAAAAGATACTATCACCTCAGGCCTGGATACAGACATCCTGTAAACCTCTGGAAGAGGAGGATTTGGGCTGGGTCCTATGCATGGACAGGAATGGGTGGGTGAAGTAATATTCATGCCCAACTCAGAGTGCTGGGGTGTCCTGTCCCCCCCCCATTCCCACCCCTGCTTTCAGAAACCCTTTCTAGCCTGCTCAGCTGCAGGGCATCACTGCTCCCTGGAGGACAGAGACCAGCACTTGGCCATTTTGGCCTCTGTCAGTGGTGCAGAATTTGGCATTTGACACTGGGGGGGGGGGGGCGCTCCAGGAAGCAATAGCCATTCTTTAAGTTGGTTTACAGAGAAATCACAACTTGTCAGAAAAACTGATTCATTTGTTACTTGTTCTGTTTTCCTATGCGAGACAGAAACAAAGCCTTCATTGATATTCTATGTGACTTTTCTACAACATAAAAGAGCCAAAGTTACAACAGATGAGAATCCAGCTGCTCAGGGCAGAGCAAAGCCAGAGAGCAGCAAGCTGCCGGCTCTGGGTGTAGGGCTGGGAGGAAGGTCTGCCCAGGCAAATGAGGACCCCACGGCTGCCAGCATCACACTGCAACCCCCACACGAGGACTAAAAGAGGCTGTTTCCTCCCGCAGCCATAAACAATGTCAAAACCAAAGCCTGGAAGCCGGAGCTGCCTGCTAATAACCAGGGAGTCTTTGTGTCTAGAAGCCTTAGCGGTGACTCTGCCGGCCTGGGGATGAGGCCCTAAGCCAAGGGTGGAGAACAGACACAGGCCACAGGGGTCCTGCTGCTCTAGAAGGCGGTCTGGGACACAGGGGAAGGACCCTGATGACAGCCCTAGGGAAAGACAATGTTTGTCAGGAAAGAATGTCCTTGCACGAAAGTTACAGTCCCCAAGTTCTTCAAGTTCTGCTGAGACATCCCCAAAACACATACATTTTCTCCAGACATTTTTCTTTCTTTTTGTCCATTGTCTGTGGCATGAGCATTCACACCCATATCTCAAGTAGCCCTTACATACAGCAAAGCAGAGCCTTAGGGAGAGAGGGACAGGACACACTACCATCTCCAGCAGCAAAATCCTATCACCCTGATTCTGTGAATGAAGAAGACAGAGACTAGGACATTGACCCTTGATAATGACTGGGCTGTGAAGGTAAGAAAGGCCTCACCTCCACATCCCCAGGGAGGACTTCTGTCAACCACAAGGTAGCTCTACCCACTAATGTACAATTCCCAGTTTTAGAAGAACTAGTGACTTAGAAAGGTTAAAAAACAAGGGGCTGGAGAGGTGGAGAGGTGGCTTAGTGGTAAGAGCACTGACTGCTCTTCCAGAGATCCAGGTTCAATTCCCAGCACCCACACAACAATTCAGAAGCATCTGTAACTCCAGCTCCAGGGGATCTGACACCCTCTGTCCTCTGCAGACACTACACGTACACGGTGCACAGACATACATGTAAATGCACATAAAATAAATTTAAAAAGTATAATAGACAAGCCAGGCATAGTGGCATATACCTGTAATTTCAACACTTGAAAGATAGGGGCAGGAAGATCAGGAGTTTACAGCTAGCCTCAGCTACATAGCAAGTTTGAAGTCAGTCTGGGCTATATAAAATCTCCTCTGAGAAATAAAAGGTTAAAAACCAGGAGCCTCACTCAAAAAGTCAATGGTGGAGTGACAAAGGAACTCCGACTTGACTCTGAAGCCAGTACCCCAAGCTCCTTCCATATGATCCCTCTGAGCAGAGGGGCTCACATGCAGATTCTTGATCCATCGCTCACCACCCCAGGAACACACAGAAGGACTGAAGGCAGCCAGAAAGAAATCACCTCGGGCAATCGCCTGGCCAAAAGTAGATTTCAAGGGAAGCAAACAAAGCAATTATGGTAATTTCACTGTACTCACTGATACGGAAGTCATCAGTGGTCAGCCCATCCCTTGCCATGTGCATCCTCTGCTGTCCAGGCACCACAGTCTTAGCGTTCTGCTGCAGCTCTGTGCAGGTCCCGGTGGACAAATATGGCCTCATCTGTCCCGCACTGTCAACATCTCCAGTCATCCATCACTGCCTCCTCCTAGAAAGTGCAACCTAGAGGACGGGTGTGCACTGGGAGGGCAGAGCAGACATCGATGTCCCTTTGCTCAGTGGCTGTACTAATCTCGGTACTGGTCCAATTTTAGTATTTAGGTTACTAAGGGAGTACTGGATCTTCCTGAAGATCCCCGTCTCCCTCACTGGTACCGTTCCTGTCTGAATGGGCCCCTAATGGGCTCATAACCTGAGCACTTCCCCTTAGGAACATTTCTCTTAGGGAATGTAGCCCACAACACAGGAATCTGAGATCCTTGAGCACTGCTTATAACTCATCCTTAAAACACCTCTCAGAGAGGCAGCATCCCCCGTGTCAGTCCTGCATCCAGGGAGGTAACTGGCTGAAAAGGAGAACTGGTCCAGCTCACCATGGAGTCACCCTTCACCTGGAGGCAGAACACCAGACCCAGGCTGGGCAAAGGACACCCTCATCTGTTCAGGGAAGTCCACAGCCCTGGGCAGCCTGCACTGCCACATGGGCACCCAAGCAAAGACCCTTCTTTTATAAAATGAGCAAATAAGATGCCAATGCCACTGCTGAAGAGAAGCTGGTGCCTACGAAGAGCACTGCAGCTCATCAGGATGGGACTGCTTAGCGACCTGCTACACAAACTCTGGTCTCAGCAGTTTTCTCTCTATGGGAACTACATATGGGTGGTCAGATAGGGAACACAGGACTATGAAAAGAAGGTTCCTATCTCGGGACAACTGTAGTGACAACCTCAAGAAGATACTGGTGGGAAATGGAGGTAAGACCACACAAACTAGGGACTGAATGAGATGATGGTCCCTAATGCAAAGGGAACACGAAAGCTGTGATGTGTAAGAAGGACTTTGGAGAGAACAGCCGAGGGGGTGTCTTAAAAGCGTGGGTATTGTTCAGGCTGGCGGGACATCCTCCATCCAAATACTGTGAGAAGATGACAAAGAGGAGGCCAGAATACTCTGAGATGGCAGCTCTGGAGAGGAAGCCTTGTGGGATAATCTTTTGCACCCTGTGAAGTTGTCTTTGCCAAGGTGCCTTCTGATTGGTTTAATAAAGAGCTCGATGGCCAATAGCTAGGCAGGAGAGAATAGGCCGGACTTCCAGGAAGAGAGAGGAACTTGGAAGAATCTAGGATTTCACCAGCAAGATGTGGAGGAGGAGACATACATTATGGAGGAAAGGTAACAAGCCATGTGGCAAAATATAGATTAATATGAGTGGTTAATCTAAGTATAAGAGCTAGCTGTGAACAAGCCTAAGCTAAGGCCAAGCTTTTGTAATTAATAAAAAGTCTTCATGTCATTATTTGGGAGCTGGCAGTTACCACCACCAGAGAGTCCTACTACAAAGCCTGGTAATAACTGAGGTCAACCTACCCATTTCATGTGTCAGAAAACTGAGGGCCATCAGGACACTCAAGCGAAGAAGCAACGTTAATCCCAGAACTCAAATTCCTACCTCCTCATCCACCCTCTCCTAATGTGGACCATAAAATCCTAGAGAGCAAAAATAAAAATAAAAAAATAAAAAAAGTGTCATGACCTATCCCCACCAACCACAACCATGTAAATGTGAAGATGAGTAAGGAGTCCGAGAACAGAAACGAGACCTTCATGCTCCGCACAGCTCTAGCCACGTCTTCCACATCCTCTCGGCAACTGAGAAACCAACAGTCTTTACATCCTCAGGAATACACCTGGCTTGTGATAAATTCAAAGGGAGGCAGAAGTCACACTGAACATTCTAGACCCAAGGGTGCCCATGGAGACCCTGCCTCATTGCCTGGTGTGCAACCCCTGGCAGCCAGTAGTCAGTCACTTGCTGACCACGACCACCCTCCAGGCTTATTCCTAGAAAAGTACCCATTTCTGCATCCAGTGAACTGAGCCTTCCCGCAGATCCCATACTCACAAACCTGCCCGTGTGTTGGCACCACATGAGTAAGAACTCAAGTACTGATGGGTGCCTGTGGCATTGTCTCCGTTGGGGGATGCTGTCCTGTATACAGTGCATAGTTCTCGGTGGCCCCAGCATCTGAGGAGCACAGCTGTACTGAGTATTCGCCCCCAGGGAGCTCCACGGTGGATTGGCCTTCTGCGGAAGACTGAGCATGGAGCACTATCTGGCACCCCCACTGTGGGGTGGCAGTCAGTGTCAAACGGTGGTCCTTATGGGGGATGAGAGTCTGGCAAGCCAACGAAGGATGGTTGGGAGGAGGTGAAGAATTCCAGGGGGCTCTCTGGTGTGGGCTTCATGTTCACAGAGATATGCCTGCTCATCTTCACTCTCCTGACTCCAGTCTCTGGCCAAAGAGACAGCTCTAACTAGACCTTGGCTCTACTAAGCTTGAAAAGAAGGACACACGGAGCACTCTGGCTACCAATGTGGCTTTCTAAACCTCTGTGAGCCCATCACTACCATCACGGCTGCCCTAGCAGCCCTCCATCAGAGTTCCTCACTGTCTATGAACTGAGCAGGCCAATGCCTGCTGCTAGGGTTCAAGGCCAAGCCAGGCAAGGTGGGACTCTGCCACAGAAGGCCAGTCATGACATCCAGACTGGCTGGGACAGCCCCAACTCAACAATGCCCTGTGGAAACAGGCTAGGAGCAAGTCATCAGCTTCCAATTAAGTCAGCCACATGCGCATCATCTGACTGCGGATGAAATGACAAGCCAGACTGAATACTTAATGACACCCCAAAACAAACAAGAGAAAAAAGTCCCAGAAAGAAAAAAAAAAAGAGAGCTCACTCCTTTCCTCCCCCTCCCTTCTCCTGTCCTTAGAAACAATTCCTGGCAGACACATGCTAGCACACACGAAACAATAGGCAGCACGAAGGGTCAGGAAGGGACGAGGAGAGTCGTGTAGGGGAGGGAAAGGCCTTCCCAGAGGAGCAAGCTAACAGGCAGACATCTTCCTCTCTGGAATCTGCTTCTACTGAAGAGTTCCTAGATATGAGCATTTATAGCATGTGGGGAGCTCACTGATCATAGCCCCAGCTGGCTTCCCAGTGGCCACTGAAGGTCTGCAGAGAAAGGAGATGACATCCACCTGTGTGACTCTAGGGTTTGGTGGCACTGGAAGCAGATGCCTGGAGAGCAGCTTGGTCTTCCTGTCCAGAAACAGGGCAGCAATTTGTCACCTGCCTTATCACACCTGCTGCTTTTTATTGCTTGGGCAGAACCTCTGACCGGCAGGAGCCAGAGATGTCCCCTACCCAGGAGAGGATGCTAGAACCTAGATGGGATGTTTGGGAGACTGCAGGGCCAGTCCTGTTTCTTACCAGCCTGGCTTCTCCCTAGGGGGTGCTGTCCAAGCATGAGAGGGATGTGTACCCGAAAGGGACTTAGGTGTAGAGTTGGCCCTGATGGTTTTCACATCCAGCAGAAAACTTGGGTCCCATCTGGCTCTGGCCCTGACTCTCAACACACCCTTCAAGATTCAGCTGGTTTGCGATGCCTGTCCAAGGCCTTGGGCACTGGTCAAATACACACTTCCTCTCTAGAAGCAGGAGAAGGTTCCCATGTTGGCCATGCTGGGGTCTCTACCTTTGCTGACTCAGCTAAGGGAGTACTAGCACCTCCTACTTCCAACGGTGGGACCACAGGCTCAGCGAGGTATGGCAACTCACTTCAGCCCAGAAAGAAGGCAACTGCACAGGACCTTCCTCGGCTGTCTGAGAAAGGCCTCTATGATCCTGTTGTTTAAACAAACTTTCCACATGAAGAGCCGAAACAGGGGACACCTCCAAGTGAGACTCTACAGACAGGGAAGGGCTCCTCACTTCCCACAGCTGGCTCCCCCACGACTCTCATCTCTGAGGAGTTTGAAGGCTATGGGATTTCCCTTCACTGAGCAGAGATCACTGGAGAGAAAGTCCTGGAAAAGGGGGCGGGGGTCTCATGCCAGCAAATGGAAATCTTCAATGGCGATAGCCAACATGTGCACATCTATTGCACACACACCAAGATTCAAACACAGGTGAGAGTGTCATTATTATTTCTACCAGACAAGTGAAGACATGGAGGTTAAGTCAGGTAATCACGTTGCACAGCTGGGAAGCGGAATTCACAGCAAAATACACTGGGCTCCAAAGTCTTCACCCCCATAGTCTGCCTTCCAGATGGATGCCAAGGAATGGCCAGCTCTCAGTAACACGGGTGCTGGTCTGTGGAAAGCCCAGCCTTCTGTATACGAATCTATGATTTCCACATTAACAGCTGTCCGCACCTCCCAGGGAGGAGCACCTAAGAATGATTAATGCACCCTGTGAGCAACCCTGGTAAAGGCTTGGGGGTTGAAATTAATGTCCACAGTCAACTTGATCTATTAGCTATACAACAAACTAGCCTTCTGGGAATGTGGCATGGAAAGCTGGGTGCTGGCTACGACTCAGCCATGACATGGTTTATAGCTCCCAGATCCTGCTGTGAAGACCAAACAAATGACTATGGAAAGATACAGGTTTTGGTTCTGCAACAGGACAACACCAGTCTTCTTCCTCCCCCCTCAGCTCTCTAACTAGGTAGAGTATAGAACAGAGTTTGCATTGAACTGGGCCAAACAATGAGAGATACAACACCCAGTCTCAAACTTCTCACTTCTATTGCTCAGATGAAATTTTAGCTCAGACACATATTTTGTTACCTGCAAATCTGCCATTTCTAGAGTAAGGAGGCCCCATGGTACCTGCGAATCTTTCCATATATATCTTTCTGGTACCTGCCAGAAACAGAGTGGTGTGTGTGTGTGTGTGTGTGTGTGTGTGTGTGTGTGTGTGTGTGTGTGTGTGTCTGTCTGTCTGTCTGTCTGTCCATCCGTCCAAAGGCTTGAGCTCTCCGTATTTGGGACAGAGCACACTTCACTTGGTTCACAGGAGTTGTTAAACTGATGGACTGATGCCTGCTAGTTCTCTCTACTACCAGCAGGATTTTTCAAGAACCCTCTGGAAACAGAAGCTGTAGAATTCAGTCCTCTTTAGATAGACTTAACAGATGTGTTCTGACATAACGGTTCAGTTACCACTGGTATGCCCAAACCAGCCCTGTTCAGCTTCCCAAATTCCCCATGCTGAGATTCTCAGTGGAGTCCTGGGGCCCTTGTTTCTAACCCTCTGTATTTCTGTCTTTCCCTGCTCCGACCACCTTTTCCTCTGCTGCTGGCAATGCATGCAGCCTTTACCATAGAAAGATTTAATTTGAAAGCAGGAAGCCAGCAAGTCTTGCCCTGCCACCTGCAGCTCTCCAGCCTATATGGCAGCTGACTCTTTCTCCCGCCTCTGTGCCCAGCCAGTCCATTAGGGTCTGTCTATCACCGCTCTAGCCCTTCTGTTTCCTCACATAACAAAAACAAGACTAATTCAGCAGTATCTTTGTAGTATGCTGCAATTCTCAAAGTGTAATCCCACCTCACAAAACTTCCCCTTATGTTAGTTAATTTAATCCTTACAAGAACCCTGGTCAGATGTGACGGCTCAGATACATATTAACCGAGCAGCATGGAAAGAAACGATGTTTGAACCACAGAAGACACAGCTGAGTCACTCAAGGATGGTATGGTTGCCCCATGGCTTGTCAAGAGGCCAGGGTCCTTCTGTTTCCCAGGCTACTGCCCCAGATGTGGCTTCCATCCTACAGGTCACCTCCTGGTATTAGACAACTACTGACTCTAGTCAGCTTGACTGTATTCCAGGCAATAGAAAGGGAAAACAGAAAGGTCATCTCCTGCTCTGCTCCCTCCAGTGAGAAAGACCCTATAAAAACCTCCCTTTTAAGAAATTTTGTTTCTTTCTATACCTTAAAAGACAAAATGTAGTCCTGTGGCCAGGATTCTATGAGATACCTTTGATGGCACAATGCTGCAGCCAAATCAATGGAATTCCATTATAAGTGAAATAAAGAGACAGGAGTAGCCACCACTGCTCCCTACTGGACAGATGAGAAAAGCTAGAGATGAGGTTTAAGGTCACAGTCAATAATGGCACACCTCACTCCAGCCAGAGTCCTTCCCTGTGTCTGCAGAGCTGGCTTGCAGGGGAGGGGCTTCTGCTGATCCCATCCTGCTTTCCTCCCTCTCCCCTTCCTACTTCACCCCTTTCTGTACTTGTGCCTCTTAGAACCAGAAACAGATGTTCATTAGGTGACCAAGCCAGAGATAACCACGTCTCAGGGCCTTCACAGTAGGATCACAAACCCAGAACTGGTTCTGGAATCCTGTAAGACTCCACACAGAGATGATTGGCATCTCCCGAAACGGCTTCTGATGGTGAACGTCTTGCACAGCACCACCTTGTTCCACTGGAAAGTCACACTCTATACACTGCGTGATTGTGTGCTGGACACAGATGCTTACCCACAGCACCTTACTATGGTGCCTGGGCAAGTCTGACTGTGTGCTGGACACGGATGCTTGCCCACAGGTATGTCCACAGGGCAAGCAGAATTGAACCAATGTGAGCCACTTTTTCAACAATGGCTACTGCTAAGGACCATTCCCTCACCTTCTAAAGCAGGAGGAAAAAAATCACCATTTTCATGTTTTCCTTAGCAACACTTAATCACCCAAGATAGTCAGAAAACTGACCAGTAAATGGCTCATCAGTCTCTTGGCAAAATGCAAGGCTATAATAGTAAAAGATATTATATTTGTATTTTATACTCTACTTTAAAGCAATGGCTGTGAGCATCTATAAAATGTGCCATTTACGGCATGCACCCCTTACAACAGAACTTACTGCCTCATTTTGCAGTTTCCTGCTCTCAGCACAAAGTCCCACTGCCCCCACCCCGGCCCCATTTTCTGCACAGCTCTCTGAATCTGACAATAACGGTGCAAAGGTGGAACAGCTGGAGCCTGGCCTTGTGCCAGTAGTCAGGTTCTTTCCTCCGAAGCAGGAGTTCCACTGATATGCACCAAGAAGCCCCCTTTATAACTTCCCATAACACCGTCCATAACTGCAAAGAGTCTATCAAACTGTACTTAAGCATGAATTCATTCAGTTTCTGGTTTCAATTAAATTTTAGCTTAATTTAATTAATTTTGTTTTTGTTTTATTTATTAAAATTAAGTTACTTGTTTTAATTTTAATGAAGGGCTTAATGTACAATGCCAAACTGACATGCCACAGTTGAAAACAAGAGAACAAAAGGATCTCAAGCTCTTCAACATTTCAGCGCACACCTCAGGAGAAAGACATGGGGAGCGGACACCAGCTGAACCAGGTGGATGCCACCAGCTCAGTCCATCAACCCCACAGTCCCGGTCAACATTTGTCAGCTGTCACGAAACAAAAATAAAAACCCTGGCCCAGGATCGCATGCAAACAGCTGTCACATCGCCATAATTCTTCGGTTTTGTCCTTGCTTTCCGTCACCTGGGACAACTTAAGGAGCATCAAGCAATGATTTCAGAAAGGTCCCTGGGTTTGGGTTGGCCTGGTGATTTTGCACTCTGGTTGAGGACACCCTGGAAGCCAAGCTGGGTCCCTGTCTTGTGTGTTTGTACCGCCATTACTGATTTTACCTCTCACCCCTGCAATGCTCCTCTGTCTTTGTAAACCAGTGTTTTGTAAGGAAACACTCTGAGACTATGACAATGTCCTTCCTTGACAAGGTCTTAACCTCTTTGGTTTTACCCCGATGACGTCTGTCTACACACATGGCGACTCTACAGTTGCCGTGGCCCTCTGCCACCTTCCTTTCTTCACGGCTGGCATTCTACAGCAAGGAAGCACTAGCTTTCGAGGATCCCTCATTTACAGCGGTTGTAGCAAACAAAAGCTTTCTGATAAGAGATTCTGCTGCTTCCCAGTACAGGGGAACAGGACAAGGAACCTGGGGGTGATTGGTCCCGGCACCTGGGCCATTACTGGACTCTGGGAGCTGCAGACTGCCTTGGAAAATCCCAGCAGCACCAGGCTTATGACTGCTGTCCATTCTCACGGCAGTCAGTGTCAGTGGAGGTAAAGTGTTTTAGCGGCAATTTTAACCACAATACCAAATTTTCTTTTACATGCTTGGCTTTTAAAGACTCTATACAATGAGTTCTACTTTATTTAGTGAAATATGAACCTGGGAGATTCGAGGCAAACTCAAAACAGCACAGATACAACACTGGACAGAACCAATACACTACACTGTATTGACCTCACCAATAGCCAGCAAAGGCCACAAAGCCACATAGTGTGCCAAGCAATGTGCAAAGCGCAGGGCTCGGAAATGAATGGCATTCTGCCTAACCTCAAAATGCAAATACAGGACTCTCATCACACATTCTCTGCTGCTGTTTCCATCTCGTCCTGGCCTGAAGAGTAATGGCCTTGCTCATTACACCCAGCAAGCACAGGACGTGGCTGATCCTGATACTGGGTTGTGTGGCAGCCTGAGGGAGGGTAATCAGGACCAGGATCAGCCTGCATCCGCTTTATAACTGAGGGACAGGCTGTGCTCTTATCACCACTCCTCATGACCATTTAATATCAGCAAGTGACAGCTAACATTTACTTAGTACCAACTATGTGCAGACTGGAATGTTTTTCAATGCCCTCCTTTCCATTTTACAAATGTTTAAAAACTGAAGTTCACAGCAGCCAAAAACCTGCCTACAGTCACACAGCAGAAGCCCAGCTGGCTCCAAAGTCTGAGATGTTTTTGCCTCGAGCATTCTTTTCACCTGGGATTACTTCTAAATCTGCCCCATGCTTTGCCAGGTATTTGTGTAGCAAACCACTAACTGAAAATAGCAATGGTGTCAGAGAGCAATTAGCCCTGCAGATCAACACGGCTTAGCTGTGTGGATAGTTCTCATGTAGTCTCATGTGCCTATTACAAATGGCAGGAGGGCTGCAGCCATCAACAAGGTTGGCCAGGCTAGGTATCCAAGATGACCTTGCATGTTGTCAGCAGTTGGTGCTGGGTTCAGCTGTGGCTGTGAACCCCAGTGCTCTCCCAGGGTTCCAGCTTCGTCTGGTATGGCTGCTGGGTTCCAAGAGAGGCTTCATCAAGACAAGTGTTGGGCAAGTATAATAAGGTTTAACCACAAGGTGTCTTAGTACCTAACCTTGAGAGTTAAGGAACATCACTTCCACTGTATCCTATTTTCATAAACAAGTAAGAGAGGTGGCTCAATTCAAGGAGAGAGGACCATACAGGGGTGAATGCTGGGAGGCACTGAGCATGAGGTCATCTGTAGCAACTACCCTTGGCCATAACAGAATTCTAGATTATTTTAAATTTTCTTATTATACTCTCCCAAGTTTTCTACAATACATACTCATTTTTGTAATCACAGAAATAAATCAATACTTAAAGTTATGTAATATTGTAACACATGATTTTTAGTATGTAAAACACATTAGTATATGTATAGTGTGTGGATACACCTACATGCAAGTAAAACTAGCTGAAAATGTGCTAAAATGTTACTTTGGAAATGCCTAATTACTTTTAAAATATGTTTAATCTTTTAAAAGTGGTGTATATTGCCTTCAAATTAAATTTTTAAAGACATTAATTAATTACTCCAGAGAAATACCTGTTTTAGGTCATGATCTAAGGTTTTGACAGGACCTCGGCTTTCTTTAAGTTTCTGTCTTCAAGTGGCCGGAATCTTAACCATTTTCCTAAGCCAAGATCATGTAGATAGTCCCAGCTTCCTGCTCCAGCACAGGTCATTCACTGTCTTCCACACACCCCTTTTCAAAGCAAATGCCCACAGCAGATGGGAGTGCCTCTGATTTAACTGTGCTGTGTGCTCCACCCCAATCCCTGACAGGCACATGGCAATGGCAGTATGTTTGGTCTCAGAGACGGTGACAAAAGCCACATCTGCTGGAACAAGTCTTTCTCCCAAGTGTGAATTTGTGTCCCCAGAGCTCCAAGAGGAGCCTAACACTGAGGGAGCAACCTTAGAGGCAGGTGAGGATGCAAGATCATGACTGGCAAGTTCAACCAGGGGTCCACGGAGGCCACTCAGGCCAAGCAGCCTCTTCCATCAGATATCAATGCCACATCAACCTGACCGAAGACAAGGAGGGCTGAAGATGATTGCTAATGATGCCACTGTCTAAACACAGACCCAACATCCTAAGCAGGCTCTGTGGATAGTAGCGGGCTTGCTAGAGCTGAGCATGGAGAGCAAATATGACTGGGCAGAAGACGCTAGGCAATGCCAGCCTTCCCAAAGGAGAGCAAGCTGCCAGCCAAGCATGGGTCTCTTCCCACAACCCACGCACACCCGTGCTCTAGGGGCCCAAGGAGGCAGATTTGTGGAGTTAGTCCATGCTATTTTTACCAGGTCACTTTCCAACCATAAACCCACACTTCACATTTCATTGTTTTGGGTGGATTAAGAAATTCCACTTGGCCTTTCTTGTGGTTGAATTTCCTGCATGCCTGTCTAAAGGGAAAACTCCGGCATTCCTATGGAAACAAACAACATTTAACCTATTCTTGGGAGCTGGTGTGGAGGGTTTTGGTGTGGTGTTTCTAGACTATACTACTACTCTGATGGGACAAGGATCCATTCCCTACTTCTCTCCATACCAAAGAAGGAAGATTCCCACAGGTCTGCATTTTAGGTTCTGGTTCCTGAATACAGGGCAGGGAAGTTTACTTTGAAAATATTCGAGAGTTGGGAAGATGGCTCAGTGGGTAAATCGTGAAGAATAAGACCTAAGTTTCAACTCCCCATATGCTCAGCACTCCTGAGAATAAGCCAGGCATGATAGCACATGTATAAAACCAGCACTTGAGGGTGGAGCTAGACAGATCTTAGGGAATTGCCAGCCAGAACTGCAGCTAAAAATTGAGTTTCAGGAGCTGGAGAGATGGCTTAGTGGTTAAGAGCACTGACTGCTCTTCCAGAGGACCCAGCTCAATTCCCACACCCACATGGCAGCTAACAACTGTCTGTAACTCCAAGATCTGACAACCTCACAGAGACATACATGCAGGAAAAATACCAAATGTAACCAAAATAAAACATTATTCAAAAACATTGAATTCCAGAGACCTTCTCCAAAAACTAAGGTGAGAAAGGAAAGATAGCCACCCTCGGGCCCCCATACATCCCCGAACTCACAGAAGAGTACACGCACACTCTCAGTTCCAGGCTGAAGTGCCTCTGTACAGTCAGACAAGAGTTATCTGCGGCACTGCTGGAGTCCCGCGTGGCAAATATATGGGTGCAGAGAGTTAGGGAGAACTGACCAATTTTACGAGGATTCCCAAATAACTTCAATGACAAGGCTGGGCACAACCCTGTGAACACAAGAAACACTGGGCATACAGCGAAAGAAAACAGCCATTTTTCTTGATCCAGGCCAATGTGAGTTTTGTTTTCTATTTGAAATGTTCACCTCGTTCCTCGCTTGTCCAGTCAGAACGTTCACATTACATTCCTGTAATGCGAACAAGACCTGTCAAAACCACTCTGCTCAGGATGAATGGCGACGCTCTGCCCAAGGCCAAGCCCTTCTCTTTTCCTTAGGGAAACCAGAATGCGCCCCCCCCCCCATTTCCTTCTGTACCTCATGAGGAGTTTGCAATGTAGTAATGGAAACAGAAAGGAGAAGTGGCTGGAAAATCAGTCTGCTCAGGAAGAACCACTCCTCAGAAAGCTGACAGCTGGCACAGCTGGGAGAGGGAGGAATTCCACGTTCTCTATGGATCTGGAGGCTTGGCATTTTGAGCTAGACCCTCTGAGTGCAGCAACAGCCACAGCAAGCAACATGACTCGTGGAACTGGGACACAGAATGCTTTCCCTGGGCACCACTGGGAGCTCTGCATCCTGTCAGTCAGATCACATATTATACGCCCTCCTATGTCCTAGACACTATTGGTGCCCGGCAAAGAAGCAGGAAAGAGCTGGTGCCCAGGGAATTAGTGGTACTTTGTTCAGGAATGGTGGTGAGAGGAGGCAGGGGGGAAGAATGAGGCAACCCTATTTGGAAAACCTGTCCATCTCCCTCCCCAAGAATGTTTTCTGAGCATCCTAGGCCCTCCAGACTCTACCCCTAAGATGAGCAATGTGAGGGATGGGATAGAGCACCCAAGTCCAGAGAGCTGCATCTCCCTGGGTTTTAGGTCTGTGACTCAACTTCTGGGGCAAGAGTCTAAGGACAGAGGGTGCAGTGCCTGCTTAAGGACAGAAACAACCAGGGAAGACTTAAGGAATACCATTCTTTCTTCCTCTGCGATGTCGCTCTTGGCCTTGCCATCACAATCTGGTTCTGTTGCTAGCCTGGCTCTACTTTGTGCTATTAACATACTCTCACCAACTGAGCAGAGAACAGCTGCACATCCAGGCAAAGCAGGCACAATGAGGCTAGACAAAGCCACCGGAGCCCACTCTCCACCTCCATCCCGCCCACAGCTTGTACCCAGCTGGGATCAGGATGAATAGCCTTCTCAAGTGGTGACAACAGACAAGCGGTGATGGAGTACTCTCTGCGGCCTCTCAGCCAGCTGGAGGAAACAGAAAGGAGAGGGGCAATGTGGAGGAGTGGAAGGATGGGGAATTTACCCAGTCAGGTGAAGATACATAAGACACCCTGCACTCTGATTGTTAGGAGTGCATTGACAAAACACAAGTGGAAATTATGTAATGGCCACAAGAGAAGAGTACTCTGAGAAAGTTTGTGCTGAGGCCTAGAGAGGACCAGACAGAGCCGTGAGCAGTGATGGAAGGCAACCCAGTTAGCTTGGCCTCCATAGCAAACACTACCCAGTAGCTTAGTTGATGGTCCTTTATATTACTAAAGTTCTGCACTGTCAGTCCAAGATCACAGCTCCCATGACTAGGGCCAGATGAGGCTCTTCCTGGCTTGGAGATGGTAACCTTCCCACTGTGTCTTCACATGGTCTTTTCTCTATGCTTGTGCAGAAAGACTGAGCCCCCCAGTGTGTCCTCCTCCATAAGTACTATGACCCCACAGGGCCAACTCCTATGGTGACACCTCTAACATCATCACATTGGGGTTCAGGCTTCAGAATTTGAATTTGGAAGATACAATTCAGCTCCCAACAACAGTTTTGAAACCAATATATTTCTATGTATGAAGCATACATTACAAACTATGGAGGATCCAAGTGTAATACCTTCCTAGGTTATCATAAGGTCAACAGGATTGGCCTACATACTGGCCAAGTTCTCCCAAGCAGAAAAGTAGGTCTGAAACTGTCAGGATAATTATGGCTGTAACTTAAAGCCACAGTTCAGAAGAGATGAGCACAAGGCCCCTGTACTCTCTGGACAGAGGACAGGGACAAAGCACCCACCCAGGGTCACCCAGTCTCCTTTCTGGGCATCAGTAAATCTGCCCAAGGTCCCTGGATAGGAACTCCCTGTCTTGTACTGCCCAGCACAGAGGGCTAGCACTGCACAGCGTGGCACATCCTGCATGAGGCACAGTGACCATGGCACAAGTCAGACAGAGATATGGTGCTCAGATGGCTACCTCTCTGTGCTCTGGAACAAGAGAACCAAGGCTCTCCAGGTCAGCCACCTCCCTGGGGCCTAATCTGCCCTTACCTGGTCTTAGATGGGAAGGTAAGAGGGGAAAGAAGGGCTGCGGGCAGCTGGTCATGACCCATGGCCCAGGGCAGCACTCCTGGTGGTAGAGAGCGGAGCCACCATCATGGCTTTGTGCTGAGATTCAGAGCTGGCCCAATATGGCTCCTGAGTTCACTTCCCCATGTGTGAGTCAAGAGGCTGGACCTGGTGGACTTGAGGCAGACCCTAACAGCCTCCAGCCAACTACAGCACAAGGAAGATGGCCTATCTAGGGGCACTTGACTGCAGGTGCTGTCCTGACGGCACTACAGACCTTCACACTCAGAGGAAATGATACTTCTTCAGTGATTCCTATTTTCTCAACGACTTAAGTCGTCCTTTTACAGCTGTGCCATTCTTTCCTCAGTGTCCCCCATGTCCTGTGAGCCCCCTCACTTCTTCCCACCCTCCCCACAGATTCAGTAAGTGGCAGTGGAGAATGTGCTCTAGGAAAATGTACCATTTGAAGGCATCTCTGGGGGTAAAACCATCACCTGCTCAGAAAGCAGGCAGTGAGTCAATCCTAATATTCTCAAAGGCAAAGTTCCTCCCCAGAAGCAGAAGTGAAGAGCTACCACTGGTGTTCACAGGTCAGGAGGCTAGGCCGACTGGCATAAGAACCACTGACAGTGGTCTCCGGCCCGAGCATGCCCTGAGCGGAGTGGCACACTGTGGGCTGAGTGGAACAGCGCGCTGCAGACTGAGCAGACACTGCTGTGGCCCGAGCATGCCCTGAGCGGAGCGGCACACTGTGGGCTGCGCAGACACTGCTGTGACAGGTCTTGTGAAGACTTTAAATCGCCCCATCTGTCTACCTCACGTGGGCTAGACTCATGGCAGCCTTGCCACCGGCTCTCAGGAAACCTTTAAACTCCCATCCCTATCTTCCTCTAGAGACCCCCAAACCTTCAACAGATCCCCCAGAAGGGCAGAGGAAGAAATCCCGAGTCTTGTTTGGGAGCCTTTCTCAACTGGCAATGACACATTCCATGTTTGCATGACCAAATTATCTAACTATATATTTCTTATTATATCTCGTGATCCAGCGATATATAACTTGGCATAGAGCTTGGCACACTCAACAACTATTATTTTTGAAAAGTAAGACACATAAGACTGTCTCCCTTAGTAAGGAGTCACCCCAATTAAAAAGCACAGCAGATCATGAGGTTAAGTATAAAAAACAGCTCTAGAACAGGCATGATGGCTCAGTACGTATGCATGCACACAGACACAATAAATAAATAAACTGTGCTATGATATATTTTAAAATACTTCCCAGGAAATCAAGCTATGTCTTCAGGGACCAAGGAGGTAGAGAACGGAATCCTGAAGAGCAAGCATACCAGAAAAATGCATGCAGGAAGCAACATGCAATCTGAGTCCTGAGAACTCACGTATGGCTGAACACCATCCCATAACAAAAACAGAGAGCAGGGGTCACCAAGGGGGAGCAGAAGCAGTGGCAATCTTTGGGTAGAAGGCAAACCTATTCACCAAGGCGAGGAAAGCACAGACCTGTGAGAGAAGATAGGCTGTGTGTACTGCACACGCCAGCCTTGACATACTGACAGGTATTCAGATGGGAAAGGACTTTTTACAAGCAGGTCTCAGGTAGACTGGTTGGTAGCAGACATGCCATGTGTTCCCCCATACCATGTACTTCTGTTCTGCTTTCAAATGGGTGGCCATACAACTAGGGCCTGGCTATTGGACTGTGAGCAGAAGCAGTGGGTCTAACTTTTACAGTGTGGCAGTGAGCCACATGTTTTAGGTGGTGTGGCCTGGATCCTGGTTTTGAAAGGTGTCTAGAAAGTCACTGCACCCAGTGGAAGTTGCTTGAAAAAAATGCACACACGTGCACGCGCGCACACACACACACACACAGGTACTGAGATTTTAGAACTCATTTGTCAGAACAATACAGCATAGCCCAGACCTTCCCAATGTAGAAATCATTAGCATATGGATAGTAGCTAAAAACCAAGAAAATCCTTTACTTGTCCACATGCCTAAAAGATGGCATAATTTTAACAAGAACCCCTCTCCAGTAATGACCTGAAAGGGAGAAGAGGCACCACTGCCCACCTTGGGGTACGTCTCATAATCTTGGTTAGAAGGGGACTGTGTCAAAGGTAAATCCCTCTGGCAACTCTGAAGCTGTATGTTCCCTTCTACCCCTACAATCTGAGAACAGGAGCACACGATCAAGAAGAAGCTGACCTTGATCATAAACCCTATGTCTGCTAATCAGACATAAACCAACAGTCTACACTTGAGCTATGAGCAGGCACCGCCTCCCGGACATGCCAGTATTCTTTGATTACTCCACTGCATGTTAAGCGACCATTACTTGTACAGTTCCTCATGTTCTGGTGATGAGCCATAGAGTGACACGAATCTGCACCTCAGCACAGCCACACTTGCTGCACAAGAAGACTAGGTTGGGCCCGACTATAGTATATTTTCAATGCACATGGAAGTTACTATTCCCACCTGGGATGGTGGATCTGTGCTGTAATCCCAGCATTTGGGAGGCTGAAGCAGGGGAACTATAAACCTGAGGCCAGTCCAGGCCAGCCAAAACTACAGAATGAAAATCTTACCTATTTTTTTAAAAGGTGCTATTCCCATAGCAACATATCTTACCTCACAGAGCACATGCACTTAGAATTTGAGATGAGGTCTGGACCAACTAATCAAAACCAATGTGAATTTAGAACTCTCTTGAGCATATACTAACAATTTTCCTCAAGGACTTGGTAGGAGAGGGAAGCGCCCGCCCCTGCCTCCGACTCACTGTGCTCACAAGCAGGTATGGCACATAGAAAGGGCCGAGGAATTCGTCTCTGTCACACCTTGAGAGGCACATCTCAGGGTCAGACCAAGCTTGGTCATGTTTAATTAATGGACAACGGGGAGACTGCTGTGGTGCTGTGTTAATCAGAAACACAAATCCAACGTGGCAGACCCACTTCTGTGACAGGCTCAAAAGGAGATGGACGATGTATATCTTGACCAGAAGTAGTTATGAAATAAATAAATAAATAAATAAATAAATACAGGTTGAAATTAATTAAACTACACACTTAAGAGTATATAAATTTCATGTCAAAAGAATATAAATAAAAGTCAGTGTTGATAGCCTGACAGACATTGGCATTTGACTGCTTAGAGCTTTTAAGCCCTCTCCTGCCTGTTCCTCTTGGAAGAAAACAGAGATAGCCCCTTCTCTGATGAAAGCAGTAAGTTCAAACCATTCATTCCCAGTTTTTACAAGGGTTGCAGGGCCCTCAACCCAGCCTCAACTTCTACTCCTATAAAATAACCTAGGCTAGCCTCCTCCTTCTTTCCCTTTTTCTTATTTTCAGACTGGTTTAGGAAGGCCACCTGCTTTCCCTAGAAAGCCCACTACATGGCCTCAACATTCAAACCAAAATTTGAATGGAGTCCACCGTATTGTGCAGAGTGGCCGTGACAAAGGAGCCGTGCCAGGACTGGGAATAAGGGCGAGCAAGCACTGTGTCTCCAGCAGTGTGTGCACTACCTCAGCCGAGGTAGGTGTTCATCACAGGGAGAGAATGCTACTCCGGCATTTATGTCACGTGCTGTAGCAAGACCTGATCTTACAATTCAGGATGAACAAGGACAAACCCAGCCTTCCAGATAGTGAAGAGTCTGGAGGGCTTTCCAGTAGAGAACACATGGAAAATGAAGCTGCTCCCCAACTGGATGTTGCCTTTGAATCTTGGGAACAAAGTATGCAGGCTTCTTTGCTGAGATCAGAACTTGGTAGAATCATTAAAATGCAAAAGCAGATTTTAGACGATGTAACAAGGAACTTTCAAAAATCAAAACATGTCCAAAAACAGCAGACACAGCCTCTGGTGGTAGCATCAACCTGTCTTTAGGACACTGAACAACTCACTCTCTGGGATCAAAAGTCTTATGAAGAGTCAAGAGCTGATGACAGGGTTGTGTTTTCCTACCTCTAAAATAACCCAGTCAATTCAGCAGCCCCTCACCTCCACTAAAGCTGCAGTGCTCAACAGAGCACATGGATCAGCAAGGGCTGGTTCTGCTGTGAACTGCTGAAACGCAACCCTAATCCCACTGCAGTCACGAGAGCTCCGCTGGCACGTGTGCACAGGTGGGCAGGTGGACAGGGAGGAGCTGGAGGAGGTCAGGCACGGAAGCAAACCACAGGATGCATGCTGGTAGGTTATAAACTCACAATCAACCACAACAGGAAAGCCTGGGAAACAGAAGAGCCAGGCCTATACCCACTAAGCAGCTTCATCCTTCCCTTGAGGGAAGCAGAAATGGTGATTTTCTAAATTTCACATCAAGACGTGGCACAAATTTGAAAGCAAGCCACAATTACCAAATGATTTCCTAGGTGTGGCTTTTGTTTAAAGAGCCCAGCATCTGTACTCCACACTGGGGTGCCTCCCTCCCATGGGGGCTCTCTCTTCCCCCTCCTCTCCTTCACACAGAGCAGGCTCCAGCTGGGCAGGGTGGAGTTAGGAGGAGGAAAAGCAAAGAGAGAGGAGAAGCCCAGCAGCCCCAGGCAGTGGAGCCAGGAGGTGCTTTAGAGCACTCCAGGGTTACCTGAGCTGTGATCCACACTGCTTCCTTTCTAACCAGGGACGGGAGGTCACCCACGGTCCCTCAGTAGCAGTGGAGACTATGGCCTGGCTTCCAGAAGGCCAGGAAGAGAACTGTCGCAAGGGTTTGGGGGAAGGAGCTGTCCTTCAGCAGTCTGGTCCTCAGAACATTTCCAGGATTGCAGCCTTCCCTCGTTTCAGAGCCATTTCCTGCTGCTTTTCTCATCCCATCAATCCCTTTGAACAATTTCCTGTTTCTCCTTTCTACGGGTGTGTGTGTGTGTGTGTGTGTGTGTGTGTGTGTGTGTGTGTGTGTGTGTGTGTGTGTGTGCGCGCGCGCGCTCTTTCCTCTTCCCGGCTCTGCAGGCCCTGGAGATAAGCTAGCAAACAGATAAGGGTTGGCCTCTGAAACCGGTCCTGTCTGGCAAGAGCACCAGCTACCATCAGTGGACCTTGAGTCACAAGCACCACTACAAATATGGCCAGGTTCATGAGCCCAGCATCACGTTCCCATTCCACAGGTCGGTCAGACAGGCACCCACAGCTTCCCCTAGCCAGGCAACTGCCATAATGCACTCTTCAGGGCAAACTGCAGCAATCCTCAAGGCTCTCAAAGCCAAAGGCATCTAAGATCTTTTATAAAAAGAAATGTTATGGTTCATTCCTACCTGAAAATGGAGGAAGCCCCTACACAAAAATGTAAACTGGCAAATTATTTCAATAAAGACAGCTCAAGACAACAAGTCTCAAGGGTCAACTATGGGGTTCAAGAGAGAAAGAAGTCAGCAGAGGTGTGCCTGGTGTACCGTGCACCAGCGTAGGGCGCGTCATCTGTGGGCTGGGGCCTTGGGTCCGGGCACATTTTATTTTAGAAGTTTTCCTCCTCCTAAGGACTCACGGCTTCCTTTTTCTACAGTAATGGCTGCTGAGTGATGACAACGGTTTGCCAAAGAGCATCCTTCACAACCACAGTGCCTTGGCGTCTTTTTCTGTGAGGCCTACATTTCTAACTTGTCTGTCCTCCCTGACCCAGCCTTTGCTTGCTGACTGGTTTTGTCTACTTTGTGTTATGCTAGTGAATATCTCAGGATCGAGAGGAATAAACTGATGATGAAATAAATAACGAAAGTGTATCAGTGAACACTGTCTGTTTGTCACAGGCCACCAACCTGTCTTAAGCTTTCTCTAGACAAAAGCTCACAAGGTGATCATGACAGCCTTGAGATTGCATGCTACGACTGCCCTCACTCCTCGGGAAAGAGGCTGGGGCCCAGTGGGTAAGCGGCACAGGGTCTGAGCCAGTGCAGCTCCCATACAGTCTATCCCTCTAGCTATGGGACCATACATGGCAGCTGAAGGAGACTGCTCACAAAGCATCTAGTTAAGTCACAGGCACTTGGGCGGAGTCAGGTCCTAAAGGGTTTTAGGGTTTGTCTTCAGAGCCCTGGTTCCCACAAGAGCTGCCATAAAGTGATGTGACAAACACACTTCTGTCCCATTTTAAGAGATATCCCACTTCTCTAGTCCAATTCCAGACCAGAGACAGAAAAAAAAAAAAAGACAATCTGGCACATTAATTAGCTAATTAATTAATTGCCCCTGATACTTAGTCATCATCTTTCCAAGCACTGTGTCAGCCAGGTGCATAGGGCAAGCCACTTAACCTAGCCATGTTGCTTTTGTCAACTTCCAGATGGGAACACTCTGAGCCCCTGACCTCCTACCCTAACTGGTAGCTGTGCTCACTAGGAACAAGTGCACAGAAAACAGAGAACATTGGCTAGCAACTAATAACTGCCCAGTCAACTGTCATGACACTGGAGCTGCTTGACACCCACGGCAACGTGTTTACTGACAAGGTGCTGGGGGTAGCACTTCCATTCTGGGAGTTCTAAGTCTCAGGCCAGTCTCTAAAGAAGTCAAATAATAATGAATTGGGCAATTCAGTTTATCAATGCAGTGGATAACCTAAAAGCTACGAAGCCAGCCTGGGTGAGCACAGGCTGCTGCATCACAAGTAGCATCCTTAGTCCTGCAGGGAGGAAACCTTGTTTCCCTCTCTGGAACTCAGCAAGAAGCCAAGGTCTGCTTTCCCCATCAGGACTATGAAGCCAGTAAGCCCCAAAGTTACCATGACAGGAAGGAAATATAAACAAAAGAACAATAAAAGACCTTACATTTCGCATCCCTTTATGCTACACGTATTTTTTTAGACAACAACAACAACTATTTTTGATGATAGCTATTTCTCCATAAAAGGTGAGAAGTAAAACCTCCAGGGTAGAGTGGGAAAGACAACGCCTTGAACCAGAAAGACAGCATTTACTGCAAACCAACAGATGTGCTAAGTGTGTTTCAAGAGAAGGATTTCAAACTCTCCACAGAAAGTAGAAAAAGTAATTATGTTGGTATGTATAATATTGCTATATATGTATACATACATACCATATTTTCATTTATTCTCCATAAAACTCAGTGAAGGTATTAGACTGTTTCTGTAAAGTACATATTATCCTCACTTTACAACAATGAAGAACCAGAACTCAGCCAGGACAAACGATGACGGAGCTCACACAGCCAGTTAGAGGGACGCTGCTACCTTCATGTTCAATGACTCTAAACTCATTATTCTGTCCTACTCACTGTGTATATCCCCTAAAGCCTTGTGCTCCCCCAGAGCTGGGCCTAAACTCTTGGACATCCCAAGATGCTGCCCCCTCTATTGTAGCCACTGCACAAAGTCTCTAGTTCTAGGAATTCAAATAAACTGGATCTTTTCCAGAATCCAGAGAGCTCAAGTGCCTCCAGACTGGGGTTTGCAAACAATAAGGACGTATCATGGTCAAGGAACCTAGAACCAAGTTAGAGAGCAACTGGTGATCAGTTTAGATCATAACCTCTCCAGATCCCAAGACCTCTCCAGGTTCCAAGACAGAAACCAGCATGAGGATCGGATGGCTAGAAAAATTAGGGAAGCCTGGGACTTCTTTCCCTGGCTGTGGCTCTGGAGTATCTAAGAGACATCTAGATTTGGGAGCAGAATACCATCTCACATCTGTAATAAAAAAATCTATTTAAAAACAGACTGGATCTATAATCTAGAAAGGAGGAGAAGCACAACACACCAAACATAAACAATAACAGATTCCAGCCCCATTTGTGCAACATCCCCAGTTCCTGTGAAGCCATGCAGTCTGCAGCTCCATCCTCTGAGGTCCACCAGGAGCAAAGACAACCATCAGAGCAAGATCTGAAGGGGAGCCCTATGCAAGACCTCTCTCTCAGAGCTCATCATGGGTCCTTTAAGAGTGTGTCACATTCTACCCAATGTCCTCCTCTGGACTCTGTATGTGCCTGCACATGCCCTGCACACATACACACACCTCTGAGAAACGTGTAAGTCTTTCTAGGTCTTTTTCAGTGACAAGGCCACTCTCCTCAGGATTCACATGATAGACAACCCCTCCCATCCACTCAGCGCGCATGTAAACTAGTTCTTGAATCTACCCTAGGCAGTGTGAACTGGGAAAGTATCCTGAAAGCGCTTACTGCAGATGAAAAGGAAACAGGAAGTTTCTGATCAGGTCAAAGCATTCTCATCCTTACCAATAACATGATCCATGTTAAAGGGAAAGGTTTCTCATTTTCGCCCTGTGTTAAACCCTTCCAGTGTGGTCAGCATTGTATTCCTGAGTTGAGTCTGTTTTTTCTTACAGCTCTATTTTTTAGGGTACTTTTTAGACTGTACAAATCAGAAGGCCAGGAAGCCCTCATGAGCAGCTGCCCTTTACAGAGCAGTGACAGTTCAATGACCCACATCTACTGATGTAAAAAAGCTAGCTGGGGAAAGGAAGAGAGAGAGCTGGGAAGCTGTGCCTGGTGGGGCAGGCCTCAAGCCTGGCTACTCTGGAGACTGACATAGTAGGGTCACAAGTCCAAGGCCTGTGTGGGCCACAGAGAATTTAAAGCTAGCCTGGGTAACTCGGAACTTGTCTCAAATAGAAACAAGGGACAGGGATGCAAGCTCAGTGCTAGAGCCTTTGCCCAGTTCCTGTGGGGCGCTGGCTTCAATCTCCAGCCCTTTAAAGACAGCAGGCAGAAGGGTGTGCACAAATGCTGTGGAGAAGGGGCTCATCTGGAAACAAAGGCGTGGTCAGGATTTCCAATGCTCTAGAAGACGGAAGAATGAAAAACACAGTCCAGCTGGGGACTACTCCCTCATGATGATCTGATCAGTAGACAATGGCACTCCACATACCTGCACTGCAATGGAAAGGAATGCATACTGCAGGGACATGGTCTAAGCCAACACCACGAGGACACAATGGCCAGAGCAGAAAACAAGCCACTAGTATTTCCAGGTCCTACTTGCAGAAGTAAACTGTGAAGCTTGAGATCTGTTTTCCCCTTTGGTGTCTGAGGATACTAAATGACCATGGTAATGAGGTTATTTATGCTGATTTATAAAAATAAGCTTCTAATTTCCGATGTCCTTGGAGCTGAAGGTCCTCTCTGAGGTCCTGTGGTGACAGGAGCTGGGCCAGCCCAGTCTCCAGATGCTGCGGGAGGCAGTGGGAAGGCACATTTATTCTTCACCCCTGACATTTCTCACTTACCTGGACGACTGTTGGGGAATGCTATTTTCGGGTGTGTGACTTGTTTCTGCTGCATTTGAGTAACTGCGAAGCTGTGATTCTTTGCCTGATGGTCCTAATAAAGAGATGAATGGCCAATATCAAGGCAGAAGCAAGCATAGGTGGGGCTAGAAAGCAGAGTATAAAAGGAGAAATGAACCAGGTGGTGGTGGCGCACGCCTTTAATCCCAGCTCTTGGAAGGCAGAGACAAACAGATCTCTGTGAGTTTGAGGCCAGCCTGGTCTACAAACGAGGAGAAAGGTGCAAGGGAACAACAGGAGAAGGATATCAGGGGCCAGTCGCCAAGCCACACACGGCAAGCCACGGACACAGAAGTAAAGAAAAGTATACAGAAATAAAAAAGGATAAAAGCCCAGAGGCAAAAGGTAGTCAGGATAATTTAAGAAAAGCTGGCAAGAAACAAGCCAAGCTAAGATAAGGCTGGGCATTCATAAATAAGAATAAGCCTCTAAGAATAAGTGATTTATTTGGGAGCTGGTTGGCGGGCCCCAAAAAACGTCAAAAGAGTGAAATTCCCAGCCAGTCACTATTTTCAGGGGACTTCAAGCAGCCAGAGAGTACACTCAAGCAGAGGGGCGATCGCCTCCTAATAACCTGCCCTAGGCTCACTGCTATGACTTAACTCCTGAGCTGAAACAAAGAGGAGAAAGACATTGGATCCTTCCCTGGGGATTATTCTACATTTCCCTGCTTTTAGTTGCTTTGCTCATAGACTGAGGTAGAGTTCCTGTTGGCTAAAACTTTGCATTTACAGATAGAAACTCATGATGCCGGCTACATTCCAGTGAACATGTTCTTATTAGCCTGGAAAGATCTGGAGCTGAGGACATGCCTGAACATGACTAACAACAGTTGTATCTTAAAATCGGGTGGATATCAGGAAACATTTAAATATCACTTTTGTCCAAGGCACTTCCAAGAGGTCCCCTTGTGTAGTTTCAAATGTTTACTTCCAACTAACAAATAGAAAATTCTTGTCTCTCTGACAAGGGTCCCTGAAGAAAGTCACCGTGATAGTACCTGCCAGTGGGGAGGAAAACTATGCAGAGACCATGCGTTCTGTTGGCAGCACCTTTCTCTCTTCCAAAGCTGGCAAATGGTGACCTACAGTACTGTTGCCCCTCAGAAGCCCTCAGAACCGCAGAGTCCTACAGTGTCTCTGCCAGGCACTCTTCAGATCAAGATCCGAGAAGCCTACTGGATGCATATGGCCTCCCCTGCTATAGCTCCAGGAACTGGAAGCCCAGGTATCGCCAGGGCCTTTCCAGCTCAGGGATCAACAGCTCACCCCGTTCCGTGCACTGTGTGCAATCTCTGGATCACAGTCTTGGAGTTGGAAGGACACAGGTTCTTCCAGTGCCCAATGAGATGCTTCATTTGCCCATGTGAAGCCTGTACACAACAAAGTTCTCCTGCAAACACTCTGGAAGTTAACTTAACAGAAACATGTCTGAACCCATAGGTAAGCCTATGTAACATAGGCTGATAGGCTGAAACATGCTGAAACAGATGTGTGGTCTAGAGTCACTGCATCTTCTTGAGCTTACCTTGCTTACACAATCACAGTAAATGATCCCCATGTCATTGAGCACATATGTAGTGAGTGGTTCATACTAAGCAGCTTATTCAACCCTCCCAAACCACTTATTATTCTCATTTTATATAAGAAAACCTAGACTGGCCAGACATGCTCACTGGCTACATAGTCACTGGACAACTTCTCAGTTACAAGGCTGAAAGCTCACAACAAAATTAAAACAAATATTAAACAATGGCATCTGTGTCCACACACTACAGGCAAGATCAATGGCATTAAGAAAAAAACAATTCTTGAAGGGAGCTTAAGACTTTCATACCTAGACCAGACAGTTCAGTGGGTAAGGCTGCATGCTGCTAAACCTAATGACCTAAGTTCAATCCTGGGTGGGGCTCATGTGGTAGATAGAACTGACTCCCAAAAACTGTCCTTTAACCTCCAAGCACTTACTATGGAATGTGCATATCACACACACACACACACACACACACACACACACACACAAATAGAGATGCATACCAAACACTACAAAACACTAATGAAAGAAACCGAAGAAAAAAACAACTGGAGAGACACTTCATATGAACAACTAGAAACTGTCACACTCTCAGGATGGGAGCTTCTCCAAGACTCATCTACAAAGTCAATGCATTCCTACCAAAATTCCAGCAGACTTTTTATCAGAAAATGCAAAATTGATTCCAAAATGTATCTGGAAATGCAAAAGACACAAAACAACCAACATAACTTTAAAAAGAAAGAAAATTGTAAACCATACCAAGCCACAGCAATCTGGACAGTGGTGCGACAGACTGGGGAATGCAGGATGAGTCTTCTGCAGTCAACAGTCAGACAACCACCCCCTCTACAACTCACCACAAAACCTGGCTAGTGAGGTGCATACACGGACGAGGGAGGGAGGCAGTTAGGCTTTGGCTGTCATACTGTTCACAACCATGAGCTCAACATGGACCACAGACCCACGAAAGCAATAGCTCAAAGGACAAATCTCTGAAAAAGGGAAAGCAAAAGAAAATCTTTATGACCATGGCTTAGACAAAGCACTTTTAGATAGTAACACAATCTACCTATTAAAGATAATAGTTTATAAACTTGACTTTATTGTTTAAAGAAATTGTCTTTCAAAATAAATCACTAAGAAATAAAGGAAAACTATAAATTGGTGAAAAATACTTGGAAATCATATATGACAAAGATCTTGTGCTCAGTATTTATTTATTTGTATGTAGGTGTATCATGCAGATACACATATGAATATTCACAATAGCAGCATTCAAAACAGCCATGGACTATCCACTTGATCATGAATCCGTGAGTTACAAGTGGAACATCCATGCAATGGACTACTATGCAATGGCTTAAAGGAGAGGACCACCGGTATATGCCACGGCATGACGGGATCTCCAAAGGAAGAGTGCTTAGGACCTAGATGGAAAGATTATGTACTATATGGGCCCATTTATATGAAATTTCCAACAAAAGCAAATTTAAAGTCAGGATGGGTCAGGATGGGTCAGGACGTGTGGGAACAAGGCAGCTGAGGTGGAAGCTGGGGTTGGTCACAGAGAAGCACGAGGGGACTTTTTTGGCATGATGGACAAGAGCCTAAAACTGGGTTGCAATTCATTTTTAATTTTGTAAATTTTACCTAAAGTCACTGAGTTGCACATTTACAAAGGGCAAATGTTATGTTATAAACTGTACTTCAATAAATGCAGTTTTTAAAAACATAACTTAGGCGAAAGTTCTTTTGGAACCCTTTTGTGTCTGTGCGTATGTGTGCGTGTAGAAGCCAGAGGCTGGTGTCAGGTGTCTTTCTTGACAACACTACACCTTATTCTTTAAGACAGGGTCTCTCACTGAAAACAGGTCTCCAATTCAGCAAGGCTAGCCAGCAGCCCCAGACAGCCTCCACTGCCGATTATAGGGCACACAGCTCCACTGTTGTCTTTAACATGGATAAAAGAACCTAAATTCTGATCCTCACACTGGTAAGTACTTTCCCAACTGAGCCATTTCCCAACCTGAAAATTATTTTTAAATAAAAACCATAGCACCTGTTATGACGATGGCCCCATGCTTTGTGGGGAACCCTCCAATTACAAACTCCAAATTACAAAATTGAGAAATGTCATTTCTTATGAGTGTTCACTAAGTTTATATAGAACAATTCAAACAGTGCTTGGGCCTTAGCAAACACTCCATCAGCCATTATTAGTTCTGCACTCCTTACCGCCCTGCTGCCATTGTCATTGAGACACTCAGCCATCAAGCTTTCTGTAAAGATGGTCCTGGGGCTGCATCTCCTGGGGTGGTTGTCATTATGGATTCCTTCCCTGGTTGGTCTCTTAGGAATCCCACTGAGACATGTCCGAATTTCTTCCACACAACACAGCCTCTTTCAGCTTTTAAACATGAAAACCCATCTTTTTCCTATTTGTTCCTTTTTTTTTCTTAGAAAGGCCCAGATCCCTCGGAAAGGCCGCTTTGTGTGGCAATAAAAGAGATTCATAAAAGCTTTTGTGTCTTAGTCCCTTGAGTCCTGAATAGTCCTCCTCCTGCCAACCCTTCCAGTTCACTCAGAGTTCCCCAGCGCGCAGTGCATCCTGGGCAATCTGTACTAGGATCCAGTCCCCATGCACAGCCAGCTCCACGTCTCTGACAGCCATACCCGCTAGGTCCAGACTCAGTCCTGAGACTCAGAAGGCATTCAGAAATTCCTAGGGGCCTGAGGCTTGGGGTCCCTAGTTTGTTTTACTCTTGTTAGGATAAACACTGTGAACAAAAGCAACTCAGGAAGGAAAGGGCTTATTTCAGCTTGTACCATCAGGGAAGGCGGGACAGGAACTGAAGCAGAGGCTATAGAGAAACAGCTCACTGGCTTGCTCTCCATGGCTTGTTCAGTTGCTTTCTTAAACAACCCAGGACCTCCTGCCCAGGGAGAAGTGGTACTGCCCACTGTGGGCTGAGCCCTCCGCCATCAATCATCAATCTTAGACTTGTCCACTGGCCAATCTAATCTGATGGAGGCATTTTCTCAATTAACATTCCTTCTTCCCAGACTGTCTGTGTCAAGTTGACAAAAACTCACCAGCACACTTGGCATGATCCCCAAGATACAGAACCTTTTCTTTGCTTTGCTGGGATATTCTAGAATGTGTCTAAAATCTGTCTCAGTGTCCTTGCCTGTCACTACCATTTCTCCAAGGCTGTCCAGGGCTATAGCCTGTTTGCCTCCCTGCTTCCTGCCTTCAGGAAGCTGAACCCCATTTATTGTAAAATGATCTTTGTGGAAGTACCATGAGAGGTACCTGAGTGCTGGTTTCTGGCGCCATTCAGGAGGCCTCCGTGGCCTGGAGAGCAGTGCTTTCCCATAGCAGCATGCAGTGAAGGACGGCCCTGCTCCTGCACCAGCTAAGGCAGTGAGGTCACTAAGTCACATGTGACCTCAGAACTTCAAATACAGTGTGTGTGAGAAGGAAACAGCTTTGTTTCCTTTGCTTCTGATTAATGAACAGAAGTCACTGTCTGAGGCTGGTGAGCGCCTCACCAGACAGCAGAGCTCACTGGGCCCCTGCCTAAGCTTTCAAGTGCCTGGTTTCCTCTCCATCAGAACTACCCTCGGGAATCCTAACATAAAGAGCCCTCTGAGGGCTCTTCCTGAAACAATGGCACAACAGTGCAGGACAGACAGAGACCACAGGTATGAAGCTAGCTCCATGAAAACAGGAGGACAGATAAGGCCTCTGCCTTCAATCTGTGACTCTACACAGGCGACATGCTTGGAATTTTTTTGTATAATTTTACCATTACATTAAGAGTTAGGGCTGAACCATGTACAAAAATTTTAAATTAAACAGACATATCTGACAAGAAAATGAGGATTATTAAAAATTGCTTTGTAGAAACTAAAATGCCACAGTAATGAGGAATATTGGGTGAGACGAGACTAAACAGTCTATAATTGCCAGCGAAACAAGTCATTAACTGTCACTTCATGGACTTTTTTTAAAAAAGAAGTAGCATAATTGAGGACAGAGAGTTGGCAGATGGAAATCTTTGTAGGAACTGGAATATCCTTTTTTAAGGCCAGTGCTGGCCAATCGTCTCACAGTACGACCGTCTCTGACTGAGGAAACCGTTATGCAGCACAGCAGTTATTTCTCAGACATCCTGGCATGGAACTGGCAATCTGCGCTCACAGCCCAGTTAGCTTTTAACTTGGAACAGCTACTTCCATCTTCTGCTGGGATACTATCTTAGTTAGGGTCTCAGTGGCTGTGAAGAGACACAATGACCACACCAACTTTTTTGTAAAGGAAACATTTAATTGAGGTGGCTTTCAGCTTTATCATGATGGGAAACATGGCGGCATGCAGGCAGGCATTGTGCTGGAGAAGCAGCAGAGAGTTCTACATCCTGATCTGTAGGCAACAGGAAGTGAACTGTTGACACTGGGCATAGTTTGAGCACAGGAGACCTTAAAGCCCACCTCTAACAAGGCCGCATCTACCCCACCAACACCTACCCCACTTCCTAATAGGGCAACTCCCTTTAGGGGCCATTCTCTTTCAAGACCACAGAAACTTAGGATTTACAGCAAAGGTGCAATGCTATTTCTGATTGTTTTAGGGAATCCTCAGTGGGAAACAACATTCAGTAGTCATACTTGTGCGCCAGAAGACGGCCATTAGCACTGCACTGCATCATAACACAATAAATCCTTGCTCTCCAGGGAAGCCGCTGGTCCATGTCAAAGTCATCACCTTCGCTTGCCAAGTGCAGTCCTCATCCTGCTTTCCTGGAATCAGCAAGGACCCGGCTTATGGCTCCCTCCAGAAAGGCTCACACTCCTCCAGCCCAAGGAGCCTCCAGCAAGAGGCTACAGAAAAATAAACCTGGGTTTTGCCATAGTTTATAGTTTGTAACTCTTTAGTTCAGTCTGAGTTGTTTTTACAGGTGATGAGAGAGCGAGTCTAGGCTGTCAACAGTATGTGTGTAAACAGTCTGTGTAACTACTGAATAAACAGACTGCCTTCACCGAAACAGTTAGATGTAAGTGTAGTGGGCTCTGTTTGTTCCCGCTGGTTTGTGTGTGGTCAGCCCCTCTTACAGGTTACTATCACTTTGTAGAATGTTTGGAGCTGAGTAGCAAGATGCCTCCTGCTTTGTGGCTTTTGTTTGTTTGTTTGTATTTAGGTCTTTCTGCTCAAGGTTAGTTTGACTATTTGTGAGTCTTCTGAAATTCCACACAAATTTTAGGACATAGTAAAGTTCCAATTGAGCCATACTAGCAAGGGCAATACAAGCAAACATTTATTTAGTATCAAACATGTATCAGATACCATCTAAACCACACACACAGGCACACTCACAGACTGGCACACACACACACAAGGCAGGCACACAAACACAGATAAGACACATAAATACATACATACAGACAGACACACACACACAGTCACTCACAGACAGAAGGACGTACAGATGGACACACATACAATAGTCTTCCCAAATTGAAACTACTATTTTGAGCTGCTAAATGAGAAGGCTGCATGTAAGCCCAGTCTGCACTACTCCTCTGTTCTCAATCACTGCGCCACACAAAACAGAATCTTTACAGACAAACCTCCCTGTCCCCAAAGCAAAGCTCCGTGTTGTTCACAAGGTCACTGCACCCACAGCTCTTCATGGCTAATTCAGGTACTGAATCTTTCATCACAAGGAGCAAATGTCCCCACCCTTCATTATTAAGACCATTGCTCATTACAAAAAATACAGACAAAATCTACAGAGTCCTCGGGTGGCAAGATAAAAACACAATCTCAAGACAGGAAGTAAACATTGGCCAGCATTTTGCCAAGTATGAGAGAAAGAACAAAATCAATTGATGCAGACTGGCTGCTAGGGATGAATTCTATCTGCTGCATCACAGGAACAGAAATTACTCTGTAAACAATGAAGAACTGAGGGTGTGAGCGCTAGAACTAGGCCTGGGGAGTCAACGCCAGACGCTAGGATGCAGCCCAGCTCAAACAGAAGCCCCAAAGAGGGCAGGATAAGAGGAACACAGACCAGACAAGGAGCCACTGCCCCAGAATTCTCATTAATAGTGGAGAAAGAGGAGTGGGGATTTTACACAAAGTTCTCAAAACAATCTTTGTGGCTGTATACCGCCACATAAAATTAAAGTGAATAAATTACCAATAAATCCTTTGTCACCCTGGTAAAGTCTTGTAGAAATTACCTTCACATCTCCTCCCCACCAGGAATGCTGGTGTGCTCTCAAAGACTATCCTGAACGTCCTCAGGCTGAAGAGATTGCCCAGCCTCATACTAGGCTCCTGTTAGTCAAGAGCGTTCACTAACAACGACTGAAAGCTCTAGTAAAGCTTAGGAACGTGAACTCATGATGGCGCTTTCTAAGCTGGTATGAGGTCCGTATGTCACTGTATCACACACACAGATAAAGAGAGAGTCAGAGACAGAGCGTGTCTCAAACCTTTATACGTGCTAATCTGAGTGACTGCCCACAGCAAGGCTACAGCTGTGTGCCCCCTGTCTGTGACATGCTGAGCTGCTGGAATACCCAGGAGCCCTGTCCCTGCAGGGAGCAACATGTAGGAACATGGAGTTGTAAGCAGCATGCAGAACAAGCCTTAGGGAGACCTGGAGCTGGAGCTCTTACTCCTGCCTCCATCTGCGCAGTCAGGAACCTGACAGTCCTGGGACTGCAACAGCCTATTCTTGTTTGTTTCTTTATTTTCTGTTTTTGTTTTTTGGGTTTTGTCTGTTTGTTTGTTTGTTTGTTGAGACAGGATTCCTCTGTACTTTTGGAGCCTGTCCTGAAACTCCCTCTGTAGACCAGGCTGGCCTCAAACTCAGAGATCCGCCTGCCTTGGCCTCCCGAGTGCTGGGATTAAAGGTGTGCACCAATGGCTTGTGCCACTCCCACCTTTGCAGATCTCTTTGGTCTCCATGCATCCTTCATGGAGCAGACACAACCCTATCCCCAAGCCAAGTGGGGCATGCCAGCATCGGAGAAAACTCGAAACATCTGAATCTAACCAAATTAAAATCTCACTCCCCCATACACAATGTATTGAGATCCGTCACCCACTGAGGCTGCAGAGTGGGGTACAGAGGGCTCCCGGGTCCTTCCCTCCACTGTCCTGCCATCCCTCTAGCATTTCTTCAAAGGCTTCTCCATCTGTCTGTTCCTTACAACCCTCCCCACAACCCTGGGGACTGTCATCCTTCATGCTCTAAGTGCTACAAGGCTAGGTAATGGCTATACCTACTATGCCTCTTCTTCCTGAGTCATCAAGCAACCTGGGGACCTTAAGCCCAGGACAAGAAGGACTCGAAGGCAGAACTCACCAGTCATCAGTCCAGCAAAGGGGGGAAAAGAGTGACAAATGAGAAAATCACACACAGCACAAGGAACAGGTGGGGAGAATGCTTTTAAAAGCTCCGGGTGGGACTTTGTTTCTTTCTAATAGAGACCAGTTTGGTGCCATAGAAAACTGTGATTATGTCAAGCAGACCCAGTGTGAAGATGTCTCCCTCCCTTCCCTTCTCCTCTCACCTTCCCTCTCAGCAGTGGCAGTACCCCAACAGAACTACCAGTTAACATGACAAGGTGGCCAGAACACCATTCTCAGTAGCCAGACTGATTTTGCTAGATGTTCCTGGCCTGTGGGCTGGAACCGTACTCTGTGGATTGCTCAGTCAATGTGAACATCTCATCCTTACCACCCTGAGCATCTTCTAAAAGCCGAGCCAGGGACTAGAGAGATGGATAAGTGGTCAAGAACATGTACTATTCTTCCAGAACTCAAGTTTGATTCCTAGCAACCATGTCAGGTGACTCACAACTGCCTAAAATTCTAGCTCCTGAAGGTCCTCGGGCCTCTGCAGGCACCTGCATCCTGCATTCATGTGCACAAACCTACAGAGAGCTTTTTGTTTTTGTATTATCTTTTAAAGCCAGCCTGGCTGGGTGTGGTGTGGCTCAAACCTTAATTCCAGCACTTGGGAGGTACAGGCAGGAGGATAGGGAGTTCAGGGCCAACCTGTGCTATAGGAGAGCCTGACACAAACAAAAACAGACAAACAAAAGCCAAACTAGATATGCTTAACCTGTGGCAATGCTCATACCAGCTCATGCCATGCTGTCTGCAGAACTCAGTCAAGCTGAGGGAGGTGGAGAAGACGGTTGATACGTGCCTGCGGGACTTCTCTCTGCCGCTCTGCAATACCATCTTCAAATCCACCCACAGGAAGGAAGCACAGATGCTCTCACACACCAGCTCCCTCCTGAGAGATACTCAAGAGCACATAGTCCTATCCCCAGCAGGGGTCAGAAATAGACACAGTGGAAGAACCGATAGATTAAAAGAAGGGAGACTCCAACACACTGTGAGGCAAGAGGGTATAAGATGGTAAGTTACCCTGGAGAACACTGATGACTTCTTATAAAACATGTGCCAGCAAGTACAGCTCTGATCATTTGTACCAGAGAAGTAAAAACCTACATTCACGCAGGGACCTGTACACAGATGACTGTGCAGTTTTAATAATAATCACCCAAAGTTGAAGACAGCCGGGTGTCCTTGGTGGGGGAATGGTTAAGTAAACCATGCACTGAGCTACATCAACACCAGGAAATACTGCTAAACTACTAACTGTGGAGTACATGCAACAACTTGAGTGAATCTCCTGTATATTATGTTGAGTGAAAAAAAGGGCAGCTCCCCAAAGGTGAAACACCTCACAATTCAGCTTATGCAGCACTCTTGCAATGACAAGAGCCTAGCAATGGAAAATGGAATAGTGAGTACCATTGTGTGGTGGTTTGAAAGAAGATGGTCCCCCAAAGGGAGTGGCACTATTAGGAGGCGTGGCCTTGTTGGAGGAAGTGTGTCACTATGGGGGTGGGCTTTGAGGTCTCTTTTGCTCAAGCTTCCATCTGTGTGACAGTCAGTTTACTTCCTGTTGCCTGTAAAATGCAGAACTCTCAGCTACTCCAGCACCATGTCTGCCTGCATGCCACCAGGCTCCCCACCACGATGATAATGGACTGCCTCTGAAACTGTAAGCAAGTTCCCTCAATTAGATGTTTTCTTTATAAGGGTTGTCATAGTCATGGTATCTCTTCACAGCAATAAAAACCCAAACTAAGATACATGAGTTGAGGGAATACCAAATGGAACACGAGGGACTCCCTTGTAGTAATGACATGTGCTTGATGGCACCAAAGTCTGTATACTGCTTGTCATGTTTATTGTGGTCTTGCAAGATGCTACCACTGGGGCAAAGTGGGTATAGGATCTCTGTACTCCTTAAAACTACACGTCAGTGTATAATTATCTCAACAGACAGTAAGACTCGGAGCCTCAGTTTAGGTCTAGCTGGATGCCTCTGGCCCATAAGCTATAATCAGTCTCAGTCAGGGCTTGACTACTCATCGGCCTGGCAACTGCTGTCCTCAGAAGTTCTCTGGCAGTTACCCAGAAATATCAGTTCCTTGTGGTTAAGTCCTTCCACAGAGCCTTTCATTACACAGTATCTGGGTCCTTCAAAGTCAAATGCTCCAAGATAGAGAAGCAGAAGAGTACCCAAGACAGAAGCATGGTCTTTCTATAATAAACTCAGAGGTATATGCTGGTGTTTTTGCTATATTCTATTCATCAGAGCCAAACCAATAAGCCCACTCAACACAAAGGAAGGGACGCTACCAGGGGCCAAATACAGGGATGAGGATCACAGGGGCCAACTCAGAGGCTGCCTACAGTGTCCTTCAAGGATCATACTTCTATGGAAGTCTTTCCTTCCTTCCTCCCTCCTTCCTTTTTTCCCTCCCTCCCTCCTTCTCATACTTGTATAACTGTCTAATGTTCCTACTAGAAATGGAAGTCATGAGGGCAAAACCAACATCCGGTCCTCATCTTTTCCCTCCCTGCTCTTCCCACGCCTAGCATAGCATCCATGCCCAGTGGCTGATTCTGTAAGAGTGAGTAGTAGTCACTCTCACACTCTTGCTGAAGAAGCAGACCCAGATGGGCGGGTTTGGACAAAGTGTACAGGTGACTATGTCTTGAGAACCTACCCTAAAAGGACAGAGACCAGGATGTGCTGTGGGATAATCCTTCTGTACACTGTGAATATGTATTACTCTATTGGTTAATAAGGAAGCTGACTGGCCTATAGCAAGGCAGGATAGAGTTAGGCAGGGCAATCGAATTGAGAAAGATGGGAAGAAGGGGTCAGGGGAACATCAGCCAGCTGATGAGGAAGCAGGACATATAGAAAATGGGGTGACAAGCCATGTGCCACATTGAGGAGCACAGATAAGAAATATAGGTTAATTTAAATGTAAAGAGTTAGGTAGTAACAAACCTGAGCTACAGTTCATATTAAGTCTCTGAATGGTTATTCGAGAGAAGCTATGGGACAGAAACTTCTGCCTACAGTGATGGAGTGTGAGAGGGCAGAAGAAACAAGACTGAAGGAGAAAAGGGCCAGACAAGAGGAGCTGAATTACCATACTGCTGTAACACTCTTCTGATACAGGAATGATAGGGAAAAAGGGCAGATTATTAAATCTACTTTAATCTAAAAAACAACTATTAATCACAAAATATTTTCCATTGGTATGTATTTTGATTTATTGATACAAATTTGAAGTTAATTTTGTTATAGTGTGTGTTTCTACCCTTGTTTGGGGTATTGTGCTTATGCAGCTCATTTAAAAATATAATGCCTAATTAAGAAATACAGATTAATTAGTCAACTATAATAGCCAAACTTTATAATAGTCAAACTTACAGTCATGTTAGATATGCTTTCAAGGTCATATACAGATACATATAGATAGATGGTCTTCATATACTTCAAAAACCTACAGAATATGGCATTTAATATGTTTAATAACCTAAGGCTTTTCTTGACAGTGAGACATGTCTGCTCCTAGCAGCACCACTTTACTTCAAAGAAGATAATGGGCATTGAAGAAACTGCACATGGAGTTTGCTTTCTTTATGGAAAGCTAGTCATTTGGGCAAAGATATACCCTTGCCTCAATTGCTGACAGCATAGTATCCAAACTGGACCAGCGGGATACAAAAGCATGTGACTGCTAGACTTTCCCAAGAGGACAGTCCTTCAAAAACTCCCTGTTTCTCAAAAATATCTGTCAGATATACTATGCCTGTAGGGTAAAGTTGGATGCCTCAACATTACAGAAAAACTGTGGGTGACTGTCCAAACAGCCTGATGTCCCTGTCATTTGGTAACATTACACTCTTCTGGGGTCTTTGAGGGAATGAAAGACTAAATAATTAAAGTTGTCCTTAGTTATGATAAAAAGGTAAATTAAACATAAAAAATTAAACTCACAAAGACAAATAAATAATAGAATATTTTCTCTAAATTTGCCAAATACAAAAGGCCTGGATACTGTAACTATAATTCTTGAGAATTGCTTTTGTTGTATACAATTTTACTATGTTAAAGTCAAAATCTTCCTTTTTATTTAGACAAAAGGGGAATGCTGTGAAATAATCCTTCTGTACACTGTGAAAATGTGTTGTTCTCATTGTTAATAAAAAGCTGGTGGTAAACAGTTAGGTAGGGTTTGGGGAGCAGAAAAATACTGGGGAGCAGAAGGGCAGAGTCTGAGAAGTCATCAGAAGATGCAGGGGAAGAAGAAGATGGACATGCCATGCTGAAAGAAGGTATTGTCACATAGCAGAGGGTGGCTAAAAATATGGATTAATTTAAGTTGTAAGAGGCAGTTAGTAACAAACAAGCTACTGGCCAGGTATTTATAATCAATAAGAAATTTCAGTGTGGTTATTTGGGAGTGGCTGCCAGGACAAAGACAAATTCCACCCACACTCTCCATTTGGAGACCCAGGTATCCAACTGCAGAGAGACAAAGAGAAAATACACAGCGAACACTTCCAGTGCTGTGTAGTGACCACACTGGCACACTGGGAAGACTGGAGCTCAGCACCATCTCAACAGAAGCAAGTTTGGGGTCACAGAGAAAGATCAGCACCCCAGCAGAAGTGTCTGGAAACACAGAGTCTACTCTTTATCAGGAGGCCATGCATATGAAGGCAGGATGTACACTTGGCTTGCATTCCAAGGAAGGTGTGGCTGCCTTTTTCTGCACTGGCCGGAGTCCAACCTCACAAATGGTTGGGTAGTCTAAAAAGGACTGCCACATAGGACATGAAGCAGGAGTGGAAAACACTGTTGTTTTGAGGAGAAAAGGGTCACTGCTCCTGGCCATTGGATTCCTGGCTGGGGAGGATTAAAACATCTGCGAACCTTTTTTTTCAAATATTTATTTATTTATTTTGTATACAATATTCTTTTTTTTAATTTATTTATTATTAAAGATTTCTGTCTCTTCCCCACCACCGCCTCCCATTTCCCTTCCCCTCCCCCAATTAAGTCCCTCCCCCACCTCAGCCCAAAGAGCAATCAGGGTTCCCTGCCCTGTGGGAAGTCCAAGGAACCCCCACCTCCATCCAGGTTTAGTAAGGTGAGCATCCAAACTGCCTAGGCTCCCACAAAGCCAGTACATGCAGTAGGATCAAAAACCTATTGCCATTGTTCTTGAGTTCTCAGTAGTCCTCATTGTCCGCTATGTTCAGCAAGTCCGGTTTTATCCCATGCTTTTTCAGACCCAGGCCAACTGGCCTTGGTGAGTTCCTGATAGAACATCCCCATTGTCTCAGTGTGTGGGTGTACCCCTCGTGGTCCTGAGTTCCTTGCTTGTGCTCCCTCTCCTTCTGCTCCTGATTTGGACCTTGAGATTTCTGTCCGGTGCTCCAATGTGGGTCTCTGTCTCTGTCTCCTTTCATCACCTGATGAAGGTTAATACTCAGGAGGATGTCTATATGTTTGTCTTTGGATTCACCTTATTTAGCTTCTCTAGGGTCGCGAATTATAAGCTCAATGTCCTTTATTTATGGCTAGAAACCAAATATGAGTGAGTACATCCCATGTTCCTCTTTTTGGGTCTGGCTTACCTCACTCAGGATAGTGTTTTCTATTTCCATCCATTTGTATGCAAAATTCAAGAAGTCCTTGTTTTTTACTGCTGAATAATACTCTAATATGTATATATTCCATACTTTCTTCATCCATTCTTCCATTGAAGGGCATCTAGGTTGTTTCCAGGTTCTGGCTATTACAAACAATGCTGCTATGAACATAGTTGAGCATATACTTTTGTTGTATGATACAATATTCTATCTGTGTGTATGGCCAGAAAAGGGCACCAGACCCCATTACAGATGGTTGTGACCCACCATGTGGTTGCTGGGAATTGAACTCAGGACCTTTGGAAGAGCAGGAAATGCTCTTAACCTCTGAGCCATCTCTCCAGCCCAACATCTGAGAATCTTATGAGGTCAGGGAGATAAAATATCTTAGTTACTTGTCCTAATTACTAGTTTTATAGTCTGTAATAGACGAGACCTGTATTTGATATTTCTTACAATCTGAAGAGGTACCTAAGCTGCCCATCCAGCACAATGTCCTTGAAGGACTGCTCTACCCTCTCTCAGCCTGGCCCCCAGCCTTCAAAGCCTGACACCTGACCCTCCCCCACCTCCTCAAACCTCTCCCTCAGACTCCTGACTGAACTGACGGTGTTTGCTTCCCCCCCACCCCCCCAAGCTCCTAGCTTCCTCCAAAGTGCAGAGGGGGCAGAGGCAGCTCTGATGCCACTTGCTTGGCTCTCCCCTTCCCTCCCTCAAGGGCAGTCAGCAGCACTGGCCTCAGCGCCCTGCACACACCAGCTGATTAACCTCAAGGCAAGAACAGAAGTCAGCTGGAGCCTTGGAAAATTAAAACACAGAAGCCTATGGAACAGCTAAAGGCAAGATGCCACTATTCAACCAACATGGCCGCGGTTTCCATTAGCTGAGAGCCAGCTTCCAGCCTTAAATTAGTAAGAAGAGGTCTGCACCAATTACTATTTTTAATACTTACGAAGAATCTGCTCAGCTGTCCCCCATCAGAGTAAGAGGCACCAAATGCTTCAGAGCGGCTGCCAGGAAACAGCCTTCCCTGGAATCAGTGGACACATGTGCACAACCTTTGTTCAGGATTCGCACATATGTTTTCATTTATGCGAGTGCCCAGTGTCTGATTTTTTCCTGTGCTGTCTTCCATATGAGAATGTCCTCCCTCACGCCATTCTCAGCACTGGCAGTCACAGCCTCCCCAGCTCCACCAGAACCCAGAATCCAAGCGGGGCTGTCTTCTAGTGGGGCGTCATGGAATGGTTTTCTGAGAAATTCAAACTCTGGCTGTTTCCCACCTACTAGAGCCATCCAGAATCTGCAATGACTGCTAGCATATCCAGATGAATCCACAATGGCTCAAGAGACAATCGGTTGGCCCCATAATCTAATGTACACCTAATGGAAGTTTGTTTTACTTAACTGACAAATACCTACTGGATGGCTACTCTTTATCTGGGTTGTTCTCAACACTGGGAACACATACAAATTCTTGCCCTTGTGGAGCCTCCATTTGGACAGGGCAGACAGATGATCGAAAAAGAAAAGAAAACAGAGCAAATATTTTCCACATACATTACTGCTAAGCGGCACAGCACAGACAGATAGGAGCGCTCATCCAGGGGAAGAACAGTTTAACATACTATCAGTGAGACAAAAGTGATCAGAAGACCAGGGATAGAGGAGAGGGGGATCAGAGGGGAGAGTGGTCACAATGGAGGGGACAGAAGGCTTGGGAAGGCTAATGTGGATCCATGTCAGGCACCTCAAGAAGCAGAAAGGGGTTCAGGCCCAGAGATCAATACCCTAATGACCTAAGGGTCATGGCTAACAACACAAGACAAGCCATGAGAACAGAAATCAGGGACACTACCTAGGGACACCTAAACTCTTAAGAGTGAAAGAAATAGTCTTCCCCTGGGAAGGGCACACAAACCGGTCATCCAATACCAAATGCTTGAAAACATATATATGCAAGTAACATTAGATAGATTAAGAAGTTTGTATTTATGTATTTAGGAATGTGTGTTTGTCTGCACGTGTATGTATACACATACACACGTATGTAACAACAATAAAAAAGAGAAGCCATGAATTTGAAAAAGCATGGGGATAGGGGATACATGGCAAGGGTTGACTGGAGAAAAATAATGTAATTATAATTGAAAAAAATTAATCCCAGTGTTTCAGAGCATGCTGGAGTATAATCTCCATTCTGATGCTTTAGGAGTATGCAAATAACCCAATGTGGTTCTTATAGGTTAGGGCCTTTGTAGGGTGATGAAGACTGGGTAAGGCCACTAGGAGGGAGCCTCGGGACTAAACTCAAACACACACCTGCACCCATGTGCTACCTAAAGATGCTATCAACAAGTCCATCCCTAGCCTCTGGATCTTGGACCAGAACAGATCACCAGAACAAACCTATTTTCTTTATAACTTAACCCAGTCTGTAGTTTTGTGCTATTAGCAACAAAAAAGAAAGAAAGAGAGAGAGAAAGAAAAAGAGAAAGGAAAAGAAAGGAAAGGAAACGAGAACAGACTAAGACACCCAGTCAAAAGCTCTTTCCAAAAGACAAAGCACACAGTGACTCAAGTCCCATACCCCTAGACGCTGTTTTGGGGCAAAGATTCACCATCACTCACCAACCAGCCAACAATGACTAGGCACTGCCAGCTGGAGGCACAGTGTGACCTGCAGTCTCAGGCATCATTGTAAATCCTGGCATCAAGACCACATTACCCTCATCTTACAGATAAGACCAAGGTCCAACAAGAAACAAGCTAACCCAAAGACACCTCCCATGTTCCAGACACTGCTCTAAGCCTGTTCCACACACACTCACTTAATTTGTAATAACTTCATAAGTGGTGAACCACTGTTGTCTCTTCACCATTGTTCCATACGTCTCTTGTCTCCCCACGGCCATGAAGCTGCTGAAACTAGTTCCGCCAGAATCTGAACTACACTCTGACAAATGAGCTTCCCTTCTAGCCACTCAGACCTGCCTAGCTCAGTCCTTGTCACAGACATAAGACCTAGAAAGCAAGGGGCCCCAGACACATTATGGGTTCAACCCACAGGGAAACACCATTTGGAACATGTATACAGTCCTTAAGTCTCTGGGCTTCTATTCCCAGAGCTGGTGGAATCCGAAGCCATACACATATGAGAAGGATGCACGGGGAAGGGGGACAGACAGAGGGCACAGGTAGTTTTTTAAGTGCTCTGGGAGCTCAAAGTGGGTGGGGCTGTGGGAACCCCTGACTAGCTGCTTTTGCTGCAATTGGAACTGTTAATCCCCTCTGCCCAACAGGAACAATGGCAAAAACAAAACCCAATCAAGCTCTCCAGTAAGCACACAAGCCCAGCCTATAGAGCAGTGGTTCTCACCTTCCTGATGCTATGACCTTTAATACAGTTCCTCTTGTTGAGGTGACCCCCAACCATAAAATTATTTCATTGCTACTTCATGACCATAATTTTGTAGTCTTATGAATTGTAATGTAAATAGGCAGAACAGCTGATATTCGCCACACCCCAAAGGGGTTGCAACTCACAGGCTCAAACTACATACCGGGGCTGTCAGGTTTCAGGGGTAATTGCCGCATTACCCACGCACACACAAGTGCTCATAAAGAAGCCCATGCACCCCCACATATACTTTCTCTAGAAGATCTGTTGCTGAGACCAAGCAGGCCCCATGGGTCTTACCAGTTCCCACAGTGCCCAGCCATAGACACACAGAAAGGTATGCAGCTAGATTCTGGCATCTATACCTTGAAGTACGCACAAAGCCAATCAGAACCCTCCTTACCAAGAGTGCCCTAAAGCCTGTCTCCTACACCCAGGGCCAAGCCCCATCACAGCCAGTCCATCCTCCACCACCCTCACCAGGTTTCCTGCCCAACGTCACTACTGTCCAGCAGGTAACCCGATGCTTTCTTCAACATGGACAGTATCCACATTTCCTAAACCTCAGCCTTCCTAACTGTCATGTCTACCTAAACCACTTACTATCAGTACCATGAGGTAAAAACTTAACATCCTACAAGGCTCATCTTAAGTACCACCTCCTCCATAAAGCGTTCCTGCAAAACACCTCACTCTTTCTCTTCTGAAACCCTCAGAACTGGCAGATCTTCATGCCGTCTCCCTGGCTGTAAGAGCATGCCACTTGCTCCACTCAACCTGAGCCAAAGCAGCACTCTAGCAAGACTGCCTGGGACAGCAGAGTTGCTAGACCTCGGCTTATGAACAGCAGTCCCTTGGCAAAGGCAAATGCTACCAACTACCCCAGGACAGAAGTGCCTTCCAAGATACACGCTAGACCAGGGAAGGTTCCTGGGGCCTCTGACTAAATGAAGGCTGACTGGTATCTGCCTATCCTGACCAGGAGAACCTTGCCACTCCACAAATCACACATCCGAGCTCAACCTGCAAGAGCTGTTTCCTCTGGCATGTGACTATGCCAAGCTGACAGCTCCCCAGAGCTGGGTCATGTGGGATAGAGACACTAGCGAGTCCAAAGGAGCTGTTCTTTGCTCCCTGCAGCTCCAGTTAGGCACAGCCTTTATTTGTTATTGCATGAATGCTTTCAATGGTGACAAAACTAACACTATAGACAGAGAGAGAAAAGCCCTGAGGATGAGTGAGGAGCAAAGAGTGGCCGCAGGTCCGTAAGGGACAGCAAGTGTGAACAGCAGGACGGGCCAGCTAGACAAATGTGACCCCTTGAGCAAGCAAAGCAAAAACAAGGGCTGAGAAAAATCAAAGCCAGCACGCCACACCTGACCTAAGCTTCTGTTTCTCCTGGGACACCACTCTGCAGATGTGGTTTTCATGACACTGCTTCCAGGAACAGTTAGTACATGGAGTTGCTTTCCCACCCCTCTCCCAGCCAGGCCACTCCGCAGGGTTATAGCAGAAGAGAGGGGTGGAAGTCAGGATCTAGAAGCTGCACGGGACTATGCAGGTAGATGAGGAAGAACTCAGGCCTGGACATTAAAAGTAAAAGTGCAGGGGAGACCCAGCTCTGCCAACTCTCAGCAGGCTTCTCTTCCTGTCAAGTGACTGGAGTGTCTACGCAGCAGCTTGAGCTCCACAAAAGGTTATACACCCTGGGTCCAGAACATGGCACAGACCCTACTCATGCAGCCCACACTGGGGGCACTGGGGGTTGACACACCTGGCTTTGTAAGGATCACCTTTGCTGTAGTAATTCCACCCTTGGGAAGATGTCATGTGGACGCAGTCCTAAGAAGAGAGATAATCTTTCTAGATGTGGCCATCTGCCATAGTCTAATTTACAAAATTAAAAAGCCAATAGTAAGCACTGAGCCAGGACAGGAAAATAAACACTAAAGTAAAGCAAGCCTCATCTAGTTAACAGAACCACTTGGGGAATTATACACAACATGAGGACGTTAGGGAATATTATTTTCAGGTGTGTGACTTTTGTTTCTGTTGCATTTGTTTAACTGTATGAAGCTGTGTTACTGTGCCTGTCTACAATACATGATGGTATAATAAAGAGATGTGTGCCAAGAGCAAGGCACAAGCAAGAATAGGCAGGACTGGCAGGCAAAGAGTATAAAGATTTGGGAGAAAAGGATTTGGGAATGAGAAAGGAAGGAGGAGGACTTCAGGGCCAGCCACTCACCCACCAAGCTACACAGCTGATGGAGGAGGGTGTATGTGTTACTTTCATTGGTTAATAAAAAACTGCCTTGGCCTTTGATAGGCCAGCCCTTAGGTGGGTGGAGAAGACAGAACAGAAGGCTGGAAGAAAGAAGACCAGTCAGGCAGACACTATAGCTCTCCTCTCCAAGATGGACGCAGGTTAAGATCCTTCCTGGTAAGCCACCACCTTGTGGTGCTACACTCACTTATAGAAATGGGTTAATCAAGATGTGAGAATTAGCCGATAAGGGGCTAGAGCTAATGGGCCAAGCAGTGTTTAAAAGAATACAGTTTCTGTGTAATTATTTCGGGTGTAAAGCTAGCCAGGAGCCGGGGCGGCAGGAACACAGCCCACAGCTCCTTCTACACACAGCCAGACAATAGGAAGGAAAGAAAAAGTATACAGGAACAGAGAAAGGTAAAAGCCCCAAGAACAAAGACAGACAGGATAATTTAAGAAAAGCTGGCAAGAAACAAGCCAAGCTAAGGCTGGGCATTCATAACAAAAAATAAGCCTCTGATGCAGGTGGTGGTGGCACAATCCTTTAATCCCAGCACTTGGGAGGCAGAGGCAGGCAGATCTCTGTGAGTTCAAGGCCAGCCTGGTTTATAAAAGTTAGTTCCAGGATAGACTCCAAAGCTACAGAGAAACCCTGTCTCAAAAAACAAAAACAAAAACAAAACAAAAAAAAGAAACAGAAGAAAAGAATAAGTCTCTGTGTGTGATTTACTTGGGGAGCTGGCTGGTGGGCCCCCCAAAAGAATAAAAAAAACTAACATTTTGACACCCAATGTAGGACTCAGTCATCTAAAGCCTGTGAAAGCTGGGTGGGGAGATATACAGTACTTTAGGAGTTTCTGCCTGCTGCCAAGACCTTGAGCAGCCAGTACTTTTAAGTAGGAGCAAAAAATGAGTCAGGTGGTGGTGACTGGTGTCTTTAATCCCAGCACTTGGGAGGCAGAGGCAGCAGATCTTTGTAAATTCAAGGCCAGCCTGGTCTATAAGAGCTAGTTCCAGATCAGCTAAAATTGTTACACAGAGAAACCCTGTCTTGAAAACAAAAACAAAAACAAAACAAAGAAGTAAAAAATTCCCGCCACAAGGCAAGTATTAGCATTCTAGAGCTCTAGGAAGGTGGAATGCAGTTCCTGGTGAGACAAACCTCCAACCAGGATGCAAGCTTTAGGCTTGGCTCTCATGAACCAAGAAGTGGGCAGAGCCAGCCAAGAGAACTGCACAGAGAATCCAGGTGTAGCTTAACACTCTCAAGTTTGCTTGTGTGATCAAAAAAGACTAAAAGAGCTGGGTAGTGATGGCGCACGCCTTTAATCCCAGCTCTCAGGAGGCAGAGACAGGTGGATCTCTGTGAGTTCGAGGCCAGCCTGGTCTACAAGAGCTAGTTCCAGGACAGGCTCCAAAGCTACAAAGAAACCCTGTCTTGAAAACCAGAAAAAAAAAAAAAAAAAAGACTAAAACATACGCAGTAAAAGTTTTAAAAAATAAAGTCTTTAAAAAGACATTAAAAGTAATATAAAAAAAAGCCACATAAGATGGGAAATACACATGAGTCTGAATCCTGTATGCTATTGTGTTGATTTTGAGTTCTTTGATTGCTGAAAAGCAAAGCGCAGCTCTAAGAGATCTGAACTGAAAGAGCTGCTGGAATAAACCAGCCTGGGTATTGTGAGAGTGTCTTAACTTTAAAAATGTCAAAAGTGTACTTGTCAGGTGAAAATTAAAAAATGCTTTGGAGAAGCAGTTTTGCTTTTGTTTCTACAGGAAACAAGAGGCCATGGACTCACTTCAGGTTGATACGGATCTGGTTTGATCAGGGGAGACCTCCTGAATCTTGACAGGTGAGGTCTATCAACAAAGTTTATAAATAGTCTTTCTAGGACTTGGTCATTATCTCAAATTTTTCTTGGGGACCCCTGGGGACACTTCACCCTCAGCCAGCAGGAAGCAGTATGGAGAGGACTGCGCCCACAATCCAGGGCCGGGGTGCATGAGTGCTCTTTGGTTATTTGCTGGGCTATGGATATTTGTTATCATTTAGGGAAATATAGAAATGACAAAAGGGTAGATTATTGAATCTACTTTTAAAAGCAACAATTAATCTCAAATATTTTGTATTGGTATGGATTTTTGTATAATGGTACAAATTTAGGCAATTTTTGTTACAACACTCTGTATATACGTTTCTACTCTTGTTTAAAGGACTTTTGTATGCTGATACCAATTTAAGGTTATTTTTGTTGCAACATAATATATATATATATGTATATATATATATACATATATATATATATATGTTTAAGATATTTCACCTAGGCAGTTCATTTAAAAATATAAGGTAAATTATAGTTTTTGAAAGTTATTATTACGAAGTACTTAGGATAATCAAGAAACACAGGTCAGTCATTTGTCATCTATAACAATCAAATTTGGAGATATGTTAGGTAGCCTTTCCAGATCATATAGAGATATATTTTAGATAGACAGATGGTCTTCAAACCTTTCAAAGACCTACAGAATATGGCATTTAAAATATTTTGTTAATATAGGGTTTTTTATGACAATGAGACACATCTGCTCCTGGCAGCACCAATGTACGTCAGAGATGATGGCATGGGGCATCGAAGAAACTCCTTACGCCCACACCAGGTTTCTAGCAAAGCCCCACCACAGCTTTCTTCAGTAGACATGGTCCCCTCCGTAGAGGCTATGGGACAGGAAAGCCTTCTGTCTGTCTTCACTTGCAAAGTTAGGGGAGGCGATACTAGCAGCATCTAGTAGATCCCCAGACCCTTTGGGTTTCACTGCCCAGCTTCCCACATAGCTGAGGAGCTGGGGTAACAGGTACCTTCCCTTCCCTGCAAATCAAAGGAGCTCCATTTTGCACCACACTGGGCACCCTAAAACACAAACTGACCTCAAGGCCAGGGACCTGATGATGGATGGAGGGAGGGGAACTCAGCAAGGACAGCATGCTTCCTCCCAATCTGATGTCCTCTGGTGTCACGGCCTGTCACAGGCACAGATTGCCAGGCACTTCTGGCCCATCAATCTGCCTGTTGCACACTTGTTTAGTCAGAGAACCCTGTGATCAGATAGGGATAATGCACAACAGATGGTGGCAGTGGTGGGCAGGTTCTCAATGTGGAGTAGGGGCACAGCCAAGAGAGGTGGGATGGAGACAGAAGGCCTCCTAACTCTCCAGGACTACTCCAACGATGGAGCATCCCTACAGGCCCGGCATCTGTGGAAGGCAGGCTGATACAGCTCACCAACTGGTTCAGTCCCCTCCTTTCACAGGTGGGGAAACAAACCTAGCAACACAGAGTGCCTTAGCCAAAGCCATGCACACAGCTGGTGGCAAAGCAGCATCCAGCACCCAATCTTGAATGCTACACCTGTACCAGGCATTCCCAGAGAGCTCTCATGTGGTCACCTGAAGAGACAGAAAGCTATCTGGAGAGACAGCACTCCATATCAGATAGATATGACTTCAAATTCTAGCTCTGCCACTTGACTGACTGTATAAGCTGTAGACAGATGCAGTGTCTTGGTGTATGTGTCATTCACAGGACTAGGAGATCTAGCAAGTGGATAAAGCTGCACCTGGCTCTAAGGAGGCCCCTGAGCCCCTGCCTTCCTCACAAACAGGTCATCAGTCATACTGTGTGCAGAAGTACATACAGAGTCTGACACCCCGAGTTACCTTTGGGCATGATTTGGTGCATGGCGACAGAGAGGAAGAAGATGGAGTCACTGTAGTAGGTCCCTGAGCCAGCACTGAAGTGCTTCTGCATGGCCTCCACGACGGGGAAGAGCTTGTCTGTCAGCACAGCAACGTCATGGAAGATGACCTGGAGTGGGAGCAGGAAACCCCAGAGTTAGCCAATTGTCTGAGTGCTAGACACCACACACCTGAGCCCAGGAGGCAGAAACAGTGGAGCCAAGGAGGAGGTGGGGGTTGGGGATCATCTGAGGGCAAAGAAAGTGGGGAAAGGCAATAAGGAGGGGAGTCCAGGCAGCACAGGGCTGGCTATGCTGACAGGGACACTGTTGGGGACAGGACAGTGGACAAGCAGGAAGAAGGAAGAAAGTGGGCCCAACTCCCGGGTTGTTTTCTAGTTTCAAACTTCAAGACAAGAAGCCCTTTGTGTTGATAGTGTCCATCAGGTATGGGCACTGCCTGAGACAGTCTCAAACAGGTGAGCTCTGTGCCCATTTACCTTCACCCCTGCCCAGGGATCTGCCCGGGTTTCCCATGTCACACTCCTGGGCTTGCAGTCTTTGGTCATTGCGTCCAGCCTTGCATCATTGGTTCCCCCTCCAGCAGGTCCTGCTTTTGCTCTAGAATTCTAATGTCTATTTTTCTCTAAACGATATTCCTTTTGATTCATGTTTACTTGTGTCCTCAGGCTCTTTCAATTTTGGAAACACTACCGAGCTTAATTTAGCCAGGATGGTAGCTCAGGCCTATGGTTTTAGTACTCAATAGGCTGAGGTAGGATTACTCTAAATCCAAGGCCAGCCTGAGCTACACAGTGGGTTCCAGCCTGTGCTAAAGAATAGGACCCTGTTTCAAAACTGCAAGAAACCCAATTTCTGACTGTAAAAGCTTTGCTAAGATTTCTTGACATTTTTATTCCAAGGGGCTCTTTCCTTCTTTCCTTTTTTGGCCATTTTATTCCTCTGGCTTTTTCTTTCTATGGTCTCCCAGCTAGGCCAGTTCTTGCTATTTCTCTACACTAATCCCACATTCCACCTCTCTTCCACAGCTTCGGTGGCCTCTGGCCCTGCCCTGTGGCCTCCCTGCATGGTTAACCTCATCACGTCCTCTGTTGCGTCTCACGGTCATTCTCCAAATACACAGATCTGTATCTCTCAGCTCCAAAACTCCAAAGCTCACTTCTCTCACGTCCAAATCTCCCAGCAAGGTCTGCAACAGCGGCTCTAAGCTTCCTCCCCTGCCCTCAGGACTGAGCAAAACTGAAACTTCACCCTCACCCCAGCCCGTCAGCCGCCCCTTCATGACCGTGTCCTCGTAAACCTCACCTTGCTCTTCCCAAGTATGGAAATCTCTCTCACACTTCCCTCCAGCTTTCTCACCTCCCACGATGCTCCCTCCAGGCCCCTCCTGCACCCCATTTCACATGGGGCTTCACTACATTCATGCCAGGTCATTGACACAAGTTTGCAGCCTAAAGGAACCACACTTGGGCAAGAGCCTCGGTCTCTCTGTGGGTGGCACAGGAACGGCAACACTGACTCTTGTGATAGCCACTAGGTCCCTGGGGACAAGCTCCCTGCTCAGGGGCTGCTAAGCCGCTCTCACCCGTCAGCCTCACAGCCTGCCCCAGCCTGTGTCCAGTCCCCTAAATCTCTTCCCACAGATAAGATACCACTCATGGGACAGCTTTCCCAGCATACCCTCACTACACCCCCAAACCACCACTGGGGGCTGGAATTATACAAGATGCTGAAAGTACAAGAAGGCTCTCAAGAAAAAGACATCGCCACATTCAGAGAGGAAAAGGAACAAGGGAACAGGTGTGTGTGTGTGTGTGTGTGTGCGTGCGTGCGCGCGCACGCACGCACGCGTAGTGTGTGTATAGAAAGTGGGTATGTGTGTGTGCACTTGTATGCGTGTGTATGTGCGTGTGTGTGTGTGCGCGCGCACGCACGTATGTATAATGTGTGTATAGAAAGTGGGTATGTGTGTGTGTGCACTTGTATGCGTGTGTGCATATGTATGTGGGGATGTGCGTGTATGTGGAGAGTGTGTGTGGTGTGGTGTATGTGCAATGTGTGTATAGGATGTGTGTATCTGTGTGTGTAATTGTATGTGGGGGGATGTGCGTGTATGTGTAGCATTGTGTGGTGTGGTGTATGTGCAGTATGTGTGTGCATGTATGTATGTGTGTACGTGTAGTATGGATGGGGAAGGTGGGGGGAATGCACTTGCATGCATGTGTGGGGAGGTAATGTACACATGGGCAGGGCCTGCCTCGGCCACAGCCAAGTCCAGAAAAGCGTCAGCAGCCCACTTACTTCCCCACCAGCCTCACATCACCCAAGCTTCCCAGGCAACAACTGTAGCTCGTTAGCATTAATAGATTTATGAGGACAGACTGGACTCAGTACATTTGTTCCAAGAGCTGTACTGATTAGCCAGTTCCAATGAATATTTCAGATAAATCTACTTAAAGAAAAATGGATATATTCATACAACAGGAAGCAAACCACAGGCACTAAGTGTGAATCAAAATGCCCAGTCTCCAAGCAGGAAGCGGGTTTGCAGACTGCAATCTCAGACAGCAGCAAGCCTGGACAGCATGGAGTGCCCATCCAGTAGGCTCCAGTGCCTGGCTGAGGGCTGCAAGCCCACCTCGAGACCTAGAGGAAGAATTGCCACAGCACCTAGGAAAGCAGGGGTGTCAGCTGCTGGTTCCTGAAGGCAGTCAGACAGTGGCTTATGCCAACGCAAGCCTGTGACTTACAGAGATCAAACAACAGATATCAGGTCACCACCTGTAACTTTGTCACGTTATTTAAATATACACATCCTAAAACTTCAAACCCTTTTAATCATAGAACATTACCCACATCCAACCTAAAAGCTTCTTCCTCAAGTCCTTCACATAAATCACAGCAATGCCTGGGGGCACTGACCAAGTCACCAGAGTGTACAACTTCTGGTATGCAGGCCAGAGCCCAGAGCTCATGAAAAAGCTACTGAAAGTGTCCCCACCCCATTTACTTACTAAGTGCACAGCTACAAGGCAAGTGGCTTTCTAGTCAGCCTCTATCAGACATTGGTAACTACTCACTAATTTCCTCTTATCAATGATACTTAAAGGATTTGTTCATAACAATATTTCACACCAGTAATTACTCAGTCATCCATATATCAGGAATAATGACAAAATGTGTTAAGTCCCTTTGTCTCCTTTTATCTTTAATGAATTATGTTAAAAATCTAAATTCAGTAAGGACAAACTACTCTTAGACTAAGTGTCCTCAAAGAGTTTGCGGTTCAAAATGAAGTCGGCATGGAGAAAGCACTGTGTGCCATCAACAGGTGGACAGCTCAGGAAGGGGTGCCTGGCCTCGCTCTACCATGCACACGACATTCTTATCACTTCCGGTCTTGGAAGCCAGCACAAGCAGCCACAGCCGTCCCTATGCCAGGCAGCAGCAGACACTCCCACTGGACAGAGTCAGGGGAGCCAGGCCACAGCTCCTGGAAACATTCCCCGAGAACCTAAAGCACCTCTAGCCCTTAGCTCAAAGGGAGGAAAACTCATTTATCAAATGACAAGACCACTGGAAGCCAGACATGGCTAGAGCCAAGGAGGCAGGTAATGAGATGGCCCTAAGCACAGGAGGACACGGTTTCCAGGAAACCCTGAGGCTGCCAGAAGAGCAGACAGCAAGGCCAGTCAGCCAGAGGCAGGGTGGAAGGAGGTCACGCACAAGTCAGGAGAGAAGAGTGATGAGCCCACAACCGTCTCTGGGGCAGCGATAGTATCCATCTCCTGCAGGATGATGAAAACGTCTCCACCGTCCAGACGGTTCACAGGCACCATGGGAAGGGTGCTGCAGCAACATCTAGATTCTGCCAACAAACCTGCCGTCAACAGAACTGTCCCCTGACAGGACAAGCAAACATCCCTGTCCTAATTTGCTTCTTGTTGCTACGAGGAACACGTGACCAAAAGCAACTTGAGGAGGAAAGGGTTTATTCCATCTTACAGGTTACAGTCTACCATCAAGGGAAGCCAGGGCAGGAAGTCAGGGCAAGAGTTTGAAGCAAGAGGCACAGAGGATCGCTAGCCATGGACTGCTCAGCTACATCTCTTACACAGCCCAGGCCCACATACCCGGAGGTGTTTCACAGTGGGCTAGGCCCTCCTAGATCGACTGGCAATCACGAAAATGCTCCCATAGACATGCCCACCAGTCAACTGGATGGAGGCGGTTACTCAATTGAGATTCCTTCTAAATGGTATTCTAGGTTTATGTTAAGTTAATTTTAAAAAGCCAATACAATATCCCACTACATTACCAAGTTACAGGCGTCAGGTCTGGTCTGGCATCTCTCAGTGATGTGGGGGTCAGTGCTTCCAGAGACTCAAGAATCATTAGTAAATCACAGTCCTGGATTCAATGGCAAGATGCTTTAGGCGCCTGGCTACCCTAGCAAAATACTCCAACACCCTACCATGTCTGCAGGATGGAAGCCCTGGCAATGTTCACAGGCCTCTGAGAAGGCACACAATGGTGCTTGATAAGCACAGATGATATCACTGCCACTTTTAGTACAGCTAGAAAGCTTTTCTTCAGAAATCTCCAGACATGACATCATTTCTAGGTATCAGACCCAAGACACTGGAGGCCGGAATCAGATCTACTGGCCCTTCAGTGTCCTAGATGGACAGAACGGTTACAGGTCCCATCCTGTGTGCTCAGCCTACCCACTTAGCTCACTTTTGCCAGGCACAGCCCAGAGCTAGGAGGATCCCTGGAGCTTACTGACCGTCTTGTCAATCAACGAGTCTGGGTTCAGTGGGAAAGCTGTCTAAGAGTAAGGTGAGTGACCGAGGAGGACACCTGACACCAACCTGGGGCCTCTACACACAGCCATACATGTGTGTATATGCCCATATGTCACACGCATGCACACAGGAGGCGGGGAGGGAAGGAGGAAGAAAGTGAGCACCAATCCCATTCCAGGTACACTAAACACTGTCCTAAAGATAAGGAAAATTCACTAAAAGGGAATGGGAAATAATCTTCCTCTCAGCCACTCCCTGCTGACAGCCTCCCCTCCCCAGAAGGTCACCTGAGACGACATGAAACAGTCAGGTAGGTTTTTCCTGGTGAGAGGCAGAGGACACATTCCCAAAGAGGAGCTGCTTTCCCTCTGACTGTTAACTTTCCCTGGGGAGATGGGAGCCTACTCACCCCAGATAGGGCACCAACAACAGACTGGATTAAAGATCCAACCCAAGCCTAGCTTGCTGAACAAATGAATTCACTGTGCTGACATGAGCACGGTGAGGAGTTACTTCAAGGAGCATCGGAATCCCTAAAGCAGCCACATCTCCCAATGCCAGTACGAAGACATTCCCAGAGCTGCATAAATGGAGCCCCCTTTCAGTCAGCCTTATAGACTAACACTTTCCCAAACCATGAACACCTGGGCAAAATTACCTACAGCCAAGAAGGAGATGCCAGAGAGTGGCTGAATCTCAAGAGCCGAGTGATCCTCCCCACCCCTCCCTTTATAAGGGGGTGCCAACAGGCCTGACCTTGAAGGCCACTAACAGGTGGTCACAGCTGTTTCTGGTAAAGATGGCAATGGCCGTTTGCTGGGGGTGGGTAGGCAACAGCAACATTCGACAACAGTGGGAAGGGCAGGTCCTCCATTATCTTCCTGACCCGGAACCATTCTCCAGGACAAATGGCAGAATAAGCACAACAGAGTGACTTGCTCTGAGAGCTGGGAGTAAGGAAAAGGTAAACCCCAACCCAGGCTGCCCCCCAATACCTACCACCCAAGGCCAGCCAGTTTTCCACAAGTGCATCACTAATCCTAAAGACCTCAGTAATCAATTCCAACAGTTTGAATTATTGTTCAATAATTATTTTTTGAAGAAAAATTATTTTTTGGAGAAAAACCATATCTCATGGATCAATACCAGGAATGTGACAGCCATCTTATTTCTATGCAGGAAAGGAAAACATGCTGACAAACCCTTTCAGACCCACAGGCAGAGCAGGCACCTGTGTACCTCGGGGTCTCTGCACTGGTCGGCTGTCTCTTCTAGAGCCTCCCATAGGGAGCAAAGCATGTGATGCTAAGATCTCTTCTCTCACCACAAAACGTACCCCAGTAACACAGATGCAAAATTCAGTCTCACAACACACACACAATCTGCTCCGGCCACTGAATCAGCAGCTCCGTTTTCCCCTGAACACCTACACCCCTGACACATCCATGTTTACATATTTAGTCATGCATTCTCCGCCTCTTCCCAGCTCCTGGCCAGGCAGTAAGGTCGGTCTGCTACTCACTGCCAGGCATGCTCCTGTGGGCAAAACACATCAACAACGGGGGGACCCAGCAAACGCTGAGAATCTGCTGAGATTGTGAGGAAGAATGAGCAAAGAGGAGGCAGAAATCATGAGTCCAGAGAGGAGAAACAACTGATACCCCGAAACACAACAGCGGCCATGAAGAACCTGCTCCCAGGGAAACCCAAGACAATGGCAGCTCTCTTCTAGTCCAGGGATCCCCCTAGCCCTGGACCACACCTAAAGAACAGAAATTTCTAGTTCATAGACTTATTCCAAACCTTGAGGAACACGGTCCTTTTTTACCCTTAGCCTATTGGTCAGGATGTCACCTAGTAACCTGTGAGCTGCTTCAGGGTAACTGTGCCTGTTTCTTAAAGGTCATTTCTAAAATCCTACCAGAGGTGTTTCCTTAAACCAAGTCTTCCTAGACCAGGGAGTGACAATGTGTGGTGACGGATGGAGAGAGCACGAGATTGCTGATCTTTCTTTCAGTCTCTAGTCTCTAATGAGTCCCCAAACACCGTCGGTCATGTGTGGCTATATGCTGCCCTCTCTGATACTTTAACTTTGGAAACAAAGGCCCCTTGGGATAAGAGAGCAAAGCCCTGCCTCTGTTAGTTTTAAAAGGAAAAGGTAAAAGTGAATAGACTTCCCGAGAAAAGAAAGAAGCACACTGTGACCCCCCCCCCTTGTGTGACTTTTACCACTTATGAATATAACTTGGTCTGACAGAAGTGCAGGCAGCTGGAGAAGAATCAAAGCCCACTCATCTAATCTCTAAAGGCATCTCAAAGAGCCATTCTCAGGGCCTGCTTCCCTCACAGTTCAAAAGGGAGAGGCCCGTCCCTGGTCCCCACTGTGTCCAATCGGGACAGCACCTGCCTGCCCCTCACCCATTTCCACTCACACTTCTGCACCACTGGCGTTTCCAGGTAGTCCTGTAAGATTCCCAACCTTTTAGCAGGTTTTATCAGAAACTTTTTTTTTGAGAGGAGCAAGGAGAAATCCAACCCCAAAGAGTCTTGGGGAAGGTGGGGAACTGTGGTCAAAGGTCAAAGCACCACCAGGGGACCACACGTCTCCAATAAGCTTGCCAGCTCTAACTGCTGTCCTGAGAAGTCCTCAGCTTCAGTAGCACAGGCTCTCACTAGGGGGCCTGGAGATCTTATAAACTGTGCACTGATCCCTGAGACAGAATCAGGATCTGGGATGAGACTGGGGGTACCCACTATACATCACCCCACATGATTCTAGTAAGGGACCCCAGTCACCTTGAGAAGGATGGTAGGAGCTGAGCCTCTGCTTGGTGCCATGCACAGGTAAATGCATATCTAAAAGTCGTCCTGCAGGAAGACACATGGCAAATGCTAGAGCATCCAAAGTTGACAGCAAAGGCAGCAAGGAGGTCCAGAAACCATTTCACATGAGGAGCAGGCATAGGCTGCTGGCCAGTGCCAGCACCCTGCACCTAGCTGCAAGGTTAGATCCTGCCCTCTGACAATACCCCCTCTCAGAGGCATCTCCTCTGCCCTCTCAAGGGCTCCATACTCCTGACCCTTCCTACCATGCCAACCTCCTGCACCACGTCCTGACCTGCCCGCATACTGCATAGCTTATTCATGTGCTTTGTGTAGAACAGTCACTGCACTTTTCTGGGGCAACAAGGTGGACAGCTTTTAGTACCTCATTAGATCTTCTCTATCTAATTACGTTAGATCTGCAGAATGTAAGTTCTATCAGGGCAAGAAACTTTCTTTGTGTATCTACCATGAGACATGAGCTTCACTAGGAGAGAGTCTTGTGACCTGGGAAGACATCATCAGGCCTGGAGATGGGAGAGTATTAAAAAAGAAAGAAAGAAAAAATGCAGCCCATTATATCAGACACAATATGATGGGATCTTGAATGGAAGAAAGGTTTCCCTTTCATTAAGAGGGATAGCAATCACGTGACAGTCATGTTGGACAGGATGACACAGTGAGACCAGGAGAAGAGTATTCAGAGAAATTCTCCAGAGGAAAATAATCTGACTCTTATCATTTTTCAGGGGTGGCAAGAACTGCCACACTATGTTTAGTCTGGGACATCCTAGTGACAAGGATGAGCCGGCAACTGGGTTAGGTCATAAGTTAACAAGCTATGAAGCCACAACACAAACAGGTTCACAGCTCTGTCCCAAACAGATGCAGGGGGGCCCTGAACTAGTTATCCTGGGAGAAACACCAGGACCCAAAGCAACTAGGGGAGGGAAGGGCTTATTTCATCTTACAGCTTACAGTCCATCATGAAGAGAAGCCAGGGAAGGAACTCAAGGCAGGAGACCATGCAGGAATGCTGCTTATTGGCTTGTTTCCAAAGAGCTTGTCTTCTTAAATAACTTAGGGCCATCTGCCCAGAGGTGGTACCCACCACAGTAGGCAAGGCTCTCCCACACTGATTAATCAATTAATAAGTCCCACATTAATCAATCATTAGTCAAGAAAATTCTCCCACATATTTGCCTATAGGTCAAACTGATGGAGGCAATTTCCCAAGTGATACCCATCTTCCCAGTTGTATCAAGTTAACAGCATCCCCGGAATCAGTCTGCTTAACTAGCATCTTAAAGGGGAGGCCTCCAGTGATCTAACACCACCTTAAAGGGGAGGCCCAAGATCTAACACCACCAACTCAACCCTCTGAATTCAGACAGGAAACTGGGCCCAGTGAGGTGGGCTGGGGTACAGGCTGCAAGGCAAATCACAGAAGGAGCCAAAGCCAGGCCCAGGGTCTTTTCCTGCAGCTCCGGGAAGTGAACAGATAAGGCCCAAGTAAAAAGTTACTCCCACTAAGGCTAAGCAACCACCCATCTCACTACCCTCCTCCCAGAGACACTGAAAACTGAATAAAATTACCCAACATTCTCTACCCAAAGCATGCCAGGGTCATGAACAGTTAACCCCACATTTGCCTCGCCCATTTCCTGAGGTCTGCTCCAGTCCCAAAGGTAGCCTTGCTGGCTCAGGTATCTTTCTTATACATCTTCAAACCACTTGCCCAGGAGTGGCACTGCCCACAATGGGTCAGGCCCTTCGATATCAGTTTAATCAAGAAAAGACCCCCACCAACTTGCCTGCAGGTCAACTGGATAGGCATTCTCTCTACTGAAAGTACCCATTCCCAGATAACTCCAGCTTGTGTCAAGTTGACAAAAAAAAAAAAAAAACTGACTAGCACACATAATAAGTATATATCATATATACATATATGTAAGATGAAAATGAAAGTAAAAATAAATTCTACAAAGCACTCAACATCTGGGACAAGGACGCCTTAAAGGAGAGGAATGGAAGACACAGGTGACATTTAGCTATCGCTGTATTTTACTTCTGAAAAAGAGAATCCGAATCAAATACAGCAAATGTTAGCACCTACGGCAGGACATCCTCAGCATCTGGAAATATGTTTGAGAGCATCAATTCCCCCACGTCACAGCTGAGCTCTGCCTGGCTGGGGCTTCCATCCTGAGCAGTGAGTGTCCATATGTACTGGGCCCATGGGAGACATCCTCATTTAAAGCCTGATACATCGTGATATCCTGTCTCAAGAAGTCAGAAACCCTCAGAACAGCTTATAAAACAAAGGTGACAACATATTACAGGAGCAATAAGCAGGAAACAAGACAAGAAGATCAGAAACACCTTGAGCCTACACCATAACATACAGGTCCCATAAGTGAAATAAGCAGAGATTAAAATCCATCACCATAACAAAATTATCCCCGGAAGGACATCAGCTGGAGGGGCACATGGGAAAATGAAGATGGTTTATGAGAACCTGACTGTTAGCTTCATACCCTCTGTAGAGGCAGGTCAAGAAGGTTCTCGGGGTCCACTGCCCATCTCTCTATGCACCTTCTCCTGTATTCTCACAACCCTTCCACGCTGGGTAAGGCCAAGTCCTCAGTGCAGAACATTCTCATGGGCCAGTGAGATGTTTTATCATAGTTCAGACTATAACAAATCCCTCAAGAGATTCACAGATCAAGTCCAGACACTGCACTTCACACAGAAGACCAGAAGCCAGGAGGTTAAATAGCAAGGTCAGATTTCCCTCCCAACCCTCAAGGTAGAACTTCTAACTTCTACAAAAGGAACCATTTTGATTTGCATTTGTTCCTAAGTCTTCCAGCTCTGAGAGAGTCCTGAAGTAAAGGACTTCCACTGCTGGTACTGGTCAAAGCCAAGATTCTGTGAGCCTGTAGGGCAGAAAAGGAGGCAGAATTAACCTACAAATAGCTTGAGGTCCTTGGCAGTGGCTGCTCACCAAACTCAGCATCCGGCTATGTGCACTTTGCTGATGTCCAAAGGTCCCAGCCAGGCTGAGTTTTCAGCTGTGACAGGTGGAGAAAACTGGTATTCTCCAGGACGTCCCAGAGTCCAAAGACAAGCTCTACCCAGGAGGCACCATCAGAGATATGCCACAGGGTGGACAGTAACCAGGAGGGACAGTGTTACCCAGAGGACTCTCCATATGAACACTCAACAAGCACACCCACCAGCATGCCCTAGTAGATGATGGGGACTCAGAAACTTTTTTCCAAAGCAACATATCCTTAGACCCAAATTTTGAAGTCAAAACACCTTTATATACGTAATCCAGATTCTTTGTGTATATTCCATCTTTACATGGCTTTTCTTTATTCCTTGAATCTATGACTAGGTATACTGTGTCTCTTTATTTTTAAAAAACAATTTATTTCTTTTTATAACTCTCTATACTCTTTTTCTTCTCTCTCCCAAGCCTACGTACATTTTTAAAACACACTGTTTCTCATTTAGAGGTCTTTTATGTCTTAATCTGTGCTATTGTTTATCTGAAATCCTTTTCTGATAAATAGCATTTTAAAATGGTAAGCAGTGTGGTCACATAAGCCCTGGATGCTGGCTCTGCCTCTCTTGGCCTATTAATATGGCTGAGGTACATTCACTGCCTCTACGAGCCATGCTCACTGCTTCAGCTCCAGGGATACCACAGGTCTATGTTGACATTAAGCAACTTGTAGCACTCTGATCACAAACCCCTTTTAAGTGTTCCACAGCCAGACTTTCCAAAAGAGCCAGAGCTGTTCATACAACTAGCATAAACCAGGAAGCCCTCCCCTAAAGAAGCCATGCAGCCTACTAAAGGGCTATGTCTCCAGACAGCAAACACTCCTTCAATCAGGCTGGCCTTTCTCTTTCCAAGCCCCTCTGCCCCCTCCCCTCAGCTGCCTCAGTCTCCTTTTCTCCAAGATGAACAAGTGTTCTGCTAATTTACCATGAATGGTATCCTCAAAGGCCCTTGCTCCCTCAGGCAGCCTCTTTGTCGGCATCCTCTGCACCCTTGTGGGCAGCCCCAGGCACTCCCGGAATCCCCTGCTTTCTCTTCTGGTCCCTCAGACAAGAGGTGGCTTGGGACACCAAAGTCAAAATAGCATGTTGCCTAATCCTGTGCAGGTGTCCTGTGCACCTACCAGTGGATCCCTTCTAGAACTGCATCCTGGTCAGGGCCCCAGGAAGCTGACCATTTGGGCAGGTCTCAGCCGCTACCCACACAACACAAATACACACACACACACACACACACACACACACACACACACACGCCAGACTGCCATGATAATCTGGCACTCGTCTCATGCATCCAGTACCGGAAGAGTCACAAAGTGTGGAAACTAAGGCTACCTGAGGTGGCAGGAGCTGGGCGTGTGAACATGCCTGAAAGTATGTGGGTACGTGTGGGGGAATGCCGGCCTTCCTGGTGGCATGACCTTCTAAATCACTGACAGCTTATACTTAGTCAATACTCCGGAATATCACGAATAACTGGTGTATGCAATCAGACCAAGAAAACAACCCAAAGACATTGAGAAGAGGTAAAGCAAACATCACCTAGCACCTATGTTAGTTTACTAGGAACAAGTTTGGTTGGAGCCTCCTAGAAGCTAAACATTCGCAGGTGCAGCAGGTCCATCCACATTGCCGTCAAGACAGCAACTGCACAGACTCCAGCTCTACCACTCTGACTCCAGAACAATAGCAGGCAGACATCTGCAGAGCCCAGAGCCATGGAGCTATGTTGGGGCTCCAAGGGGATGAGGGGTTGAAGATTAGAACCTCTTCCTGCCACAGACAAAGATATGTCTATGTCTATGGTATGGGTGATACGGCCTCCCATCTCTTGGATCACATTGGCCAAGCACCGACAGGCCTGGTTAGTGCTAACTCACAGGAGAGGGCACAGACACAAAAGAGTGTCCAGTAAAGCACCCAGAGCCTGCTCCAGGACAAGCTG
>NC_022010.1:40332032-40332976 GCF_000317375.1 Microtus ochrogaster
GCAGGAAGCACCCAGAGCCTGCTCCAGGACAAGCTGGCGATGCACTGATGGGGGCAGGAAGCACAACAGGAAGGAACACTGTAGTTTAGGGCACTAAGGAGGACGCAAAAGAATACAAGGACCCCTTGAAGTAAGCCTGGGCTAATGCTGGTACTGCAAACTTGCTGCACCACCCTCCACGTGGCTATGCCTTTTAGAATGCTGAGAAGGACCCCACGCACCTACTCAGGAACCAGAAGTAGAAGCCACCAATTTATCATCCACTGCTGAGAGCCCTGTGCTGTCTCCACTTTCTCCCACAGACACCTTGGAAGGTCATGAAAGAGAGGGAGTCAAGAACAGAGGCTCAACTGGGCAGTGGTGGCGCTCGCCTTTAATCCCAGCAGTTGGGAAGCAGAGACAGGTGGATCTCTGTGAGTTCAAGGCCAGCCTGGTCTACAGAGTGAGATCCAGAACAGCCAGGGCTACACAGAGAAACCCTGTCTAGAAAAACCAAAAAGGAAAAAAAAGTGGAGGCTCAGAAGTGTTACACCCAGGCAGTTGCTCCCAAATGTTATACACTAGACTCGAACCCAGGTTCTAGGCTTCAAGCCACACACTTTTACCTGGGGCATTTCCCTGGAGCACCCAAGAAAGACTGTTAGAGGCAGGAAGGGCCGTGAGCAAGTGTGAGAAACAGTGTCCCCAGCTACAGGACCTGAGAAGACAAGGGAGGGAGCAGACAGAAGGGAGCACCTCTTCTCCAGCCTGAGGCCTCCTGGGCAGGGTAACAGAAGCCAGGTTCTGTGGCACTTCATTCCACCAGAGGAGATTCCTTAATTGGGCTTTTTAACAGTAATCACTCCCAATAAATGAAACAAACGACTTTAATTTGGAGCACATTAAGTTAACAGCAAGCATGGCACCAGTTGATGTGGCCTGGCTCACCTCCCCACCCCCCATCC
>NC_022010.1:40333114-40335869 GCF_000317375.1 Microtus ochrogaster
GCGGTGTGAGGAAAGCAGCTGGGGTGCTAGCTCAGTCCTGTGATGAGGATGCAAGAGCCCTGTGGGTCAGCAGGGCAGCGGAGGGGGATGGAGGGGGGAGGTGTGCTCCTTCCTTCACCAGTTAGGAGGGTTGGGGTGAACCCGAGATGGGGGATTCCCAACACACTGACAGTCAACGACCTGAAGCTCCTGCAGCTAAGCCACCAGCTCTGCCAGTGCTAAAAGCCGGCACAGCATCTGTCTCCACAGACACGGTTCCCACATCTGCAGCAGGATCCTGCCCCGTGACAAGGAAAGGGCACGCCCGGTGGGAGCGCTGCAAGGCCTGCTGGGTAGCACTAGGCTGCGCCCCAGAGCCGGGACCAGGAAGAACACAACACGACCTTCCTATCTACATTCTCTCAACCTGGGCGCCAGACCCAGATGCCCCGGAGGCCCATTAACCACATTCAAACAGCCTCATCAACCCGGTTTACACTGGACAGGAAGGCAGTCTTTAGACCCCCTTCCCTGGGAACCGAAGACCAGACACAGACCGCACCAACACGGTAGCACAGCGCCCTCCAGTGGCAAACTAGAGTCAGAGGCCCAACTGCCCAGGCTTTCCAGAAGCTTGTGCTGTGCCTGGGCTCTTCCTCAGGCAGGCCTAGTGACCCCCAAGAAAACTGTAGACTCTAAAGTCCTGCAATAGTCTTCCGATGGACATCTCGAGCAGGAGACAAGGACGTGGGCCACTCAAGACACACAGTTCCCCAGTACGGACCCTGGCACAGAACAGCTGGGATGCTAGCCCAGGGTAGATATGATACCTAAGAGACCAGAGGTGCTATAAAGAGAAGCCAAACGCAGGACTGCAGGGTCCAGCAACCATGTTCTTCACATTATACAGGTTTCTAAGGATGTTACAGAGAGGAAGGGGAGAGTTAAAGTAGTTAGGAGGTTGCTATGTTTGTAAAAGACATCTGGGTTGTTATGTTTGGATATGAAATGTCCCCTAAACCTCATTTGCCGAAGGCTCAATCCCCACAGCAGTGTTCTTAGGCAGGACTGATGGATTCATAGTCTGGTGGCATTACAGGGAGGTGGTGAGACGTAGAGCAGGGCATATGAAGACATAGGCCACTGGGGAAACACTGCTGGCCCTTGGCGCTAACCTCTGCTGTAAGGGGCCTCACTGCTACCCTCCTCACCTCAAACCGGCAGTGATTCAATACCTTTCCCTTGTTCTTCGTGGGTGTTCTGCCACAGTGACCAAGAGTGGCTAAGGAAAAACTGGCATTGAAGAGTAGTGGCATTGTCACTGCATCTGACCTTGAGAGGGTCAGGGAGAAGAAGCCCTGGACCGCTGTGGACAGAGCTTACTGGTGGTTCCATGAACTCAGAACAGACGCTCATAGCAACACCCAGGAAAAGGGATGAGGGTCCCACCCCTCTGGTGAGTTAGAAGTGCTATTCCTTACTTCAGGATATTCATAGAAAACTCTGGAAAAGAATTTGCCTACATTCTGTCCCTGCACAGAGATTCTGAGTGAAGCTGAGCCTTGAATGGCATGAGAATTCATCTAGGGAGTGTGTCAGGGTTCTGTCTGAATTCACAGTGCCAGTCGAAGCAAAAGGCAAGTTTGCTTTTTAAAAAGTTGTACTTCAACAATAAGTCAAAGGTGAGTAGCAGGGCAGCAAGATGGCCTGGCAGGGAGAGGAACTTGCTCTCACACCTGAGTTTGGTCCCTGGGATCCACACAGTGTTGCTGTGGCATGTACACCCAGACCGACCCCCCACACACACACATACGATAGGTAAGTTTATAAACTGTGGTTGCTTTTAAAGATGCTAACTAAGTACCTTAGCATCAGGACAACAGGAAAGCTGTCTTGAGGGAGTCTCAGGAACTGACCAGCCCCTACCCACTGAGACAAAGGTCTAAAGGGTAGAAGAGACTTCCCGGCTGCCCTGCTCACGAAAGATCATGGAGTGAAATGACATTCGGCCATCCAGATTCTCAGAAGCTGTGAGTCCAGGGGTCAGCTGCTGCTCCAGCTGAAGGCAGACGCTGGCATGCTCTGTGTGATGCTGGTTTTATATATACACAGAATGTGCAAATTATGGGTTGTGGGGGCAGACAGCCCTTGAGAGGGCCATACATGAAATCCCATGTTCCATTGGAGACTCTAGGAAGTCAGAGACCCAAGAACATGGGCCACTTGCCAAGAAAAGTAACAAGCAGCAAGCACAGCCAAGCCAGGAGCAATGTCATATGGCCTGGGGAGCTGTTAGGTAAAGGGCTTCCCAGGTACTCCAATGCTCGGCTCATGCCATTTGCCTCATATGCCAGAAATGGCCCTGAAGACTGGGGTTCACTGTGGCCCCACAACTCCTCTCTATGCTTCACCTCCCCTTTAAGAATGGGAACGTTCCCTACTCTATTGTGGTTGGAAATATGTAACCTTTTAGACTTTACAGGGGCTCAGATCTAGAATTCATCTTGAATCTCAGACACTTTAAACCTAAATTTATTTTTCTTTGGCAATATTGAAACTGTTGAGCCTATGGAGGCTCCTGGTAATGGATTCATTTTGCAGTGTGAGTCAGAAATGAACCTGTGAGAGGGGCTAGTGATGGAATGTTGGGGTTTGGATATGAAATGCCTTCTCTAAGAGCTGGGGGTGAGGGAGTAAAATGTCTATATAATTCCAGCATGCAAGAGGCGGAGACAGAAAAATCAGCTCAAGGCCATCCTGACTACATAACAAGTTT
>NC_022010.1:40335969-40345354 GCF_000317375.1 Microtus ochrogaster
GGAGAGGGAGAAAGAAAGGAAAAAGCAAAGAAGAAATCTCCCTGCAATGGAATATTCTTAGGTGGCATGACTTCAGGGAAGTGATTCGATCATTTGGGTTCTGACCTAACCAACGAACAACACATAAACCGACGGTATTATTGGTAGGTGTGGGAAAGCAGGACGTGGGACCTAGTTGGAAGAAGTGGGTCCCTGGGGATGTGCCCTTGGAAGGTCTCCCCTGTCTCTCTCTCCTCTTCCCCTTGTCCTCTGCCTCCATTGTACTCCCCCCTTCCCAACTACCAAAAGGTGACCAGCTATCCCCTCCACACCTCTGCACCCCAATGTTCTGCCTCTTCGTAGGCCCACAGCAACCAGGGGCTGAGATCCCTGGGACCATGAGCCAAAAGAAAGCTTTGCTCCTCCCCCAACTGCTCCCTGCCTCTGGTGGAAACATTAACCAGCAGAATGAGTGTATAACACTGCCAAATACATTTACACAACCGCCCTTATCAGCATGTGATCACCTCATTAGTCACCAGGAAAATGCAGTCCAAACCAAATCAAACCCACCCAATGACTAAGATAAACCACAACAGGCACAGGTGAGAGTGTAGCCAGCAGGACCCCACACCGCCTGGAGTAGTGAGCGGCAGCTGCCTTGAAAACTGCCCTTCTACTCCTAGGTTATATATACCCAAGATCTGAGATCATGACTACCCCCAAAACAGGTGTTCACAGCAAGCCTGTTTACAACAAACAAACCAAAGTAAAACTGATAACAATGCAACAGAGAATATCCACACCATAAAATACCACCTAATTACAAAAAGCAACAAAGTATTGACATGTTACAAAGTGGATGTTACAAAGTGGACCTTAAGAATGTTATGGTGAGTGAAAGCCAACCCCCTCAATCATATACGGAAACTATTTTATATAGTCCATTACAATAACCATTCAAGTTAAAACATGTTTCAATTTTAAAAAGCTTAGGGCCAGGAGAGGTTGTCCAGGGATTAAGGGCATGCACTGCTTGCTCCTGAGAGGGCCTGACTGATTTCCAGCACCCCCACTGAGCAGCTCACAACCACCACAACCCCAGCTCGAGGGAGATGCAACACCTCATGTGTGCATATAGCCATACACAGACCCACAGATATGTACATAATTAACTTTTTAAAGATTAACGAGGGAGTGTGACAGATGTGGGCATGCGCATGCATGCTATGAGCACATGTGGAGGCCGGAGGCCAAGTCCACAGAGTCTGTTCTCTACTCCACTTTTACACGGGTCTAGGAAGTACACTCATGTCAGGTTTGAACAGCCAGAGCTTTCACCTGCTGAGCCTCTGGCTGGCCCAACAACAGACTAGTACTGCTTTCTGGAGGCTGAAGAGGGAAGGAGACCAGGGAGCACTGGGTATGGAATTAGGTCACGGAATTGCTTGCTTTAAGATGGTAAGTTATATATCTACAGTATATCCCATTCCTTAGCTGTGGGGGTTGAATGAGAATGGCCCTCATAGGCTCAAATATTTGAATGCTTAGTCACCAGCTGTTGGAGAAGGGTCAGGATTAGGAGGTGTGGCTTCCTGGGGGTAGGTGTGGCCTTGCTGGAGAAAATGTGTCGCTAGGGGTGGGTTTTGAGGTTTCAAAGCCTATGCCAGGCTGTGTGTATTCTCCCTCCCTCAGCATGAGTTACTCAGTTCTGCCTTTACTATAAATACAGTCCTAGAAACACCTCACTGCACCCACACTTTTTCCTGGTCACTTCCTAATGACCCTTGAGCACCTGCCCAGAACATGCTGAGCTCTGAAGGAAGAGCGATGGCTGCAATCGAAGAGCGATGGCTGCAATCTCTTGGATGTCTTGGATTTGGTCCACTTGGCAGAAGGATGGAATACACCAGGAACTGGGCTGAGACCACAAAGGGGACAGAGAAGCAAGCTTCAGGATCCCTGTAGCTCTGCTGTGTCCAGCACAGGACCTCCTGCTCCATCTCACACCCCTTCCCCATCACGCCCACTAGCTCCTACTGCTGATGATGCTCAGGTCACGGATGACTGGAAGAATCGACTGCCCACCCGTGCAGGGAGGTTAGTGGCTGTCCTGCTCTCATGTTGCCACCTAAGGGGCATTGGTCACTTGTGACTCAGGACTGGAAAGTGTCGTTTGTGAGTTCCCAAACCCTGATAGATAGAAAGGGTAAGGCCATCCTGCCTTCTAGGGATATTCCAGCAGGAGAGAAAGACCGCAAACAAGTCCATCGGTCAGGTCAGTTACTTTCTCAAACATCCGGGCAGGCTGGCACTTCAGCCCCCACTCCCAGTCCTCTCTGAAGAAACCACTCCTCCAGGGAGTTCCTCTCCCCTTCCCTCAGTCTCTGCTCCCACATCTTAGCAGGGAGCCTTCTCTGGCCACCTCCACAGTCAAGTTCCCACCCTGGACACCTGAACACGCCTTAGCTCCTTGTCCTGCTTTGCTTTTCTCTTACTTGGTTATTTGTTTAACATCCATCCCCACACACATTTCCAAGAGCTGGGGCTGGGGGGAGGGGTGCTGTTCTGTTCTTGTGGGTCACAGGGACCCAGAGCAGTGCCTGGTCCAGGGTAAGCGGTCTACATCTGCGGAACAGATGGGCAGACTAATAAGTTCGTAGACAGGGCTGGGGTGAGGCAGAGCATTTGCCTAGCACTATAGACCTGAAGGACAGAGCCGGCAGAGGAGAAGGCAGGAGGGAACAGCTTGTGATGTGAGAAGTGTCCAAAGCCTAGGAAGAATTAAATCACAAGAAGCAAATTAATCCTGCTTTTGAGGGAGAGGCATCATTTATTTAGCACAGGAACAAGTTCACAAAATATGAACTCATAAACAATGGGAGCAATGTGACCCCAAGATTGATAAACCTTTATCTGCCCAATGCTGTCTGGTTAGTACAGTGGCTCTCAACCTTGCTAATGCTGTGACCTTTTAATACAGTTCCTCGTATAATGGGGACCCCAACCGTTTCATTGCTACTTCATAATTGTAATTTTGTTATTGTCATGAATCATAACGTAAATATCTATGTTTTTCAGTGGTCTTATGTGACCCCTGTGTGAAAGGGTCATTCAGTCCCATAAAGGGGTTACAGCTCACAGGTTGAGAACCACTGGGTTAGACCCACTGGCTCACACTAGCTCCCACCTTCATACCTCACAGGGAAGGTGGCAGTCCCTTCAGGTCATTTGCAGTAGTCTCCAAGCTTTGTGTAAGGGCTTGTGGCTGTGAGATGGGTCCCACAGAGCAGGAAGCATCATGTCCTCAAGACATGGCCTATGCTCTTGAGGCCAATTGTGTGGCAAGGATTGTGTAGGGGCAAACAGCAGGAAGGACCAACGGGAAAGGACAATGACATACTCTTCAGTTGTGGGTGCCTTGCACACCTCCAAGGAGGTAATGGAGGAGGGGCAAGATGCAGAATGGAGAAAGTACTCCCCCCTGGGAATGACATCATCTCACACATGCAGGCTGAAGGCTGGCTGTGCTTCAGCTGGGGATGAAGGGGGGAAACAGATCTGGAAATGCAGAGTAGGCCCAAGCTGCTACCCCAGCAGGTGGCCACAACCATGCTGGTCTTCGAAGTGACCTGATGCAATCCAAGATCTGTCTAGACTGGCCCCAGGGCCTTCTCCCTGAAACAGGAAAGCTTCTCCAACGTCAGAGCCCAGAGGACCAAACAGGGTAGGCTGAGCTACCTCTGAAATTCCAGATCAGTAAAGCAGGAAGGCTCTGGAACAAATCCGCCCATCAAAGTGGGACACAAGGGCCCCTTCAGCCAGAAGCTCCTAGACCTCCTACAGGACGAAAGTCCAGCCCGGTACCCTTTCCTGACTGTAGCAGTTATCCTGACGGACTCATCCGCCCAGTGCAAAAAACATATCTTCAATGCTACGAGGGGAAGCAAGATTGAAAGCTATGAAGGACTGGACATGGAAGGTTCCCGGAGAGGGAAGAAGGGACATTCTGGGTGGAGAAGACAGCTTGTGTAAGGCCACCTTCAATAGCGTTAGGAAGCGTGGTGCATGACACACAAACAATGGAGGCCAGCCTGAGCTCCACAGTGAATTCCCGGGACAGCTTAGAAGACAGTGAGATCTGGACGTGAGGGGAGCCGCCTGGGTTACAAGCACCTATAATCCAGCACTCAGGAGACAACGGCAGGAAGACTGTGAGTTCAGCTGCCCTCCTGATGTACATAACAAGATGGTGTCTCCAAAAAGTAATAAAATAAAATAAAATAAAATGAGGACATTGGCACATTTATGGGAAAGAGAGGTGAAATCAGAGAATAAAACCAGGCTGACAGCAGAGCCTCACCAAGCAACTGGGGCGTGACAATGTAGTCAGCTATGGACCCCTGAACCCAGCATGGCCCTGGCAGCAGCTCCTCATAGTCACCAAGCTAGGCACAGACACAGGGAATATTGTTCGTGCCTCTCTGTCCTTCCACCACCATCAGATGCCATCCTTTAAGATGGCCTAACCCATTACCCAATAAGCGGACTCGACCCCTCTACACAACACAGGGTCCAAACCGGGCAAGCAAGTTGATGAGGAGAACCAGCACACTAGGTCAAGAGTCCAATCCCGGACAGGCAGAGGCAAGTGATAAATCAGAAGATGAAAGACGTGGGAGCTGCCAGGAAGGCAGGCTGGTGGGTTCATATCTGCATCTCTTTGAGCTTTCCTTCCCCTGGAGGAGGAACCTGCGGCCTCTCTAACTGGCTCATGTCCTTAAGGGCAGGAAGGAAAAGGGCACAGAGAGGACACGAGATGGTTTCTCCCAGACCCTGTCCGGCACACTTTGCTCAGAAAGATGACTACTGGTGTCTTCCAAATGAACAGTTCCCTCCTCGGAATATTAAAAGGAATGTAGTCTGTGAAGGCACTTCTTAGGCATGCTGGGAAGCTAGCAAAATGGGGCAGGCTGATTCTCCCGTGAATGAAGCAGTGCTGAATGAAGCGGGAGACGGACTAGTTAACAGGGCAGATCCCCTTCGGCTCAGCTGAGCTAGTCTGGTTCTGGGACACGCCCCCAGACCAGATCTCCAGCATGCTGGGCATGCATGCGCCGGGCAAGGTGGAGGGAATCAGACTGACTACAGGCATAGGAAAGGGCCGGTGCTCACCGGAGCCGCCAAAAACTGCTCAGAGTGCAGGCAAGGGCCACCCACCGCTCACCTTGCACTTGAAGCCAGCAGCGGGCGGCAGGAGCTCCCGCAGCAGGGCCTTGGCCACCTCGCGGCTGGCCTCCTCGCTCACGAAGTGGAGGTTAAGCACCTCGTGCGCCTCGAACTTGGCGAGGCGCAGCAGTGAGCGCAGCGCCACCCGGGCCTTGGCCTGCAGCGCCGCGTTGTGCTCCGCCTTGGTGAACATCATCAGCAGGTGGTAGTCCACCGGCACGGCCGCGCCGCTCTCCAGGCTCTTGGCCTTGGCGCCCGAGGCCGGCACCGCGGAGCCCCGGGCCAGGTCCAGCGGGGGCGGCGTAGGCGCGGCGACCCCGGCGCGGGCCTCCTTCAGCCTCTTGGTGGCGCTGGAGAAAGTCTCCCGGCCCGAGCCCAGGTAGTAGAAGGCGCACACCGCCAGCGCCGCGGCCAGCAGCAGCGCGCAGTAGTGCGAGCGCAGCGCGCCCAGGCGCGCCATGGCCCGAGCGCACGCGGCCCCGCCTCGGAGGAGGCCCATGCGCCCCAGCCCGCGGCCCAGCAGCCGGGCCCGCTCACACCCGCACTCCAGGGCCCCCAGCCCCGCAGCCGGCGGCGGCCATGGCGGGGGCGTGCCCGCGCTGCTCCGAGCCAATCGTGAGCGTGGATGCCTGAAAGGCGGGGCCACCGCAGGCCCCGCTAGGTCCTAGGTTCCGAGGGCTTAGACTCGAGATGGCCCCTTCGTAGTTTGGCTGCCAGGCTTGAGACCCGCGGACTGAAGCTAGAAACTAGACAGGGTCGACCTGCTCGGCTCAGAGGGCTAGGGAGGGAAATACCTGCTAGGCTGGGTCTTGAAATTACACTCCAACGTAGGATAATATTGAACTTAAACTCATAAATGCAGAACTCGAAAACGTTAACTTTTCTCCACATTTCTCCTCTTGTTTTTTAGGAGCTTTAGCTGCCTCTCCCGCCTTTTAAGAAACTAGCTGGAGCCAAAACATTTAAACCAGAAAGTTCCTTCCTGTGTCACACAGAAGTTTACAACACCCCAAATGAAAATGGCTTCGCCATCCCACTTAGCACCTCTGGTATAACCCAGAGAATATGTGCGGCCAGCAGAGGGACCTCGCTGTCCAAAACATCATCCTCCCTTCAGAGAGTCCCTGAGGAGCATCAATATTGAAACCCTCAACAGAAAGACTGAAATGTCCCAGAAAGTTTTTTAAAATTTTTAACTGGGGCATACTGAAGTAACTAGCCTGTAGTCATTTTAACCCTAGTCAGTCAGACAAGACCAGATGGACAAATGATCATTAACTTCAAATTTCTAAGACGTGATGATAGACCAAGCATTCTGAAGTAAATTTCTGCATACTTGAAAGAGGTGGAGGTGAAAATGCACGAAAATCCCACGTTTATGACACACGTTTCTCCCGCGTGAAAACGGGGCTCACCTGTTCCCAGCATCACAATCATCTTCAGCTCTGCCCTTTTCTATCGGAGCAACATTTCCGAAAAGCATCTGCCGTCCCAAACGGGCCCGAGGGACCCCAGGTGGCAGTCACCTGATGCCCACCACTCTATAATATGTAGGTATTACAAGTGCCCAGAACATGGGCTTTCCGATGCATAAATCAAACTTGGCATTGTATCTCTCTAAACCTCCAAGGCTGGAAGTCACGGGATGGGAAGTCCAGGCCAGTTCTACCACTGCAGGCTATTGCATGCCCAGCCGTTACTTGGTTACTCTGAAAATGAAGCCAACACCATCACAGATAAGAAAGACACAGATTGTTTTTTTTTAAGTGCCTCACATTGAATAAATATTTCAAAGACATTAAATTTACCAAAATAAGTGTAAATATCCAACAGACAAAAATTTAGTAACCAGAAATTTTCTGGGGGTACTTATAAATACTGCCCCAAATCGTAATATTATGTCTCTAAATAATTACATAATTTTGCAGCCCGTGCCTCTGAGTCCCCATTCATACCATCAATACAGTGGGCTTTCCCTCTGGCACTTATTCTACCTTTTTTTCAACTAATGCTTTATTTTCAGACTTTGAGCCCTTTAATTTATGCAAAAGAAATAAAGTGATTTAAATTTTATCTAAGTCAGGAAAATACTCAAATGCTCTGCACAAAACTTCCATTGCCTGACCTATCAGCACCTGGCATTAATTTTTACTTGCTATTTCTCTGCATTGATCTGTTCTCAGCTAAAATGCACAAACTTGGCTATATCGTAATATCCCCATATAGACAAAAACACTGATATGCGCAGTAACGCTAGAGGTAAGTTTAACTTTGGTCAAAATATATGATTTCTAATCAGATATTAGGGAGCTGGGTTTTCCTATAGAGTAAATTCCATATCTACTTCAGAGCATGGATTATAGTCTCTAAACTCCTTCCGCTAGTGTATGAACTTAGACCATCATTAGTGACTGTGTGACAACCACCTACACACTATCTAGTCCATCTTTCTTTCTTGAATAGGCTCTAAATGAACAGTCGATACTATTTTTTAATCAAATATTTCCACTGTTGAACAAGCCTCCAATAGGATAAACAAGCCTCAAAAATACCAGTCAAACCAGCATTTTCACTTCCAGGAATTTACTCTAAGAAAATAACAACATCCTAAAATATTTAGCTGTAAGAGGCCAGGTGTGGTAGCTGTAATCCCAGCAACTTGGAAGGCTAAGGCATCACGGTGCCTGTGAGTTCAGAGCTAGCTGGTAGGCTTCGGTTTTCTTGTACGGTTGCGGGCCTATGTGACTGGCTCCTAAAGATAAAATATTTAGTTCTAAGAGCAAGATTTATGAGAGCAAAATATGGGTATTGAGTAATTACCGATAAACTGCTTAGGCAAGCAAGGTATTGCAGTCGTTAAAAGTGACAATATTCAGAGTGGGCAGATTTCGAGGCCAGCCTAGTCTGCAGAGCAAGTTCGAGACGATCCAAGGAACTGTCTGGCCAACTCAAAAACAAACAATAACTGATGTACTCATCAACTGCATGTGAACAATTTTTTCTGTAGAGGAAACCTATAAATTTGAGACATATTAGCCAACTGCAACATATGAACATGTGCGGAGTGGCTTGGGAAAACCATATTTGAGACACCTGGAAAAATGATAGTCTTGCACAATTTAAGGGGGTACTACATCATTCCACAAGGTCCTTTCAGGGATTCACACACAATGATCTGCTGGTGGCATTTCGAATCTGGTCCAGGGAAAAGGAGACCTGTCAGTGGGAGCTGAAACCCAAAGCAATACTGCCGTTGAGTCCATGACTACTAAAATGATGCTGGCACATCTGAAATTCCTCACCAAGGTTTTTAAATGCTCCCCAACTAAGTAAAAGAAGATCAGAAAGCAGTATTGTCAGCGGTGTAAGTGCGTAAAGACATTAAGGTCTAGAAGGGCTCCACGGGGGCAGCTTCCTCAGCAGCATAAATCAAAACGTACTTCTACGATCCACCCTGTCCAGAACAGCAGGCATGAGGCGCCTGTGCCTGCTGAGCTCTCAAGATGGGGCTGAAAACTGAACTTGCTGTCGCCGAATTCTGATTAACAGGGACTTGTGCAGACTGGAGAAACAGCTCAGGCAATAGAGTGCCTGCCACACAAGCAGCAGGAAGATGTGAGTTTGGTCACCAGGACCCACGTCAAAATGTCAGGTGTGCTGCACATCCCAGTACTGCCACGGGGGAGGCAGAGGTAATATCTTGGGGTTCACTGCCCATCTAGCCTAGTCTAATTGACAAGCCCCAGGCCAGTGAGAGACTTTTCCTCAAGTAAACAATATAAACTGTACCTGAGGCGGAATGGCATCCAAGGATGCACTGTTCTCCACACAGACATGTTCACTTGCACCTGCACATACATGCACCCACAAACACATAAGCATGCACACATGCACATGAAATAAATGGTCACCTGTAGCTAGTGGCTTATTTCTTTGGACAGCACAGGTAGGTGACAGAATTGCAGATGATTTTTCTTTTACTTGAGTCTTGTTTTCTGAGTGACATTACTGATTGCTTGTTTGGAGTTGGGCTCATGCTGCCTCCAACTCCCAACGTGCAGAGATTCCAAGCACATGCCATCATACCTAGCCCTTTTCAGTTACTTAAACTTTACCTTTGCAGTGAAGACGAACTCTTTTTCACAATAAGAAAAGAAACAGGCTGGGGGCTGGAGAG
>NC_022010.1:40345503-40359019 GCF_000317375.1 Microtus ochrogaster
AAAAAAAAAGAAACAGGCTCTTTGCCTTCATCTAAAACACTTGTGTGGGTTCTCTTTTCGAGATCACTTGGGAGTCTGCATCTGCTCTGAACTAACTGTGAGAGCCCAGCTTAGCTTCCAGATCCGCGGTTCAGTGCTCCATTCACACGGGAGCGGGTTTTGTTTTAATGAAAGGATGGGCTACAGGTGTGCTGCCAAGATCAGGAACGCCAACAAACATATCAACCATAATGGGGAGAAGCAGAAGAGTCAAGAATGTCTCTCGTGGTCTTTAGTTCATGAAATTGGCAAGAAGAAAATATTTAAAGGATCCAAATGTTTTTCTGAATGGAAGTAATCGGTAAACAGGATCAACATGAACTGCCATTCCTTGGAAGGGTCAGAGAGTCAGGCTGGACTTTAACTAGAACAGATGTTAGGCAGCCACCATACAGTTCAAAAGAAATCTGAGCACCATAGTGACTGCGCCAGAAGTGAGATATTTTTATTGACTTATTATTGTAAATTTTCAGCATACAAAGTAATCAAGTATATTTACAATTCTTACATAATGTACATTTTAGAATAACTATAAAGATAATGTACTTTGCTCCATTTACAATGACAAACTACAGAAAAACTACATTCATGAATTAGATACAAACCTACACACTAATAAAAACTAATGGAGTGTTGGTTATACATTCTTAAAATCCTTTTCACAGGCAGAAAGAAATAGTACATGTGATCAGTCTTTATGACCGGAATGATCCAGAAATATCACAAAGCACGTAAACAGATATTTTTAAAAAGGAGCTTGTCATTTCCAAGTTACCCTTTAGCCTTTCGTATGAAAAGGTGCTAACAACTTGATAGCACAGCAAGCTTTCCCTGTTAAAAATTAATACCCAAAATAGGGCTGGGGAATGAGAAAATCCTAGAAAATAAGATAGTGAGAAGACCAATGCAAAGAAAAATTCTAGTTAATTAAATCTTCCTTTGTCCACATGATCCCCATTTATGTAAACAGAAAAAGATGCCCACAAAACATCCTTCTGGGTGTCAGGACTCAGCCAGACTGAATCCAAGTCCTTTCTATGGTTATGACATCAAAAAGTTAATAAAAGGTGAGTTTAACTTTATAATATTTGGCTTTTTATTACTGTTTGCTATTGTACAAAATGCAGACTTTTTTTTTTTTTACAATTTGATGCTTTCAAATTCCAATCTAGTCCTTTAAACGTGACGAGGTTCTCCCGTGTTTCTGGAGCCTCTTATCACACTCAGGGAAAGCTGCTACTTGACAGTGATGCCAATCCTCCCAGGACACACATGCTTTCGGAGCTTATGTTAGAGCCGGACCATGGGTCAGCTCTGTAAAACAAGAGGGGGCTGGGATGAAGCCCGGGGCCAGGCTGCTGCTCGTGGGCTAAGACTGCAGGTGTCCTCCTGCAAGCTCTGGGGACAGGTACACAAAGGGAGGCTTTAGAGGTTCCCTTTGTTTCAGCCATTCGCTTTATTTGTGAGGAGCCCTGGATCCAAGAAGGATGTAAACTAAAGCTATTATGAACATAAGATTTCATTTTTTTAAAAAAAAATGCAGCAACACAGAAAGTTGACCTGAGAATGAGTGGTCTAGGAATGTCCAATTATTCAGAGTGGGTAGCAAGTTTAGGTTTAAATAAAACAACTTGGTTCATGATCATATCTAATATGCAGAAAAATGTACTTTTAAACACTGCCAATATGATCACAAACATAAATTCTCTAAAATATAAGCATATAATTTTCTGCACCTGTGAGGTGCTAAAACACAAGCTGCCCGCTGGATTACTTTGGGGGAAGCAAACACCAAAGTTTGTGGCACCACGGCAGACACCGGCATCAGACAGTCAGGCACCCTGTAATGCTGGAAGCTTTTCATTTCCAAGGACTGTACTGAAAATGAACTTAAAATCTTGGAAATGTTAAACGAGTAAGTGTCTCAGTGAAGCCTTTGGAATGGCTACTCGATCACCTTTATCCGTGCCCGTGTTAAAGCCACATTTTGTGCATCCTTCATTGTGCCTCTGTTCTTATTTTGGCAGTAATCCAATTGTTTCCATTAATGAGAGCATGGAAAAGAGTGAACAGGCTCATAATAAAGAATCAAACTCGTAGTGGCGCGCACCTTTAATTTAATCCCAGCACTCAGGAGGCAGAGGCAGGCGGATCTCTGTGAGTCTGAGGCCAGACTGGTCTACAAGAGCTAGTTCCAGGACAGGCTCCAAAGCTACAGTGAAACCCTGTCTCGAAAAACAAAAAACAAACAAACAAAAAAAAATCATCAACTTCTTCTCAGCATGTCTTTCCTGCAGAGAACACAGAGCAATCGGAAAGAGCGGCCTGAGTGTGTGCCTGGCATTGTGGATATTCATCTCTCCTACTGTATGGAATACTGCGCAACACGCCACATAAAGCTATTGGTGAACACAGCAAAACTCATCTAAGAGCCAATCTACTTCATGATAGAAATTTAAAGCCTTGCTAGACTCCATTCCCTTTCGGTCATTCAATTTCTCAACACGTTGAGAAAATTAAGTGAGCCATAAAAACATGTTCTTGCATTGCCAGGCTCCATGCGATCAGAAAAGACGAAGCTTGTTCTGAAGATACTCAGAACCACAATGATCTTCAAGGCATTTCACACACACCTGAATCTTTAAGGCTTATTTCAAAAACACTCTGGCCATTAAAGGGCAGCAGACACTACTGACTGTCACACCAAAAACTTCTGACACACATCAGGGAGGGAGGGAGGCAGACAGGTCCAGAGGACTGTCCCCAGCAGCTGAAAGGGAAGCCCATCCGCACCTCCACAGAGGAGGCAGGAGCTCCACAGTGACCGAGAACGGGCACTGAGGAGAAGAGGTGGGCTTCTTCCCTCTGGTCCTTTCTTTAGCCTGCTCTTCCTTGACTATGTGTTAGGACAATAAATTTCAAAACACACACCAATTAAAATTAGACTTTTGCCTTTAACAAAATACTGACAAGGCCAGATTCCTTCCATCCTGTGGAAGTCTGTGCTTCCTCAGACAGAAATCACAGCAGATCTTTATCTCCAACATGTGGGGACTTACGAAATAAGCACTCCATGCTTGCAATTCGGCTGAGCCAGGGGACCGTATCTGTGTTGAGAATTTATCGCAGTATGATTTCTGCTTAGATTCAGATTTCATATTTAATCCAAGTAAGGTTCTACATACTGTGGGGAAAATGGTAATTTTTTATTTAATTGACTATAATTATATATATATATATACATTTAAAAATGTTTCTGTGAAGCTGAGTATCAATGCTACTTACATACAATCTCTAAAAGATTAAATGTCATCAACAGTGCTGGAAATGAACCGCAAGGCAATTATTTATTCATTCCATACTTTGACAAGATGTGTCAATCAGAGGTGGAATCTGACCAAACTGTATCACATACTCGTAATTTTGGAACTCAAAGGTCAATGACATATTTTACTTATTCTAAAGCTATATACAGAATACAATTTAAAAGAATGTATACTATTGTATAGTAAACAAGATAAATGTAGAAAAAATAAAAGGAATTTATTGCTGGTAAATTTTAGTATAAACAGAAAAAAAAATTAGCTTTTTCTTCTTTTACATGGAGATTTTTCTTTCACCAGGAGTAATAGTAAATATATATATATAGCTTAAAATGGATAAATTCCAAATATAAAATGACCTACATTATCTTTGAAATCACCGTGTTTTGGTGAAAGCCCAATTTTGCAATAGTCAACTTCTGAAATACAGTTTTATTGCACTGATGCTCTTTTCAAGGTTTTAGGAAATCAACCCAACAATAAAAACTGAGCGGGGAGTCTTGCGGTGACTGAAAGAAGAAAACAGAATGACCTCCTTTGCACCACAAGATGAAATAAGTCTAAAGACTAAAGCGTGGTCTACTGGACAGTCACCATGTTTGCTGAAGTCCTGACGTGCAATGGCATCTCTGAGCAAAGGAGGGGCATCCTCACTAGTCCTAGCAATGACATCATATACCGTGGGTACCACAGCTAAGCTACCAGGAAACACACGGACATATTTCTAAACCACCAACAATTATCAGTGAAGCTGTAGAAAAGATACATCCTCGACACAGGTAAGCAAACTGGCTCCCACTTGGTGCAGACATAGTGACTGAGTGTTCCTGGGGAGAAGCAGGGCACTACCCAAGGCAAAGGTGCACGGGCCCAACAGTGTAAGCATCTCGGAACTTAGGAGATCGCTTAGATCTGGATACAACTTTATATAAAAGCACACCCGTTAAACAGTCTTTTTCTTCTTAAATAAAAGAGGAATTATAGTGGATTTCTCCCTTTCCCAACTATGAGAGATCTGTTTTCATTTACAAAAATACCAATGAATGGGTACCATTTTTCTCCAAACAATTCAATGTCTACTAAAATCAAGTAGAATTAAAGCAGTTAAAAAAAAGGTGTAATATTTTGGTTGTACACATTAGTAATTCACCAAATTTCATAGTTTCCCCTCTTTAAAAGGCTCAGAACTTCTGTGAATCTTGCTGGAAACGATTGAGTTTCTCTGGATTATTGGATGCCATTTGAGAAAAATCACGAAAAATGTCCTGGTAAGTTTCATCACCTGCATGAAAGTAAAACAAAGACACTTTTAAAATGTATACAGCTAAGGCATTAATAGAACAACATATGCATTTACTCGTACTATTTTAGGGCTCATTACATTCAAGTTTTGTTCCAAGAGCATTTTTGGAAGGAAAAAAGCCAACTAAAAATAACACCAGAAAAGTACGAAAGAAAGGGAAGCTGTACCTGAGAGAAGCATCTCAGATGTGCGGCAGGGGAGCTCAGAGTTAGAGAGGAGCAAGATGCAAGCGTTTGAAAGCAATGTGAAGAAACATTCGTTAGCACACGAAAGAAGAGAGGTTATGAGATGAAGTACACAGCACATTTTATAAGAAAATACTTTGCTGAATAAAAGTTAAAGGAAATGACTAAAGTCAAATACTAGTCAAGGTTCTGATGGATGCAGGTTACCAAGGAGACAAGCTGGGCAACAGCTACGAAGAGCTTCCTGCACCATCTTCAGCTCGAAGCGCTTTATGCTGAAACAGCTGTTGGTGAAAGGGAGCTCGCATACCCTCTGAGGTTGAGAACTAACGCGTCGGACCCGCTGCTCGGTAAATTCACTAATCACAAGGCCAGAGCATGACTGCAAACCCAGAGCTCCACACTGTCAGGTGACTCACAAGCAGGACTGCTATGCAACAGGAAAGGATAGCCAAGAATCTACTCACAGTCGGAGGAGCAAACGTGTGGACCCTCAGCACTCTTACAGAAATGTAAATTAGAGCTGAGGACTTACGGCAAGCGGGGAACCATTCTTCTCACCAAGGAACTATATGTACACGTATAAATTAATCCCTCGAGGGGAGAAATCTTATTTCCAGGACGGCTTGCTTATCATGACACGTCCAGCCGAACACTGCATTGGTACAGACTCCTGGCGCAATTCTACTCTCACTTGAGCATAGGATACTGTTTTATAAGACTCTTGTCATTACAGGGGTCGATCATTAGATCCTCTGAGATAACCTGCATCCCATCTTACAACAATCTCATTATCACAGATCTTGTTAACAGCACAGTAAGCTCTCGAAGTCTTACAAAGCGAGATTATTATAAAGCACAGAGATGTCACACCAAAGGCTAGAGAATTAGAAAAACACTGAGGGGGCCAGGTAAAAATCTATTTAAAAGACCTAAAATCATAACGTAAGAATTTTAATAAAAAGGCTTTAATACTCTTAATGTGTAGTACTTTAAATATTCAGTCTATGTAAAAAGCAATTTATTAAAATCTGGGAAATTGAACCATGACAGAAATCAGCTAACCCTAACCGACTACTTTAAAACGGGAAAATACAGTGAGAAGAGAATGTTAACAGGCTGGCTGGAGGTGAGAGCTGACTCCCGACACTAGACCGGAGCACACTAAAGGCCAGTCCGCTGGAACTGGCCAGACCGTCCAATTAGCGCATGACAAACTACCTACTCTTGTGCTTGGCCATCCTACAGGGCACGAAATAAACTCAGGAGCGCAACATTAAATAACAATTAACAAACATACAAAATACTTTAATTTTTTTCTCTTTTTAGATGTTGAAGTAAAATATGTAAAATATTTATTGTAAACATTATAAATATTTTTAAAATACTATTCAGATAGTCTAGGATTTTACTTTCCAAGAAAGTGTAAAGTGCAGATTATAATACAAAAATACCACATTGATTTTACCATTCGACACCAGAAGGAACGTAAAAGGCACACATTATATATCCAGGAAGAAACGGGAGGCGGGTCTAGCAGACGCTGACGTCTAGCAGACGCTGACACCAAGCCGTTCACAGATAGCACCAGGTGAGTGCTCTCAAGTGTTACAGCGGTACAATGGCGATGTATGGCTTCTACATTCAGCGATGCATATTCTGTATATAGCGAGCTGCTTCTCTTTACGGTTTTCTAGTGTCTGATTTTTAAGTCATCTAGCACATATTACACAAGTACAGTTTTAGTAAAACCATTGTACCATGCGAAACTAACTATAAGGCCTTCCATTCACGGAATTCAACGTGTCCTGGAAGGAGAGTGTGGTGCTGTGGTAATCATTGGTCTCACTGACTGCAAACGGCTAAGAGTCCACACAATACAAAAGGAAGTTTCTAGCTTCATACACAAAACTCGTTAAGATCAGTTTTTTAAATGAATAATGCACTATTAATACGCTACCTTCCTTAGACCTCAAAATGTGCTGTCCAAAACAACAACAGTGATTTACTTAAAACAGTCGACACAAAGTGAGCTTCATTATCTAAACTTTAAGGAGAATTTTAATCACTTGAATATTTCCCCGAGGCAAATCTAATTTGTTTGAACTAGAACACATAAATAAGATTCCAGAATACATTGCCCTGGAATCTTCCTATTAATACACGGAACAACTTACTACAAAACAGCTAAGCATATTCTTTAAATTACTTAATCATATTTTTCCCCCATTCAGAAAGTTCGAGTTTTTTGTGTGCCTGAACAATTCTGAACTTTTAAAATACAGGCTGCTGTGTTTGCGCTGCCGGTTTAAAACCCCTTTGGTTTTTGGCATTCTGAACGCTCATCACTACAGCCCTCAGCGTGACAGGCAAGGTTCGGTGGCCTCACTACTGAAATGAACGCTCTCAGAGGATGTGACACCCACTCTCTGGGAGCACAGGCATCAACCCGCCCCTTTTGGCTGGGAACACTTTCCTTCTACCAATGACTGGCTAGGTCCCAGAAGCCACAGCTCACAGGACCGGAGTGGCTCCCTAAGGCAGGGATTCTCTGCTGGCTGAGAACCTGCCAGCGCTCAAGAGACCCAGAGCAGAGGCAGGAAGCACAGAAATGAATTCCCACCACATTACCGCGCCCTGCCAGGCCTCCTGAGAGTTCTCAAAAGCTGTGAAAAGAACCCCCTTCCTTCGGAAGCTGTGTGCTCTTAATACTGCCTGCAAAAAAAGGTGTGTCCGTGGGACTGTAGACCCACGTTTAGAAATGGGGTTTCCTAGAAGCCCCTGATTGCCAAGCATTTTAACCAAGTCCTCTAAATAGTGGACCTGTCACTATCAAAAGACTGACAGTTTCTCTACCTCCAAACTGCTCAGAGCTCTGCCGCTTCCCTCCTATTGCTAGTGATAAAGGAGTCAGGCAAAGAAAATACAGTAAGATGCAGAGAGAAAATGAGGAGTGGCTGTTGGGCCAGCCTGCGGGGGGGTGGGGGGTGAAGGGGTGCGTGTCTGCTCTGTGGCTGTCCAGGCCAGCATGTTCTGCTCTGCCAGGCCTCAGAGGGGAAAGGAGGAACGGCAGAGAGCAGCTGTTGCAGCACCTCACCACACCTCACGAATGAAGCATTCACCTTCAAACTCTGGACCCTTATACTGAGTTCAAAATCAAATTATTTCCAAGATGTTTCTCAAATAGGTTTTTACATCTTATTTTTTAACCTGGTATGGTTGGCAGAATTCTAATTTTTAACTTCTAAATTAAAATTTGCCCATTTTTTTAAGTCTTAGAGTGAGGCCTGTTTTTGGATTTTTATTAAAACTAAGAAAAAATGATTTTCCTATTGATACCTGGAAGTCCCTATATTTACATATAAACCTGCACACAGACAACAGTGAAAGAGGCGTCTGAGCATTCCTGGATGACACAGAAGAAATTCAGGCAACTTGGGCAGAACTAGATGAGGTGCAAAAAGGAAAGGTCCTGCCCCTGCAAATTCCCATCTGCTGAGCAAATGGATCGCTGACCTCTGACCTGTGGCTCACCAGCTGGGCGGCCATTGTAGCAAGCACCTTAAGAAAGGTGCAGCTGGCTGGACGGCTACAAATGTCCCCTCACTTACAATCTTGTAGTTCCCTGCTACCTCACAAATGCCAGCTCATTTTCTTTGATCGATTTTTATTTAAAGTGCTTAACCACAAAGGCCTCAGAAAAGGCCCAGTAATCCTACCGTTTAAAGATATCTGCTACAAAATTAGAACTTATTCAAGATCTAACATTCAACTTTGAAACACATGGGCAAGACTCAGAGTTAGCGCTGAGTCTCCCCATAATAAGTACACTGACATCAGAACATCCGGACTCAGCAGTGATCCACAGGATTAGAGTGAACCGCCCTAGACTAGAAGTCTGCATCGGACCCGGGGCCTTTTCCTTCCCTATTACGTCAGGTCAAACATAAGTGGTAAATACAGTCCTCTGAGAAAAAAAATGGCCTTACACTGATAGAGATGACTGCAGTCAAAATGAAGTAAGTGGCTGACGTTAACATAAATTCAAAATACAGTTCATGAGGAAGGAGAGAGGATTTTACCAGGCCACTTTAAAGATAATATAAATATTCATTTTTATAAAATGAAATATTCTCACTGAAAAGTGAATGTCTGTAAGTACTTTGGTCATGAATTCCTGAAATGTTTAGGAATATGTGTATGCATTTCAAACAGATAAGAATTCATGTACTCAAATTCATCAAGTAGAATGCAATGTCCTTCTTGTGACGCTGTCTAACTAGCACGTTTCCATCACACAGGGGAATCTGATCAGCTTTTCTTTCTTTCCTTCACACCATGACTCAAGTGGAAACCACTTGAGATGAAGACTGCAGTGGTCATGAACTGAGATTTTTCTAGAAAGTCTACCTAGCCATCAGGTTCACAAAACATTGCTCTAAATACATCTACTCACCGCAGCAAGCAGTGTACAACTGCCTGGGGCAAAGCTACAGATAGATAAACTTTTTTCAGCCTCGAAACTAATTCTCTACCCACTGTGGACTTTAACTTACTGGTAAAGGTTTACTTTAAATCTTCAACTCATTCTTAGATTAAATATAAAACTCATCAATAAACTTCTCCTTGGTATTTTCCACACTAACTTTTTTATATACAAAACACATAAATTTGTTTTATTTTCCCTGAACACAATGTATAGAAATTCCCTGAATAACAAAAAGAACCCCATTTTGTTATATTCGCTGGACAGCTAACAAGAACTCTTTCTGAAGCTGGGCGGTGGTGGCACACGCCTTTAATCCTAGCACTCGGGAGGCAGAGACAGCTGGATCGATCTCTGAGTTTGAGGCCAGCCTGGTCTACAAAGCAAGTTCCAGAACAGCCAGGGCTGTACAGAGAAATCCTGTTACAAAAAAAAAAAAAAAAAAGAAAGAAAGAGAGAAAGAAAAAAAAAGAAAGAGAGAGAGAGAGTGGGGGGATAGAGGGAGGGAGAAGGAGGGGAAAAAAGGAAGAGAAAAGGAATGGAGGAAGAATTCCTTCTGAAACTGCTCTCCTGCCGCCTCCGCAGCACACAGTCCGTTGTCATGCGTGTTGCTGGAGCGCATGTGGAAGACATCTGTACAGCAGATAAGGATGCCAGCGGCCAGAGCTGACTGAATACAGTAAGTGAAGTGTACTGAAACAGAAACACGTCCGAGTGTGTAAAGGTCCGGGATCAGCCACCCGAGAATTCGGTAGGTCCAGCCGCTAACAACTCACAATTTACAGGTACATTATAAAATCTCTATAACACATTAGTTAGCTAAGGAGCTATGAATCTTCCAATTGTAAACTGATAAATTCCTGAATGCATTTTTTATACTGCATTTCTGTATGATTATTGGTAGAATATTGACCTGGCTGTCCATAAAGTCCTTCCGATTCCCGCATTTCTTCATTCATTCTTGCTAAACGTAACCTAAAATTCAAGAAGAAGAGCTCTTAGAGGAAGTAACACAAGGACTCGTAAACAAACGGGTTACATGGGCAGGCAGTATGAATGCCAGCAGAATTAGTCCCTTCCCAGCATCTGTCAGTAAGACAAACTCCGTTTCTCAGACACTATGCAGTGCAGAATTCACCGCGCCTCCACCCATGTCATTCTCACGAGCAGACAGTAAAGTGTTTCTTAGGAAAGCAGGTGCCTACAGCTCTTCCAACAGCCCGTGTCCTCCAGGCTTCAGAGGATGCCTAACTCCTACAGCAAGCAACTGGGTGGAATTGCTGCCTCTGCTAGCCAGTCCTAGTTCACGAGCTTACCCTGAGTGTGAGCGTTCCCAACACATGAGCAATGCGCTCCTTCCATATAATGGAAATATACTTTGATATATGAGCACTGCAGGAAATGACTAAGGGTTATCAACATTTTCCCAAGGTTACCATACTGGTCATACACTCTTTGGAGGTTACGAATCCTGGCAATGGCAGACAGGTAACATTGGATTAAGAAAGCAAGTATTTCTTCTCTTTCTGAAAGTACTCTTTGTGGTGCCTGCTTGTCCTTCTGGCCACATCACCTGCGGTCTTCCCGGAGCTCCCACTCTCTTCCGAGTGCTCTGTCAGGAGCAGCAGCAGCAGTGGACACTGACACTGCCCTTCAGCTCTCACTCTGGGGACCAAGGCAGGCTCCTAAGCATCCCCTTGCTATGTGGATTCTCTGAAAGAGGAGCCTTCCTCGCTGGCTTCAGTTGTTAACTTGACACTGAGTCATCTGGGAGAGTCCTGAACTTGGGACTGTCTGGATCAGACTGGTCGGGGGTATCATGTTTGTAGGGTTATTTTCTTGACTGCTGACTGACGGCGGCCTTCACAGCAACAGCAACTCCTCCACGGCCTGTGCCATGGGAGGCTGGGAGCATGGGCTCAAGGCAGCCACGAGGCTTCTCTGAACTGAGGGCGTCATGACTAGGCATGTTTCTGCTCAAGAGGAGAGGGATCACCAAGTCTCAGCTTCCATTAGCCCAGACTGGAATAATCACATGACTATTTCCGATAGTTTCAGGAAATGAAGCATGGCTGACGACGTCACACTCCTAGGTTCTAAGCGTAGCACACTGCTTTGACCTAACATGCAAACCTACTGAACACCACAGGAAACACAACATTCAAAACCATCTATTCGTGTTTGTCCATATGAACATGCGTTTAAACGGCTGCTTCCCTCCAGCTCCGTGATAAGCCTCTCCCCCTCAGCGAGTAGATTAAAACTACCCATAGCTCCACCTACCCCACCCCAGGCCTCCTGCTGTACTAACAGGGAAGAGCATTTGGGTAGCCAGGGCTTATGTTTCTACTGCTGTGGCGGTACAGCAAAAGTGGCCACGAGTCCAGCCAGGCATCAGAGTAGAAATTCAGAAGTGAAGTCCTAGATCTAACATTTATTAGTTTTTCAAATCATCTGAGGCTTAGCTTCTTTACCAATAAAGTGGGATAATAAAGAATAGAGTCCTCACAGAGTTGTGAAGGACAAACGAACCTGTGCGTTTTAAAGCACTTGCCAGATCCAGTATCCATAAAGGAATGGCACAAATAAAACACTGAGTTTAAATCTCCCACAGACTGGGCATGATGGTATATACCTTTAATCCCAGCACGTGGGAGGCAGAGGGAATAAGATCTCTGCAAGTTCAAGGCCAGCCTGGTCTACATAGCAAGTTCCAGGACAGCCAGGACTATTTGTACAAACAACATATAGCGCAGGAAATAAGTACACAGGAAACACTTACAAGGTTACTATGTCAGCATTGGCTGCTTCCACAGCTATGCTCAAAGGGTCCTTCCCCTCTTCATCAGTGGCGTGTTGATTGGCACCTCGCTTTAGGAATAAACACACCTGCCTGTTTAAGGGAACAGCATTTTTCAGACAGTGCCAAGATGAAAAATTTCCATATTCACCTTCAAAATAAAAAGTTCTACCTAACTTAAATAACATTTTATTAGAAAATTCTTAATGCATTCTACCATCGTCAATGAATAGACTTAAATAATAGAGGCCAACTGAGATCTTTACAAGTCCCAAATAATCTTCATTATCTTAGATAATCTGGTGCTCTATAACAAAGTGGGATATATAATCACAACTCTATCCTCAACAAGTATCTTTAAAAGCTACACAGAGATACTGACAACAGAAGGCTACGAACGGAGGAAACTAAGACAATGTAAACACTATAATAATCACGCTACAATAAAAGAAAGTAGGCAGCAATCCTCCCATTGTGCTACACAAATATTCTTAACTTGAAGATATTCACATTTTTAAAAATATATGAAAGAATGAGTAAATGGGGTCTGTGAAATAAATGAGAAAAACTGACACAATTTAAGCAACTATAAAAGATGAAGCAAATACTACTGTGTTTTACCATAGAGAAGCTTTCATGATTAAGTTACTAAACTGATTATCTGCTGATAAAGACAACAAGTGATAATGAACTAAAAGATGCCATTAACTATGTTTAAAATCAGCTTCAAGCTTATCCAGGAATAAATGGAAACTCTGAGATCTTATTTAAAATGACTCGAACATCTCGCTTCATTGGCACCTTCTAACAGGAAGTCGACTGTCATGGCATTACTGTTCCAAATATATCATTTACGGCCTTAACGTCAGTTATCTTAATAAAGAACTCAGTCAATGCCGGGACTAAGCACCTTAAGGAAAACCTAGAAATTTCCAAAGTTATAAGTTCTCCCAAAATTAGGATGTATAGAGAATGTATGTATAAATGCATACAAATAGCATAACCTCAGCTGGGAAACAAACAAAATACCACAACTTCAGTAATAGAGGAAGTCAGGGAGAAAACTGGTCAATTTATTGACATGCCAAGATTAAAGTGAGCATTATATTTTATATCTGTACACTAGCTATACTAGTTACTTTATATGTGTACATTATTTATACTGGTTAGTTTATATCTAACACTAGCTACACTGTATGTATACTAGCTACTCTGGTGAGTTTATGTCTGTACACTAGTTATACTGGCTAGATTATATCTGCACACTAACTATACTGATTAGTTTGTATCCGTACAATAGTTATACTGGTTAGTTTATATCTGCACACTAGCTATACTGGTTAGTTTCTATCTGTATACTAGTTATACTGGTTAGTTTCT
>NC_022010.1:40359205-40362126 GCF_000317375.1 Microtus ochrogaster
AAACTGCCTAGGCTCCCCCAAAGCCAGTACGTGCAGTAGGATCAAAAACCCATTGCCATTGTTCTTGAGTTCTCAGTAGTCCTCATTGTCCGCTAGTTATACTGGTTAGTTTCTATCTGTATACTAGTTATACTGGTTAGTTTCTATCTGCACACTATTTTTATTGGTTAGTTTTTAGTGTTAAGTTGACACAAACTAGAGTCTTCTGAAAAGAGGGAACTTTGGTTGAAAAGCTGCCCCTGTCAGACTCCTCTGTGGGCTAGTCTGTGGGACCTGCCTTGATTGTTTATTGATGCGGAAGGCCCGGCCCACCGTGGATGACGCTATCCATAGGCAGTTAGGCCTGGACTGCGTAAGAAAGCAGGCTGAGGGCTGAAGATGCAGCTTGTCAATTAAGAGCACACATTGTTCTTGCATAGAACACTTGAGTTCAATTCCAAGCACCCACATCAGACCGTTTATACTCCAGAGCCAAGGGGACGTGATACTTTTGGCCTCCTCAGGCACTGTGCTCATGCATATACCCACACACAGATGTACACACATAATATAAGAAATACAAAATTTTAAAATAATTTTTTTAAAAAAAGCAAGCTGAACAAGCTAGTAAGCAGTGTTCCTCTGTGGTCTCTGCTTCAGTTCCTGCCTCCACATTCAAGTTCCTTCCCTGGTTTCCCTCACTCATGAGGTGTGACATGAAGTGTAAGCCAGATAAACCCTTTCCTCACACAACTTCCTGTTGGTCAGGCTGTTTATCCCAGCGACAGAAAGCAAGGTACAACACTGATCATGGCTTTTCTTATGAATGAGAATCTTTTATTGTTGCCCTCTTTTACAAATTCTACATAATATCCTTAACCCCCCCCCCAAAAAATAACATTATCTCAAAGTATTTTTTAGATAAAAACTACCTACATATTTCGGCACAGGCACTTACCCTGTGTGTCCTAAGACAGTGGCATGGTGCAGTGGTCCCCGCCCCTGGACGTCTCTTTGGTTTACGTTAGCACCATTCTGTAAGAGGAACTCACATGTCACCAAAGAGCCCTTCAAGAGAAGAAGATGACAATGTATAAATAAGTGCAAATGAGAAAGGGCACATCTGTACACAAGTAGCAGAGAAATATTTTATTTTCTTTTTCCAATAACACAGAATTATTTACAGACTGAAGTCCATCAACACACACTCCCTTTTCATTATCAGAATTCCCTTCCAGATGCCCCTCCCCAAAATCAGAAACAACCATGTGACACTCAGAAATGACTAGTGAGAGAATTCTTTACTTCCTAACCTTCTTAGAATAGTAACAATAACGCTGCTTTGTTTAGAATTTATGATATTTTACCAGATCAATGAAAACCTCAATGCATTCATTCACACATGATACAGCTTGAATGCATTAATTCACATCCCTAGTACAGCCTGAATGCATTAATTCATAGCCCTAATACAGCCTGAATATATTAATTCATGGCCCTAATACAGCTTGAATGCATTAATTCACATCCCTAATACAGCCTGAATGCAATAATTCATACCCTTAGTACAGCCTGAATGCATTAAGTCACATCCCTAACATGGCCTGAATGCAATAATTCATACCCCTAGTACAGCCTGGATGCATTGATTTGTATCCCTAGTACAGCTCGAATGCATCAGTTCAAACCCCTAGTACAGCCTAGATACATTGGTTCATATCCCTAGTACAGCTTGGATGCATTAGTTCATACCCCTAGTACAGCCTGGATGAGTGCCGTTGCTTGGTTCTCATCTGAATTAGCCCAGTTCACATCTGCACCATGAGCCAAAGCCTCAGCCATTTTGGGAAGGTTTTTCTCGTATGAAGCCCTATAAAGCTGAAGTCCTGGATTAAGATGTTTAGAGTCAAGAAACACAGAAGACTCTTGTCTTTCTCCTTCTGGAAAGCAAAGCACAAATACATTAATAAGAATGTGCTCTTAGCACAGGAGACAAATTGTTTAGCAAGGACAGAAAGAATCTGCGAGAAGAAAAGAGTTCTATTGGGCAAATAACAGTAACAGCAAAGTGAAGAGGAATTTAAGGCTAGTAAGCTGTATATTTAAAAATGATTAGGATAGATAACTTCAGGACAGATAAGTGGATAGGGTATCTTTACAGTATGTCATTTTACTCCAATGTTGAAAGTGAACTCTTCAACTCACAATGTAAACACTGTGACAGAAGATTACTCATCTATCCCAATGAGCAGATGAGTGATTTTCACACAGATATTATTTCTTACGGACTACTGATTCAATAAACATTCAACCTTCTCGTGGAATGACATCAGCTGGTATTCTAGGCTTTGGTGGCATTGCCAGTATCCAGAGAATAAGTTAGTCACCATTAAAACTTGCTGTCATCCAAAAAGCAGGGACTCCTAAAGAATTTACTAGTAAGGTGATGTAATATCATTACAATTTACACTAGAACCGACTCAAATGCGTCGAAGAATGCTCACTCCCCCAGAGACTCCTGTAAGACTAAACACACTGACATCACAGAAGGAAGCATCAGGGAGTGAGTGATGAGAAGAAAACCCGAAGGGGAGGGAGAAGCTGGTATAAAAGCAGCCACAGGAGAAGACAGTGACGAAGCAGACAGGATTAGTGCAGATTAAAAGTCCTAGCATACACCATGACGTTTGGATGAATGTCTACCTAGGGGAAAGGTTCCAAAAATGAAGAGAAAAGATAGCTTTTTCCTTAAACAATACTGCTTTACCCTTAGTTCCTTCTAAAAGGATTAACCACCCACCTGAGAAATGATCTAATCAGGAATTAACATTTAGAGCAGCGGAGAGATGGCCACTGGGTGAAATGTTTGCCAGATAAGAAAAGACCTGAGTCCAGGTCCCCAGAACCCAGGTAAAAAGCCAGTAGAGGCTGGCACATGCAAT
>NC_022010.1:40362336-40382571 GCF_000317375.1 Microtus ochrogaster
GAATTAGAAAACATATTAAGATAACCCAGACTGGGAAAGGCAAATACCCATGTTCTCTGCTATATGGAAAAAAATCTTAGTTCCTAATAGTTCATATGGAAATATCTTCATTAGCAAGAAAAGGCAGAGGCCGTGAAATCTAAGAGTGGTCCGGGACAAGGGGAAAAACTCTCAGCGGAAAATTGCTCGATAGTTAAATCAAAGTAAATGCTATCTATATTCTATTTAAGATCTAAAGTCATGGTTGATAGTTATTATATTAAAAATTTTTATCTTGGGGGTAGGTAGGTGCGAGTGTGGAGGAGGTCATCATGTAACTTCAGGGGGTCGGTTCTCTTCTTCCACCAAGTGAATCTCTGGCTTGACCTCAGGTCGAGAGGACAGCAGCAGGTACCTTTGCCCATGGCACCAGCTCAACACTCCATTTTTATGTATTTAAGAAATCTGTAATTCCTGCTGTGAAGTTTAGTTCCTGATACACTGTCTCTTATTAACTGTCTTAATTAGTAGTGCTGCAGAAAATGTAGAAGTCTGGCTTTGACATTTCGACACATTTAACTACTTCCATGAAGTTTCATTGTTATGTTGAGCCTAATGCCATTAATATTCCAAAATTTTTACTAATTTAAATCATCTAGTAAAAGTTTGTGAAAACACAATAAATATACAAAAGAAATGAGCAATTGATAAGAATAATGGCATAGTTATTTTTGGAATAAATATGCTGAACAAAAATTTAAAAAAAAAAAAACAACAAGCCGGGCGGTGGTGGCGCACGCCTTTAATCCCAGCACTTGGTGAGGCAGAGGCAGGCGGATCTCTGTGAGTTCGAGACCAGCCTGGTCTACAAGAGCTAGTTCCAGGACAGGCTCCAAAACCACAGAGAAATCCTGTCTCGAAAAACCAAAAAAAAAAAAAAAAAAAAAAAACCCAACAACAACAAAAAGATTACATACTATAAGATCCCATTTCCCTAAACTAGAAAAATGCCACCTTCTGCAATCATGACAGGAACCAAATGGTGTCTGGGGACTGAGACTGTAACAGGACAGGAGCAGCCAGTTACAGAGACAAAGGACACAAAAACATCAGCGCTCCTGTGGGCACACAACACGTGCACATGCGTCACCTTCTAACACATCAATTATACGTCCTCCCGTGCCCAACAGGAAGGCGGGCAGCCACTGAGAAAACACCAGGCACTAACCCGTGGCCCTCACGTGAACACACACACGCAAACACACCCACAAGAGGACGGGCGTTCGCCACGTGCATTGACCAACGGACTACACCAATCAACACTGGCTCATGAAAACTCACCAGGCTCATACAGGCTATTGGCTGACACGGTGGAAGGTAAAGATTCTCGTCCGTCATCCGAGCCTTGCTGGATCCCACTGTCGTTACTTTTGACTGTGTCAGGGGGGAAAAAAGGCTAGTGATGAAAGCTCACACCCCTTGGAAAGCAGACTCCCACAGCCAACAAGACCGTAAAATGAGCTGGCACATGGAAACATGAACTTGGCCACCACCAGCATAATAAACTTACTGCAACTTTAATCCTTTCGTAACTTAGCTTATTGGATCGTAAATCAATCACAACGCTTGAAAATAAACTTATTTTCAGAGTTCTAGCGTATCTCATTCCCCCACAAATGCTGGGAGCAGCTAAGAGCTTAGTTTACAGCATGACTGTGGAAACGTGTAATCCTGAGACAATGGGCGACATCTAGAGAAATGGCCACACCGCACAATGACCACCGGCACAGACTCGGAATGCTCCACGACAGTACTTACTACTACGCAGTTTTGAAGAAGTATCAAAGTAGGAGAAGAGTGAGTCTAGCTCATCAGGACAGAACAGAGACTCCCGCCTGGCCTCGTCGCTATTTACAGCAGCCACTGGGGACATGCAAGTTAGCAAAGCACAAAGCAGGCCGTAAGAAGGAGGGGCAGGAAAAACCGTTACTGGGCAAGTGTAGGGGGAACATAGGAGGAAATCAGGTGTTTAATCAGATACTCGGGGCTTCCGGCATAATCGATCGACAATCCCATCTCCCCCTTGCGATTAAGCTGTTGCACTTCATAGAGTATAGACTGAACCTAGGAACGTGAACCATGGGACTATCTCAGTTTTGCTGCCTTCAAGACACAGAAGTCCTGTTTTCCTTTAGAATGTATACAAGGAAACAGGCTTCTAGTATTTAGGAAACAAAACAAACCCTACAATGGCCATAATTGTGAGATTTAAAAAGTGGCTTCAGCTCAAGAAAATATCCAAGGTAAATACCTGCGGTGTGGACAGACGCCCTGACTTGGCTCAGCCTCTGTTCCTCGCAGCTTTTGGAAATAACCCTTTTCTCCTGCTCAGAAGGCGATGATATCATGGAGTATTTATCCACAAATTTCCTCTCCACATATTTTGCTCTGATATATGCCTCTTTCTCCTGTCTGGTAAACAGAAAAACACCATGATGTTCTGTTTAGCCCCTTAGCATGGCTAACACTGAACGAATGCCACTAGATTCTGAATCTGATCATAAGTGAAGTCAGCGGGGGCTCAGCAGTGACGGGCATTTGCTGCTCCAGAGGACCTGAGTTGCTTCCCACGCACTCACAACCACCTGTAACTACTCCCGGGAACCTGACACGCTCTTCTAAGATGTTTTTAAGTGAATCTGTAACAGTTAACATGTAACGTGTTTTTCTTCTAAATAAAAAGCAAGTTTCACAGACAGATGAAATACAAATGACCCACTGAAAACTCATAGTTCCACAGTATGCCATGATTCTCCTAATTTCTGTGTGATGTATTTGTATACACACTCCCTTGTGGTTTACATTAGAAACACTGCCGGAAAACTAAAAAATATCTAGAAATTAACATTTATTAGAGATACTATCATATCCTGAATAATCACTACTGATGGTCATAATTTTTCATATAATAACTGTAATAAAACAATACAGCATTCCAGATTTATAGTGGGAAAATGTCATTTCTCTTAGCTTGTAATATAACCATGAAATATGCCTGTTCTATATTTTTTCTTCTTTAATTTAAAAATGCTTAGGTCTTTGGTTAAAATAGTAGAGTCCAAGGTCACGCTATCATATGGCAAATATTAAAAGTGATTTAAAACACACTGGCTTAGTTCCAATCTCAACATAGGATTATGGAAAAATGCAATTTTAATCCGAAAAAAATAAAGATCTTACTGACAAAACCTGGTGTCAACCACAAGGACTACATGTTCCAAAGGCCCTGATTCTAGCAGCTCCCTTCAGGGGATTTCCGCCTGCAGAACTGGAAGTCTAATTGTACAACCAAACTGCCTTTCACCTTTGATTCCAAAGCCTCACAATGCCACTCGGCTGTGAGATCAACACTTGCTGAACTAAATCAGATCATGCCAAATGCTTCAGAGAGTAGAAACTCGAGCTATGAGACATTAGCCAACAGACTATTTGTGTATGTGTGGTATGTGTACATGTTTATGTATGCACATGTGTGTGTGCTCGTGTGCACACACAGACACGTGAGCCCAGAGGTCAACGTCAGGTGTCTCCTTCAATCACTCTCTACCTTATTCTTTGAGACACAGTCTTCTGCCTAACCTGGAATTTACTAGACCATTGAGACGGGCTAGCCAGCAAGCCCAAGGGATCCCCTGTCTCTGACTTCCCAGCACTGGGATTACGAGCAAATACTACCACGCCTTGCTTGTAACACAGGTGCTAAGGAACCAGACATACTTGAGATTGAGCCACGCCTCCTCCAAATGCCCACCACTAACAGAACTTGGGACGTCTTTAACTGCAAAAAGCTTTTACATTTCTATGTAGAGATTTTTTAAAATTTTTCTTAACAATTCCATGTCATCTAAAGATGGTTACATTTGACTACAAATGATTGACAGCCCAGGAAGGTGTAGCGGTCTAATGAACACACCTACGGTAAGATGCAAGGGTCTGACGGATCACATTTAAACACAAGAGATGATGGCTTCTAAACACGGCACCACCATGTCCTGTGTCAGCCGTGCTAGAATAAAGTGACAGCGTATTTGTGGCTAGGGAGGAGAGCAACACATTAAGACGACCGTACCTCTGTCCCGGCTGTGGTTTCTTTATTCCCATCTTTTCCAGCTTGGCTTCATAAACACGATTTATAACATCATTCCCCAATTCACACATAAGCTATTTGGCAGGAAAACAAACAAGCAAGCAATAAATTAAAAGTCCTAAAATTAAGCTAAACTTCAAAAGTCCTTAAGGTGGGTACAATTAACTAATTCCTCTTTATATATTGTAATTGTTCATTCCACAAAGAAAATTTAAAGTTAAAATGGGCCAAAGAATGATATAATTACCCATTTGCTATTCTTTATCAGAACATTATTACTCCTATAACAGGTACCCAACAGAAACCATCCATCCATCCACCCACCCATACCCATCCACCCATACCCATCCACCCACCCATCCATCCATCCATCCATCCATCCATCCATCCATCCATCCATCCATCCATCCAGATGTATTACATATATCGCAGTATTTAAAATCAGGACTGGACAGATAGCTCAGTGATTAAAGGGCTTGCACTGCTCTTACAGAGGACCCAAGCTCAGGTCTCAGCACTCCCATCAACTGTAAGGAACCTGACCCTTCATCCCCTGCAGGCACCTGTACTTAGTGCATATATCCATATTCAGGCTCAGACACATACACATAACAATAACAATAAACCTCTAAACAAAAGTCATATCTATCACGTCTCTCTATATATCAAACTCATGACTGTGCCTAGGCCCATGGTTGGGCAAGAAGTTTAACAATTAAATATCAATGCAGTGAGGACAGCAAGTACGGCCAATTCAAAAACAGAAAATTAAAATTAGACATCTTTTTTAAAATGTCCTTTATGGAGCTAGAGAGATGGCTCAGAGGTTAAGAGCACTGGTTGTTCTTCCAGAGGTCTCGAGTTCAATTCCCAACAACCACATGGTGGCTCACAACCATCTATGGTGGGGTCTGAGGCCCTCTTCTGGCACAAAAGCATACATGAAGATAGAGCACTCATACATAAAATAAATAAATCTTCTTAAACAAAGCCCTCACTCCCACTTTATAGAAATACTAAAAACCCATCAAGCACAGAGCTTGCTGAAATAATTGACGGACTCACCCTGTACCTGAGTTCTATCACCAGACACCTCCTAACTCCTTGTGGAATGCTCTAACTTCTTACACTTGCTTTCTCCTGGTCCATCTACTTCTCTGCTTCAGTCTTAACTTCCCCAATGCGCTAGTTCGTCTCAGCTTGAGGAGATTTACAATTGCCTGTGAAACATTTCCATGCAAATATATATCTCACCTTTAAAAGCTCAGGCTCCCAAGTGTCTAAAGTTAAAGACCGTACTTTCGAAAAATGAACCCCAAGACTCCTACATGGAGAAAAAAAGATTGCATTACTTATCAAGTCACTATTTGCATATTTACACACACACACACAAATGGCTCCCACATAAAAATATGGATGGACCCTCTGGTTAATAACAAAATGATGAATCAAAGTTTTCTAAACACTTTACAAAACTAAAATTATCCACTTTATAAAATGCATAAATATACACTGTTAATCTGGAAAGACCCACTAACAAGAACACACAGTAATTTACAACACGCATCTAACCCAAAGGAACGCTCCCACTCTGAGTGAGCATACCCACCGATGAATCCCAGAGCACTCGATGCACAAGGTAATGCCCAAGTTGATGCTGGCCCACCGTGGGTCTGCCAGCCCACAGTCACAACAGCTGGTGTTGCCAGGGATGCACTGCACACGCTGCAGGGCGCTCTCTCCTTTCAGTAATTTCTCTTTTGACTCATTTCCAGAATCTAGGCTTCCCGTTGATGGAGATGATTTCTTATCCAGCTTCTAAAAGAATTAAGAATTATTTGGTAGTTTTAATACTTTTTGTAAAGGACTGTAGGAACACGCTACATGTTATATACTACAAGCAAAAGCTTCTAGGCCATAAATTAAACATCTATTTGGATAGGCATTATTCTCCGCAATGGAGATTAAAGAACGGAAAACCTGAGGTTCTTATGACTAGGCTCCATCAATGAAGGGGAAATATACACATTAACAATTATGTGATGACTGTCACTGAACATATGAACAAGAGACAAGGACAGAAAGGGAGAGACAGAGTGGGAGGCATAATGTTATTAAGTCTCGATAATAAGGTAAAATCAGCACTTGGGAGGCTGAGGCAGGAGGAGCACAAGCTCAGGGAGCCTGAGCTACACAGGAAGGCCCTTCTGAAAGAAAGCAAGCAAAAAGAATAAAGTATTTCAAGCCACGCTCCCCAAAGGTGTTAACTATAAGTAAGTTATTTCAACAACTACAGTTAATCACTAGAAAAACTATGCTATAACACAGTGACATGCTAGAAAATATATCACCTTCAGAATGAGCCAAAAACAAAATATGATATACAAAAAGATAATTGTTTAAGTGCAAGGTCACACCAATAATAGAGTATTTAATAAGCATTAGCTAAGAGGCAGCAAAAATCAACCAAATCCAAAGATGTGGCTCTTGATTATAAGCAATTCAAGATATAAAGTCTTCATGCTGAAAAACTGTCTGCCCTGTACGAGCCAGTGTGTTAGCCCAGAAGCACTGGAAATAGAATTTGGTTCTTGTTTGTCTTTCTGAAAACACACAGAATTAGGAAGGGCTGAGCAAACAGGGCAAGCGCAGGGACGTGGAACTCCTACTGTCTTCAGAGAATAAGGTCAGTATCCACTTAAAGAACACAGCCTTATGCAGGCTCCGGGTCCTACACAGGATCAGAAGGATGCGTGCACATTACAGACGTGAGTCAATCTGAGACACACAAACAAATAATGAAAGGAATGGCTTGTGGCACATTAAATAGAATAAAAGCAAACAGGAACACAGTTAAAAACTAGTCATAGATTAAACCTCAACTGAGCAAGAAACAGAATATTTACACAATTTCAAAGTACTCCCCCCACAAAACATTTACTACCCAAAGGTTATAAGAGTACCTTACGCTGGAAAAATGGAGCAAGTAAAACCATGTGCCACCTGAAAGGATGGCCTGGGAACACAGTGTTTACACACACGTTCTTGCCAAATATGTAAAACTTAGCTGAATAGCTAGCCTTAAATTCAAAATGTTCAAGGTCAAAGGTCAGGTTAACCTGAACTCCCAACTACTCCTGACTGAGAACAACATGGCCACTAACTTTATCGTTTTGCTTTCTAAACACAAAAGCATTTGGGGATCAAATGAGTGTCACATATCAAGGCTTGTATCTCCATGCTCATGTCTGTACCATGATTATGCAGGACATCTTGTCCTAGGCTAGGGGAGTGGGTTAATAAAGTAGGAGCTGGAGATGAGGCGGCCTGCTAGCAACTCACTCTCAAGCGGTTCAAGGGGAAGAACTTAACTTGTACTGAAATTCTTTGGGCATTTGAGATTTTGAAATTTTTCAAAATAGATCTGGCTTATCAGATGTCTGAAATGTAAAGTTAACAAACAGAATTATCGGTGGAAAAGGTATCAGAAATCACATGGGTTCATTCCCAATTTTCCTTGATATGCTAATGTTTTTGCTCCCAACTAGAGATGCTGAGAGCTAATGAAGGCGTCTTTGGTCAGGAAGGAGTTGTAGCCCAGGGTTCTCTCCCTAACCCCAGGCCAGTAAGGGACTTCTCTGCACATAAGTACAAATGAATGGAAACCATTTCTCTAGAGGAGCAAGTCAGAGTCTCAGATGGGGTTCAGCTGAGAGATCAAAGGTGGAGACAAAGTGAACGTGCACACACAGTACTGAGATGGATACCCAGCACCCACATCTGCCCTGCCAACTCCCACTGCATGTGGGAGACACCAGTGAACTTCCTCTAGGAAAAAGATGCTCGTGTGGCAGTTGCTCAGCACATAGTCCAAACTTAGGAGAGTCTTTCTACTCAACAAAATCTTAACTAGGTGCTCAATGTGTAGGCTTAACTTTTAATCATTGATACATTACAAGAGAGCCAAGGAAAACCTACAGAACAGTTCATCTAGCTGTCTACAGGATTGCCTAAGAAAAAAATTGTTTTAATTTATGACCCAGGATACTTTCCTAAGAGTATTGGTTAGGGAGGCTCAGAGGCACCCCAAAAATCACAGGCTGCGGCCACTGCTCTTTTTGCCCACAGTAACTAGATAGGAAGAGCCTATAGCTGAAGTCACCACTCACTTCGGATGCGGGACACAGAGAGATCAACCTCAAACTGACCTGGAAACTCTCTCCTTGCCGGCTGCCTGCCTTACGCAGTGCCAGAAGCTGCTGGGGAGAGAAGAGACATCAACAGCTTTACCCAGCACTGGAACATGCATGCTAATGACACCGACTTGCTAGAAAGATGCACCCACAGGTACAGTAATGGCACAATGATTACAGCTCAACCAACTGCTTTCTGTGTGAATCTGAGACCTGCTTCGCAAAAGGGATTTCATGCCTCTTACTGTATATCTCATCAAAAGCCTATGACTGCAGAGATCATAGGCCACGGGGAAAAGGGGATCTATCCTTACTGTTCTACCAAACAGTCGGACTGTCAAACTGTACTCTAAATGCTATGTGGCTACCAATGTCTTGGTGCTACTCTCAATTTGGTCAGGTAAGTTTCTTTTGGCAGGGAGTGATGGCCAGTGCAGAGACTCCTAACCGATCAAAGCGCCAAACAGAAATAACTCGGAGTGTTCAGCTGTGGGTGGCCCATCTCCCAGCTGCTCACCATCCAAGGCTCAGGGAAGAAGCAACGGCAGAGACCATAGAAGAGCTGGCAGGGAGGAGAGCTGCGACATGCTCATATTTGGACAGGGCATGGTTGCTGACTGCATCAACTCTTGGCAACTCTGGTTACCTGCAGAAGATCTACACAAGGTCAAGCCAATCAGAATTCTCGCATGGGTGATGGCTGAGACCACGAGGTCCCGCCCCTACCAGAGGAGCTACAAACAGGTGATGGCTGCTGAGGGAAGGAGAATCACTGAAAACATTTAGCAGTAGGTCCCACGATACCGACGGCACCTCTACTAACCTCTGATTCATCGCCCTTCTCTCTGTATGCAGTGGCAATGCTGGTCTGAACAGCCTTAATCCAGGCCTGGCGAAGCTTTTCAGAATCTGCCTGGAGCATACAACTTCTACAAGGAAAGAGCATCATTTTCTCAGACAGTAAGTCAGGAGGGGAAAAAAATCCACACACTTTATTTTTCCTCACTATGCTATTAAGTACATTTTAAAAATGTGCATTAGTGTTTTGCCTGACTCTAAGTCTGTGTACCGTGTGTGTGTATATCTGTGTGTGTCTATGTGCTATGTGTGTGTCTGTGCGTGTGATGTACTTTGTGTCTGTGTGTGTGATGTGCTGTGTGTGCCTGTGTGGTATATGTGTGTCTGTGTGGTGTGTTATGTGGGGGTGTGGAGGTGTGGTATGTGTCTGTGGGTGTTTGTGTGGTGTGTATGGTATGCTGTGTGTGTATGTCTGTGGTGTGTGCCTGAGTTGTGTGTGTGTGTACCTTGCGTGTCTGTGTGGTATGTGATCCGTGTGTGAGGGGTATGTATGTCTGTGGTATATATCTGTGTGTGTGTCTATGTAGTATGTGTGTGTGGTGGGTGCATGCAGTGTGTGTCTGATGTGATGTGTGTGATGTGTGTGTGTGTGTGGTGTGTCAGTGTGTCTGTGTGGTGTTTGTGTGTGTGTATTCTCTCATATCCTTTACCTCCCTTTCTCTCCACCATGTAAGCAGAACACTGCTTCTTTTTTAAGTGTGGTGCAAAATGAAATTCAAAGTCACACACTTTCAATTTAACATAATATCTAAAAAGTTTTCACGTGGACTAGGTTTGGTGCTGAGACAGGAGAATGACAACTTCAAGGCTCTGAGTTCAATTCTCACTATCTACCAGGTTTTCACATAAACGTGTTTACAGGAAGGACAGAGCTCAGTAGTGGGTGCTTGCCTACCATGCTCGCAACCCACTAAGTAAATAAACAGCGATCTAACAGATTCGAAAGACTGGGATACATGGAGAGAAATTACATAAGTACTTGGACAGAACATCTACAATTGCTAATGGAATTCGTTTTTAAAACATTAGTTCTTTTGTTACACTGATAATCATAAATCAGAGTTCTCAGATCTGGTAAAGTCTTTCAGACAAACTACATAAACACAAAAACAATTCTCAAATTGTGGCGAACGTCTTACTTTGTTGGAGAGACCACCTCGAAGCAGAACCGCCGCTCTATGTCTTCGCAGTGCTTCACCGTGCACAGCCTGAGGTCCTCCACCACCACCGTGGGGCTGTCCTACAGCAAGGAGGCAAGCTCAGTTCATCAACCTAGCTCCCAGCACTACAGCAACAATAAACTCCAAATACACTCCAAAATCCGGCCTCATTTAGAAGGTCTCTATTTTATCACAGTGTCGTTATGAAGATATAGAACTAATGGAGGCAATCATATATTGTTTATTTAATCTGCCTCATCCAACTACTTTATGTAAAGTAAGTGCAATCATTTAGAGAAAGGATTGACACACAATTGGCACTTAACGAATACTCAAAAAATTATCTCCTTGTTGGCCCTCTTCCATCCCACTGATGTCCATTACTCTTTGGGTTCCCATTCACATATGGAAGAGCTACATTCTCCCCAAAGAGAAACCGGTAACGAATCATGTTTTAAATAGCCCAATGAGAAACAACGAGAAATTGGTAAATTCTTCTTAAAATTCTTACAAGAAAGAGAAAAGATTTTGTCATTCCCTAATCAAAATACCAGTGCAAAAAATCAGGAGAAAGCACCGATGGATTAACTACAAAGTTCACAAGAGCCTATGATTAGTGCGGCCATCTCACAGCAAAGGGGATAACAGATGTTTGTGGTTCACAGACTGTCATTCAAGGGCTAAGTGAGAAGCACACTATCAATTAACAAATGGTTTTCTTTCAAACAAAAGGTGTACTGGGAAGGCATTCTCACAAGCCTTCCCAGTACACCTTTCCAACACATAAAATTCCTTGCCTTGAAATGAGGCCAAGAAAACACATAAACACAGTGGTAACAAAGACAGGGTTCCTGTCTACATTACTGACGGCATACACTTTGACTTCTGTCATTTTAAAGCACTCTATGTGGTCACCATTGGTCCTAAGATAACGTGTTCTAAAAGACAAACCGTCTACAGCCTCAAAATGGTACCATGGGATGTCAGGGTTACTCCTGCCACGTAACTAACAGAAGGACTTATAAGATGAAGGTAATAATCTTGGGACACAAAACACCTTAAAACTAGGAATTAAAATTTCCGGCCGGGCAGTGGTGGCGCACACCTTTAATCCCAGCACTCGGGAGGCAGAGACAGGCAGATCTTTGTGAGTTCGAGGCTAGCCTGGTCTACAAGAGCTAGTTCCAGGACAGGGTCCAAAGCTACAGAGAAACCTTGTCTCGAAAAACCGAAAAAAAAAAAATATCTGAATTGGAGCTGGAGAGACGACACAGTGGTTAAGAGTGTACGCTGCTCTCGTGGAGGACAGGGTTAGGGTCAGGCAGCTCACAGCTACCTGTGAGTAACGTCAATTCTAGGAGGTGTGGTGCCCTCTTCTGACCTCCACAGGCACTGCACTCAAGTGTACAAATCCACATTCAAGACATACATATCCACATCATAACTAAGAATAAAAATAAAATCCTTATAGAAAGGGGTAGAAAGATGTTTCAGCAGTTAACAGCACTGGCTGTTCTTCCAGAGGACCCAAGTTCGATTCCCAGCATCTGTAACTCCAGTTCCAGGGGATTTGATGCCCTTATCTGGTCTTTTTGGGCACTGTATACATGGTACAGAGACATACTTACAGGCAAAATACCCATACACAGGCAAAGAAGCAAAAAGGAAAACGCTGATTAAAAAAGAAGAATTCATAACCGCAGGACTAAAAAAAGGGCTCAGCCATTAAGGCTGCTTACTGCTCACAGGGGACCAGAATTGGGTTCTCAGCTCCCACATCGGACAGCCCACGACCACCTCTAATTCCTTCTCCTGGGGGATCAAACACCACTGGTCTCAGTGAGCAACTGCATTCACACGTACAGAGATACATACATACTCACAATTAAAAACAATAAAAATAATGCAGGTCACGTGGCGCACAACTTTAATCCCAGAACTCAGGAGCCAGAGGACCCCAGATCTCTGTGAGTTGGGGGCCAGCCTGGCCTACACAGTGAGTTCCAGGTTGGCCAGGGCTGCTTTAAGACAATAACCCAGTGCCTCTGGGGGCACTGCAGTCACGTGCACAAACTTGCACTCAGACACACATGTACACACAAATGAAAACAAATTTTTCTTTCTCAAAAAAAATTCAGAATCAAATCACTCTGCTTTTAAGGATCAAGGGTTGACAGCTTCCACTCCACTCGTTATGAATACCCAAACATAAAACCAATAAACAGCAATTTCAGAATTTTGCATATGGATATTTATGGACTTCAGTGTTCACCAAGACAAACAGACAAAGAACTAGAACCAGAACTTATCAGTTTTCACTGTATTGCTTAATAAAGAACATACGTACCTTGAACTTTTTCTGGTAAACCAACTGATTGTTCTGTATGGAGAACCAGCGTCTAGACAAAGACAAACAGATTAAAGATGGCGTGCCTTCAGTCATCCCCCGGCGGTGTAGGGTGATGGTGTTGGGAATGCATTGCTTTGTTCTCGTGAACTGAAGCATATGACATAACTACCGAAAACTAAGAATAAGCATCTTAAAATGATCACAGGTTAGGGAGATAAATAGCTGTTTGGGTTCATTTTATGTCACAAATAACAAAAGCTTTTATTTTTCCTGCTAAGACCATAACTATTTTAAAAGTAAAAACTCACAGGGTTTTTTTTTTTGAGGTACTAAAATATTATCTTTTCTTTCAAATATCTACTTTTATGATAAAGAAAACTTAAATTACAAATAAAATGTCCATTTATATATGGTAAATGGTGCTTTATTTTCAACCTTTTAGAAGCTAATTCAGCAAATGTTTGATCCTCAGCAAAACAGAGACTAATCACTTAGGACTGTATCAAAGATAAGATGATCACTAGCTTTATTCCATAGAAGAGCCCTTACTTCTCAGTGAATTACATTGTTGTTACCATATATATATATATGACCCCCAAACTGTTTAAATGGCTCTCCTCATTACTGCTAAGTTATTAAGAAAACAATTTGCTCATACTCTTCTTTAGAAAAATGAATGTAGGTAATGTAAGCCATATGTACTAATTCTAGTTTATTAACATAAGAAAAAGAAATATATACATAAAAAAATCACAGTAAAAAGCCATTCATAAAAGCAAAACTTCTCACCAAGCACGAAAAATGAACAGTATTTGAGTTGTTATTTTTAAATTAGTTTTATATGAGATGATTTTTAATATAAACATTAGTTATTAATCTATTAGCAGATAGAGATTCTACCTTTTCATTGACAATAATACAAATTGCTAGAAATTATATCCAGGTGTTTTGAATTTCTATTTTCAAATTTTTAGTTATTTCTCCAAAGCTGAGAAGGAGCCCCGAATACATCCTAGGGTCTCAGGCCTTTTACCGGGTGGGTGGGTTTTCTCGCCACTTAAAAATGTATCACCTTTTTCATTGAGAGAGAGTTTGTTGTGTTAAATAAGCATCTAAGTAAAATAACGTGGGTGCCGCTGAATGCAAATCAACAGACCAGAAAAGGAAGAATTCCAAGGCTCTCGTGGGGACAGGCAGCTGGTTAGAAATGTTAGATCAAAGTCCTACACACAAACCAAATGGCGCACCCTGCCACATGGGATGACATGCAATGGAGACAATCTCTGAATCTGATTAAAATGTTGTCATAAAATTCATTTGAGGAGGGTGAACTATATTAATAAATATGTACGGGCTGTGTATCATAATAGTTATCTCACACAGTCTGAGAAAAACTACACTTTTATTAAATAATGGAAAGACGGCCATATAAAATTGCAAACTTTTCATGCTTCTGAGGTCTTTTGACCTGGTCCTTCTTGGGACAGTGTTCCCTAGAAAAACTAATAATAATAACTAGACAGATGCCCCTGTTCCATCGGAGACCATGCCCTCCGGTTATTAGCCTTATGGAGCATATGTATTTCTGAAGGTCAGTTTCCCTGATATTCATCTGCTTCTGGGTGACAATTTTCCATCACTGGATTTTGTAAAATACTTAGAAAAGACAGTACAAATTTCTCTTCATTTGCTACTTCCTTAAAGAAAGCATAATAATACATCATAGGTAGGGAAAAATGAATTATAAAGATGTGTTAGTCTGACACTATCTTTCTTCTGCTACCATTAGAGACACACAACCAATGCCAACCAGAACTTTAACCAGGTGCCTAAAGGTAACGAAACATATATATGTGTATATCTGGGGAGTGCATGCGTGTGCTCTAGTGTGCATGCACATATGTGCACATGAACATGGAGTCCAGAGACCTTGGGGATCATACTTAGGGCACTGCCCAACTCCTTTGAGACAAGGTCTCGTATACTCACGAATTGGGTAGAGCAGCTGGCTGTCGAGCCCTAGGGATCTATCTGTCTCTCCCTCTTCAGTGCACATGACACCACACCTGGCATTTGTGTGGGGGTTGTGAGAGATCAAACTCAGGTCCTCTTATGTGCAAGGCAAGCACTTTAGTGACTGAGTTCTCTTTCCAACTACTGGAATAGAGTTTTTAGCTGTTCCTATAAAATAATACTAGTGACTATTAATATTTCCAAGAAAGGAAAAGTATGATGAACAGCTCGCAGCCTATGAATTACCTACACACAGAGAAATACTTAGTATTTGAAGCACTTCTTACAGGAAATTTTAAAGCACTACATAAATTGTAACTAGAGAGAAGAGACAAGCTTTAGAAATCACCGTGCTAACAGAGTATACAGTCTACAAGACTAAAAAGTAGAGCACAAAGTATAGTTGGCTTTTAGTCTCTTATGTGTAAGAAAGTAAAACACGTTTTGTATCTGTGTCAATAAAAGTAATTTAGTATAATTTAGACCAAAATATTACATCTATTTTTAAAAAAATAAATACTATTACATATGAAGAAAAATTTCCAGTTGGCCAATTTTAGGTCAAATGGGAAAAAATAAATTTATAAAAATCAAATATATTTTACTATGTTTGCTCTCAACATCAAAAATATTGGTAAAAGTTACAGTTCTAAATCTGAAGAAGGTTTATAACTAAAACTATATAAAGTATGGGGCCATATTTTGGTGCTAGCTAACCATTTAATATAAATTAAAGGCCTAATGCACTGATTTATTCAATTCAATTTGCTGTTTCCATGAGAATAAAGCAGAAGAGAGCACCTATGACCAGGCAGGGGAGTCTCTCTCATCCCAGCTGCTGCTCCATCCTAAACACGGGTCACTATTTTATGTCAAAAAGCATGTCACAGGGTGTGCCTACCACTTGGTCTGCATCGACTTTGCATCAGCCGTCCTTCCCCAGATCAAACCAACTGAGGTCAGGGGCGACCAAAAGGCCTCTTCCTCAAATAAACACTTGTATTTTTGTTCCAATTTAGAGCATAAAGAGATTTTTTTTTATCCATTGCAAGTAATCCAACTGAACATGGGTTAATCAGGCTTTCTCGTGCTACAGAGGAAATTGGATAAGAAGAGGAAGGCAGGAAGCTATTTGGTACCTGATATGATCGGGTTTTTTCCTGTCATGTGAAAAAATGGGGCAGGGTTAAAACAAAAGGGAAAGGCATAAAAGAAAGAAAATGCAAATGCGCAAATAAGCAAAGGACCAGCATGATACAAAAATAAGACAAAAAAAAAAAAAACTAAAGAAACGAGCGTAAGCTAACAACTTAACAATGCAGTCCAAGTAGAGTATCATGTGTTTTATTATAAACATAGACATTTTGCAGAATTTCAATTCCTAAGAAACTGAAATACTTTGCAAATATTTGAATTATTATATTACCATTACCTTATTATTACTATTTTGACTGTCTGCCCCTATGGTCCTAACTAGAAAATACAGATAGCCTTGTGCCACACTTCAATAGGCTGTGCCTGGAAGGTAGGAGGAAAAGCATTCATTTTACCTAGAGAAACCTTCAGCCAATAAAAACTTTTTGGAAAGAAAATGGGGTGACTAATTGAGAATTTCAAAGATCATAAAATAGTGACTGAGTAAACCTCCCACCGATCCCCATCCACCTTCATCACATGATGACAGACTTTAAGGCCACGCATAAACATGACTCACTCAGTGATTTTGAGAGAAGCAGAAAGGTGGAGACAGGGCTTGGCTGTGTAGCCTAGGCTGACTTAGCTCATGTAATCCTCCTGCCTCACCCTCCCAGGTTTTGGGACCATGGGAATGCACACTCTCCCCAGCAGACTCATTTTTAGTCTAGGTGTATACTTCTTACTTTAAAACAAAGGCCAATAAAAAAAAATTTATCAAGTCAGGCGATGGTGGCACATACCTTTAACCCCAGCACTTGGGAAGCAGAGGCAGGAGGATCTCTGTGAGTTCAAGGCTAGCCTGGTCTACAGAGAGTTCCAGGACAGGCATCAAAGCTACACAGACAAACCCTGTCTCAAAAAACCAAAAACATTTTTATCTGTACCAGCAGTATATAGAACATTTTGCTTTAAAATTTTGTATAATACATTTTATGCTGGGTTATATTTTCTGGAGTCTGCTTCTTTTATTAGCCTTTCCAACTAAATACTAAATTACATTAACAGTTATTTTCTTTGTTATTCCTCCTTTCCAAATTCATTGCGAGGCAGAGAAGAGAGACATACGTTCCAGTGTTTAAAGTCTGAATTGAAACTGCATACTGGGAAAATAACTTAATAAGAAAGCTCATTTTTGCATGCACCCCCAGAAAAATAAAGCAGTCCCTATAGATGCTCAAGTTCTCTAAGACAAAATGCAGAGTTTGCATATAATCATAATACATGAGTGTATGAAGGAGAGACAGATGAGAGAGAGGGAGGATGAGAGAGGGGGGGGGGAGAGAGAGAGAGACAGAGAGACAGAGAGACAGAGACAGAGAGAGAGAGACAGAGAGACAGAGAGACAGAGAGAGAAACAGTAAGACTGGCCATGCAGCCCTCTCTGGGCTCAGTTGATCTTCCCACCTGTGACTTGAATTAACTGAGTTCAATCACCTCTAGATTTACTTACAACTGTTATTATAATGTAAATGCTATGTAAATAGTATTATTGCATTTTTTGAAAGAGTAAATAATTACAAGGAAAAAAACTCCATGTTAAGTACAGAGTTGGTGTTTCTCAAAATTGTTGATTCTCAGTTGGGGGAGTGCTTAAGTGTGAGATCATACATAGAGCGAACAGTATCATACATTTACATGTTCAGATGCCACCAACAGGAACATGACTGCCAATGCATATAGAACATGAACTTCTCGTTCTTATGCCCTCTGCCCTCACACAAGGGCATTCTACATTCTACATCATACAACACTAGACACTGCTTTTAAAGTTAACTGTAATTTATGAAGCATGAGGGAGTTTTTTTAACATTTGGGAATTCTTAATCACATTCACATATCCCTCAGGATGGAGATCTTTGAAAGTTGATGCTGAAAATATGATATAATTTCATAAAACGAATAGAAAAGCTTAATATCTGAAGAGGTGGATTCTGAGATGGTTGTTTGGCTTGGTTTTGGTTTTCTGGGACAGTTTCTTTGTGTATCTTTGGAGCCTGTCCTGGAACTCGCTCTGTAGACCAGGCTGGCCTCCAACTCACAGAGATCCGCCTGCCTCTGCCTCCTGAGTGCTGGGATTAAAGGTGTGTGTCACCACCGCCCAGTCTCTGAGATGTTTTTAATATTAAGGAATATAGAGTCTTACTTAGAGGAGCAGACTGTATTATGATAAATTACATGAATGGAAGCAAATTACTTACACGTCCTGAGATTAGGCATTTGATAAGCCTCATCCCTGCTCTCGCCTGTCAAATTTTTGCTATATTCTGCATATCATCTGTCCCCTTGAAGGTTCTGCACTAGATCCGGCTCACAGTGTGGCACAGCTAGGATGGTGGAATCCTTAGGGACGGGGCCTTGTGCTGGGTGACCACATCATTGAAGACACTGCCTGTGCAAGGGACCAGTGCTGGTCTCCTGAAGGATGTGTGTTGTTGGGAACTGGTCATTTCCCTTCCTGCTCTTTGACTTTCTGTCTCAAGATCTCAGGCACACAGCTCTGCTATCGAAACACAGACCAGCAACACAAGCTCCCTCAATGACGTCATCCAATCTTTAATTTCCAGACTACAAAACCATGAGAAAAATAAATCCGTCTTAATTTCAGCCATCTCGCTAAATCTCCCTGTCCTTGCTGACTGTGGCGGTCACAGACAGCCCTTGACCCAGCAGCTCCACTTCTGAGGGGATGCCTTCCCACCCTGCGGACACGGCACATCTACAACAGGGGTTTGCAGATGCTCCAACTTGATCTCACTTCTGTTTTAGTGTCAATGCCAGTCAATATGACTCATCAAACACTGAGACGGTCCACATTTGATTGATCTTATTCTACTGCTCGGAACAGTAGGTCTGCAATGGACCTCCAACTAAGACTAACTGTGCTTCGCTTTGTAGTCTGAGATCACATTTCTCGCTAGGGTGGAAATGCAAAGTGGTTATACATCTTGGCTTTCATTTTCTTAAGCTTTAAAGAGGTGCAAATCCGAAGGTTACATTTCAATTCTAGCATCACACTATGAAACCACAGTGGCTGAATAATCTTATAAAATTATTGCGCACTTGTTGTTTCTAGTTTCCTACACAAGCTACAGAATTTGCCGAGGACTTAAAGGGATCATAGTTTCACATTTCAACTCAAGAAACACAATTTTAATTTTTCATTTTCACTGTGTAATAACTAGAAGCATTACTGATAACCAGATCACGATAACGGTCCTCCAGTACCCATGTCTTATTTAAAAGTTCTGCATAACTCAGAGGCTTAATATTAAATATCTTCAACCTTTTCAGCTTATTCACTCTCAAATGAAGAAAAAATTCAAACAAGATCATGTACCATTTAGATTTCCTACAACATCAAACACTAGAGAAATGCTCAATAAACCACTGACATTTAAAAATGTCACTGAGAGCTTTCGAACTTCAACACCAAGAAATCTAAGTAAGTGCAATCAGAATCCATCTCAATACAGCACTGAGGCTCCCATTAAATTAACACAATGTACACCCAATGAACATTAATAGGAGACCCTATTGATTTTAGCAATAACCTGCCTTTAGGAACATCTCCATCACTGGGTGAATACCTACCTGCCGCTACCACAGAAGACATTTCATCCAACCCTGCAATAGCAAATCAGTTACCCAGAACACAAACACCACTCTCAATTATTATAAAACTGTCCTTTTTTGATTTAAACAAAAGGGAAAACGGCATCCTTGAGTAAAAGACCAAGCACTAACATCAGAAGGACGACTGGAGCCGAGCACCTTTCAATGCTGCTAGGCATGAAATTACTTCATATCAATATAGTAAAATACTTCATATTTTCTTTTTTGTTTTGTTTTGCGATTTTTGACACAAGATCATACTATGCAAGTTAAGCTGGCCAGGAACTCAAAATTCTTCTGCCTTCGTGGGTAGGATTACAGGTATGCCCGCCATGACACCTGGCTATAATTCCATTCTTGTAAGACATTCAGTAGTTTTGTATTTTGTAAATATTAATCAAGCCAGGCAGTAGTGGCTCACGTCTTTAATCTCAGCACTTGATGGGCAGAGGCAAGCAGATCTCTGTAAATCCGAGGCCAGCCTGGTCTACAAAATGAGTTCCGGGACATCCAGAGCTGTTATACAGAGAAACCCTGTCTTGAAAAAACAAACAAACAAAATAAACAACAACAAAAAATAAGTAAAAATTCAAAGTGTTTGCTAGCCATTACATTTATAATAAAGAAATAATGACTATCATGACTTCTCATGTCCTACTTACGTGTTATTACAAAGGCCAAAAGCTCAGGGTTACCTGGGCTAAAGACCTGCAAATTTTTACTTTG
>NC_022010.1:40382816-40385478 GCF_000317375.1 Microtus ochrogaster
AAAAAAAATCTAGTTTTCTCCTTTAAGCCCTTAGTTTCAAATCTAAAAATCTGTGTTTTCACTCTTCACCTGACCCTTACGATTCGGTAGACTGTACTAAAGAAAGTTAATAAGAATTTTTAGAATTTAGATAGTTCTGGGGAAAATGAGTTGCCAATTACAAGGAAAGGCAGAGAATGGCAAACATGTTAAAATTACAATGAACGTTTGAAGTCTGTTACCTGTTCCACGTTTTGAAGGCGTTGCTGGCTCGCTTGAAGAGATACCCTTCCATGACAATGCCATTCGCTGCATCGACATTATACTCCAGCTTGGAGTCATCACTGGAGAAGTCCTAGACAGATACACACGAGTTCAGACAACGGTGTTTCCAGAAAGAGATGTAACCAGGGAAAAGAGCTGTAAGAAGTTCGCAGTAAGTCCTACACAAACTCGGGGGGAGGAACATAACAGAGACGTGCTTTAACACACTAACAATTCAGGGTGCTGGGGACCAAACTCTGGCTCTCTGCAAGAGCAGCAAGTGCTCTTAACTTGGAAGCCTTCTCTCCAGCCCTGGAAGCCAGACTTCTACCTATGATAGCTCTTCTGCAGACTGGATGACGCTTAGCTGTGAGAAACCAGCATTAGAGGGAAAGCAGATGAGATCCTCCCAGGGCTTCCTCACATGAACATGCTAAAACATGAAACGGAAATAGGTTGAATTCAGGACTCTAAAAAAGCCAGGCGGTATTCAGGCGGTAGTCGTACATCTTTAATACCACTTGGGAGGCAGAGGCCGGAGGATCTCTGTGGGTTCAAGGTCAGCCTGGTCTACAAAATGAGTCCCAGGATAGCCAGGACTGGTACACAGAGAAACCTTTTCTCAAAAACCAAAAATTTTAAGCATAAAAAGTCAATCTATAAATGAATCGTTATATTTCTACATGTTTCTCTCTGGAAAAAATAGAAAACACTAGTTCCTTCATTAAAACTATGTGTACACCTATTTTTAAAATTCACATTACTTTGTGTATGTGCATGTGTACTTCATGTATGGTCTGAACTCAGTACTCTAAACACAACAGACAAGTGCTCTGCCCCAAGCACATAAACCCAGCCATCATTCACAGCAGAGTGCACTGCGCAGTAACCAGACTTAACTGACTTCTTCAACATATGTATACTTTGTACGTGTGTACATGTTCATCTGTGCATATGTGTGTGAGCACGTGTACACCTGTGAAGCCAGGAATCAACGTTAGGGATCTTCCTCGATTGTACTCTACCTTATGTCTTGAGACAGGTTCTTTCAATAAACCTGGAACTCACCAATTTGGCAACACTAGCTGGCAAGCAAGCTCCAGGGGTCCACCTCACTCCAGTCCCCTAGTACTAGTTCCACAGGTGTAGGCCACGGCGCCCAGCCTTTTTCAGGGTCCCTGGAATCTGACCACAGGGCCCCATGCTTACATAGCACACACTGCACCAAATGAGCTGTCCTCCCGGCCCTCACCTGTACAACATCTTAAAGGTTTCCTGTGCTTTTACTTTTACATCTTAAATCAACATAGAATATAATATAGGGTTTCATTATGACATATTCGTATGTGTAGATTTCATGTACTTAGTATTAATATATTGGGCTAGATTCCACATATGAGAAAGAACTTACTATTTATCTTTCTGATACTTGCCTATTCTATTTCTACTTTTGTCTTCCTGTAAAAGACATACTTTTACTCTTCTTTAAGGCTAAATGAACTCTGTGCGCACATGTGTGTGAACATGTGACATTTTCATTAGTCCCATGTTTGCCGAAGACACTTGGGTGGCTCCACGTCTTGGCCACTGTGAACTGCAGCAGGAAACTCGAGTGTGCCGGCATCTCTGGGGTGCGCTTCCCTCACATAGTCAGGAGCAGGCCCAGGAGTGGCGCTACTGTCGTCACATGGTGGCTTTACTTTTAGTTTCTGGGGAGGACTAAAGGTTGTGTTTGAAGCATCTGCAGGTTCTTTGTAATCACTACGAGACTCAGAGCATAAATAATGGGGCTAGGGGTGCAGCTCGATGGGGTCTGCTTGTCCAGCATGTGCAACACCAAAATAGTAATAATAGTAGTGATACCAAATAGTAATAATATAAAGCATAAAACAGAATTAGCTCAATGTGCACTGCACTGTAAATGTGTATTCTCGACTACTTCTTGAGATTTATGAGTCTTCTATTATCAATGTCCCTTAATAAACTACTCAGATGTGATACACTGCAGGACGTTCCATATGTAAGCAGCTAGTAACAGTGGATGCAATATTGCTTCTGGAATCTCTGTGAACGCGTTCATAATCTGACAGTTAGGAGGGGACACTCAAAGGCAACTGGAGTGAAGAAAAACTGGAAGACAGATGGACAGAACAAGGACATCTGCCTCTTTCCTGCAGGGTCCAGGAAGCAGATGGCTCAACTAAGAAGGGTGAGTAGAAACAGCTAACCAAAGCATTTCCACTGAGCCTGCAAGTGAGACCAAAAGAACCATTATTACCACCACCAGTCAAGAATATCAGAAAGGTCCAGTCAACCAGAGCAGCGACAAAGATGAAGGGTGGAAAGAAAGAAGCACACTGTCCTGATGTTGCTTACAGAGAGGACACTGTACACAAAAGAATTCAGAGAGAAAGCAGCA
>NC_022010.1:40386232-40400633 GCF_000317375.1 Microtus ochrogaster
CAGAACAGACTTTCTAAAGGTAGTAGTTACAGGAACATTTGTAATGTAGGGGTCTGGGAATACACCTAACCAAAGGTATGTAAGAAAATCCCAAAACCTCATGCAAGTCATTAAGAGAATTTAAAGAGAAGGTAGAGTAAGACTGTGAGAGATCCAATATAACCTCGACCAAAATTCCAAAAGCCTTTTAAAAAATGAATTACTGCTGTGTGTATCCTGGAGGAAGACTAACAAATGTCCCAGTACTCAGGAAGGTCAGGACAGCTTTGTTGAGACTACCAGGCGAGTGTGGCAAGCGCTGAGCCCACTGAGTCATCTCACCAATCCCCCAAAAGCTCCTGTTCTAGAACAAAATTACTCCTGGAGTTTGTGAGTATACAAAACTCAGTGTGCAGAAAGAGGGGTGGAAGCTTTGCTTTCTCAGACATGAAAAGTTACTGTAAAGCTGGTAACAACTGTGACAATGATGTGTTGGGATAATTAAGACAAAATGACCATGGGATGAAAAGACGGTTCAGAAGGCGCCTCAGATAGACAAAATGACCATGGGATGGAAAGACAGTTCAGAAGGCGCCTCAGATAGGAGAGGTGAGGGCTGTAACACATGCCACAGGCCGTAGCACAGAACACTGGAGGAGGAGCTTTGCCAACTCACCAAGAGCAATAATCTATCAATGGGAGGAAGTAGATTTCTACCCACTGCACACAAGAACCCAGTTACATGAGTTACAGAGCTAAATGCCAGTGCCCAGGACAGAGCTTGGCGACAAAGCATCTACCTGTCACACATGAGGCCCGAGGCTCAATCTCCAGCACCGTTACAAAAAACAAACAAATAAAACAAAGCTATAAACATGAAAAGCAAAGCTATGTGGAAGAGGTATTTGCGATCTTGTGATGGGAACTGCTAAACCAGTAACAAAAGCACTAGACACAGGGCTGAAAACCTAAAACACCTATATCTGGAATATATGAAGAACTTGATCATCAGCTAAAAAGCCTGGAAGTAAAATCGAAGAAAAGAGAGTAGATATTTCATAGACAGGGACCACTAATGACCTGAAGATACAAATTACTAGTTACTGATGACGCAGAAATTAAAACCGCAATGCGATGTCCATATCCACAGTGTAGTGGTGAGAGCATCAAGAACCTCGGAGCTGTCTGCCAGCGTCCTCAACATGGTGGGCATATGCACGCTGTTTGGCACAGCAGCTCTATTCCGTTAGTGTTCATCTAAAGACGTGCCAAGGCACGGGCAGGACAGACAGACGGGCACTCACAGCATTGCTACTTCTCACACTGATCAATACAATTGATAAAACAACTGGGAAAGTATCAGAAATGCTTTCCCTTACATTTCAGTTGACTTTGTTTGTTTGTTTATTTACCTGTAATGCAGCCTGTGTCAGCATTTAGGGGCAGAGAAAGTATTCACAATGAGTAAAAAGAGCATTATTTTCTTAAATAAAGACAGTTGTGCATTGTTTAAAGTCAAATCATCTCCTATTTGACAGTTTACCAGTTTGAGGCCTTCAGTGTAATACTGAACAAATATATAAAAAGACATTAAAATATTTATTCAATTTAATCAACAATCACATAGTTTTTGAAACATACTTTGTCATCTTACTTTTAGCAATCATGTGACACTAACGCCATATAAAACAAGTTAGTCATCAAAATGCCATGTTGTATAGCCTAAACATAAAGAAGAGGGAGGCACGGTAGTGTAAAGCTATAATCCCAGCACTCGGGAGGTTGAGGCAGATGGGTCATAAGTTCAAGGCCCGTCTGAGCTGCATAGCAAGACTCTGGAGAGACAGGCAAGCAGGAGAAAGGGAGCAGCAAGTCAAGACCTGTAGATTAAACCAGAGCTGGGAGGGTGGTGCACACCTGTAATCCCAGGCACACAGCAGGAGAGAGTGGGAGGGCTATGAGGTCAAAGCTAGGCTGGGGATACAGACAGATCACGTCTTTAAACAAAAGGAAATATGGACTTAGCCTCCTCCTCTAGTAACTAAAAGTGACTGATGTAAAGATGGCCTAAGAAAAATTCTTCCCTTCTCTAAATGTTATTTTTGAGCATGAACAATTATTTTTGTCTTATACCTGCTCCTGATTTCGCTTCATTTTTCCCCATTTACATCTTCTATGTCTGATCCAATCTAAGTAATCTGTAATCAAAGATGGCCTGGTTGCTTATATTGAGAGGACAGATCTCTTACAGCATGCAGAAGGAACTTCACCATAACTCTATAGAACTATCCAATCCCTAATCTGCCTTTATGCTTGAGTCGCTGCACCAACCCATCGCAGACTATTACCTGTAAAGTACGGACACAATACACTCGACTCTTATATAAAGAAATTAACACAAATTTCTATTGAATCCTCATGTTTAAAAGTATTTGTCAAGAATAGTTTGGCTAGGCTTAGGCAATCAACAAGCAATGAGGGTCCAGAAGGTCCGAGCTGCCCTAGAGTGGCTGCAGCTGGGAAGTGAGTGAGTGAGAGAGAGAGAGAGAGAGAGAGAGAGAGAGAGAGAGAGAGAGAGAGAGACATACACACATGTGTACAGATGAACACACACATGCCCTGCCTTGTGCCCACGCACATACACGCATGCACACTTTGGCAGGTGGTTGCCAGTGTCCTAAATGATACCGTGAATAATATCCAAGATTTTAACAAGGTGTAACCTTTAGTTAGGCAGTATTTATAAACTGGTTCGAGAATCTTTGCGAATGTTTTGCTCTGAGAAGATAACAAAATGCAAGCACTAACATCTAGTACGTTTACTTTTCACAAAGAGAACGGTTTACTGAAACAAGCGACTGAGGGACCTGTGTAGCCATGGTAGCTGCATTCACTAACATTCCCGCAAATGCAAGTAGATCTGAGTTGCCCCATACCTTCTGCTGGATAGTAGAATGTTTTTGCTCCATCTCTCTTTTCTCCTTTGCGGCATCTACAACCAGTCGATCCAACTAAAGAAAAGAAGAAAATTATAGACTTAAAAGTCAAAGAAACAAAGGTATTTGGTAAACCATAGTCCAAGTTATTTTACAGATAAATAGAATCAACCGATTAACGTTAACCTAAAAGGGCATTTTTGGCTAAACACTTGAGTAGACATTCACATTTTTCTAGCATTAAATCCTTTTTGAGAAAGCAGCTATCTTAGGGGGAATGGCTTCCAAGCTGGAGGCCTGGTCTTGAGCATTGCAGCAGTGTGCATTCCATCCTTAAAGGACAAGGACCCTAACTAAAGTGCCTGTTGACCCACTTAGAAGACACTTGCAGCTGCAGACAAGATAAACAAAACAAAGCGCATGTACAAAAGCATGATTTTTATTATTATTGTTGTTATTATTCCAGCACTAGCAAAAGGCAATGCAGCTGACAGCTGAACTAGGAAAGGCAAAGGTCGAAAGCTCCCGTCAACAGGCACGACCCATCACTTGCCACACGCTTGGGGGCAAGTGGGGTTAAATTAAACAAAATAATAAAAGAATATTAATTCTGTAGTTCCAACTGTTAATATCTCCTTACTTAACTACTACAAGATTCTCTTAATTGACCACATATAAACAGACCACTACAGAAAATGTCGTTTAATACATGTTTTTCAAGGCCTGCAAAATCACTTGGTTTAGAAGGGGAAGGACACAAAACTGAAAGTTATAAATAGATAAAACCAATCATTCCCACTAGCCTACTACAACTCAATTCACATGATCCTTATAACTGCTGCCTACGGTAAGCCAATGAGATGTAAAGACTGCCTAGAACACAGGCCTGGATCAGAGGGTGTGTGTGTGTGTGTGTGTGTGTGTGTGTGTGTGTGTGTGTGTGTGTGTGTGGTGTGTTTAATGTTTCTGTACAGTCACTGACAGAGCAGTTGGCTTTTGTGATCTGGCTAAACTCTTTCACCTCTAGCCTGTTTTAGATTCCTTAGAACTTGATCTTACTTTGGTTCTAGAGTTTGTGGTACTCTACCCAGAACTGCACCCCTGCCTCAAGACCTTACACAGATGTTGGACCAGATGTCTAAGCTACATGTTTATACATCACGCTACCCTCTTCTGCAGTATAAAAGGTTAACTATTCCCAGTATTTATTTCCTCCTCTTTCCTTACAATGGAACCACCCCACACCTAATTCTGCCAGATCATTTTCTGGCAATGAAGCTGTATTTCCCAGGTTTCCTTGCAATGAGTGACTGCACACAGGTCACTGGGGTGTAACAGAATGGACATATACAATTTCTAGGAAATGTCCTTCGGCAGACAATATGCACCTTTCTCTTCCCTTCCCTCCCCTCTGTTAGCTGGAGTGTGAGAATGATGGCTAAGATTGATAAGTCACTTTTAACCATGGGGCTAACTGTGTGACACAAATACCCATGAACCTGTGCTTCTGACTTTACATAAAAGAACCAAGATTCTCTTACAGAAGTCCCAGTTTCCTCAGGCTGCACTGCAAACAAACCCTACCTCACCTGACACATACACAGAGCACGGACATGAACAGCAGCCCACAGCAGGAGACGAAGAACAGAAAGCATGGAATTCACAGCCTGTGCTCTGCACATGATCCCTCTGCTCTCCTCTCTCTCCTCCCCCTCCTCCTCTCCTCTCTTCCTCCCCTCCCTCCTCTCCTCCGCTCTCCTTCCCCTCCCCTCCCTCTTTCCTTCCCTCCCCTCTCTCCCTCCCCTTCCTTCTCCCTCCTCCCCTCCGCTCTCGTTCCCCTCCCCTCCGCTCTCGTTCCCCTCCCCTCCGCTCTCGTTCCCCTCCCCTCCCTCTTTCCTTCCCTCCCCTCTCCCTTCCCTTCCCTCTCCCTCCTCCCCTCCCACACATATACTTTGATCATTGAATGGTATTCCCATTCCTCTCTTATCTTTCTCCCATTTCCCCAAATTCTATTTTTTTTTCCCTTATTCTCTCACCTCACAAAGTATACTGGGACAGAAAACCTACAGATTAATACTATTATATCAGAGTAAGAAGGTTCATCACCCAATACAAAGTACCGTCCGAAGTAACTTGGGCCAAGTCAGTGATAAAGCACACGTCTAGCATGCATTAAGGCCCTATATTTGTATTTGAGCTGCAGTGCCACCACCAAGTGTGGGAGGGGGGCTCCAAACTTTTAATGCATCTTTGTGAGATGATAAATGGTCTTGGGAGCTTTATGATTCTAAGACTTTCATTACTCAAGCAGCCAATATAAATTTTTGAAAATGAAAAAAGCAATGTCTTAAATAAAAGCAAACTAAGGCAGTAACTTGATTACTGACTTAGTTTAAGAAGTATAAAAAGTGGACGTGTATCTCAGCTTGCCTCAGCCTCCCTCCCAGACGCTAGGACCACAGCTATGCACCGCACCTGCCGGAAGAGTTCCTTCAAGTCTCTTCTTCAGAACCCTCATGTCAATACTCAACACAGGCATTGTCACCTTTAAGTTCACTTCTGGCTCAACCTTTAACCCACATGTGAATGTGCTCCAGAAGCCAGATTGCCATATGCTAAATATCTTTAGAGACACACACGCCAACAAGCAGCCCAGAATCAAAAAGTCCAGTCAAGAGGTTACCTGCACTCCAAGATCTTTCATGTAGGGCCCGAGCTCACTGAACAGGTCATAGCCTTGGTGGAAGAAGGCCAGATGTGCATACATGAAGGACAGCATCTAAGAGGGAGAGAGGGGTATCAGCTCAGAGGCGTGCTGGAAGCGAAGAAAGCTAGAGTCCTCCCCACATTTAAGATCACTCCACAAGGACTCAAAGTGTCAAATCTACTTAAAATGGAGTTGTTGTTGTTTTTTCTTAAGAACTTCATAAATATTTGTAAATACAAAGAGAATACAATTTTTCTAAGAGAAAAATGCAGCGGTTTGGCATCTTAACAACTGTAGTTGTTTAGAGCCAAATAAAAGATACATGGGTGATTTAAATAACATTCTCAATAGCCTCAGTCAACAGTAATCCTTAAGTACTTCTGAGATGTCTATACGGTCCTCGAAGAAAACTCCCTAAGCAGAGAAGAGAAGATATGTCAACAGTAGCAAACACTTTTACCTACCAGGGCCACCAGCCCCAGGGAGGTGTGCGGACTCTCAGTTACTCCTTTTTCCAAAACATTAGATACAAGTGGGGATGACATAGACTTTTCTGTTTTTAGAAAACTGCTTATTTATTTATTTTTGTGCAGTATGTGTGTGTGTTCACACACGCCTGGGGAGTGTGATGGTCCAGGAGATCTTGCAAAAGTCAGTTCCCTGTCTGGCCACTGAACTCAGAACATCAGGTCAGCAGCAGGTGTCTTCACCTGCAGAGCCCCCTCACTGGCCCTGGGGATTTCTTCATATTCATCCCACGGACTCAAAACTGACATTAAGTAAGGAGTGGGGGTTCCCAGCTTTTTCTGTATTTTATTAATTCCCAGAAGAAAAGACACTCCTGTTTTCATTAGTTCAGTTTTTACATGGGAAGGAATTATATATAATTAAATGTATGCAAATGATCTCCAAAGTCCTGCTTTATATTTTAGCAAGAACAGACATCTATTTAATATTCTGAAGACTAATGTAGGGCATAAGAGTGTTGATCCTCAAGAATCCTCTACAGGAAAAAAAATTGTTTTCAAAATATAAAGAAGCTAAGTAAAATTCAAAGATTAATGATAAAACTCACATATAAAAATTACTATAGTGTTAGATAATGGTAATAATCATATAACTGTGTGAAAATATTTTTCAAACCACTGAGTTATAAAGAATTAATAAGATTACATAAAAATGTAAAATACACAAGGGCACACTACAACTTCCACAATGAGATTTTTCTTTGTTTTGTTGGTTTGTTTTGGCTTTTTGGTTTTTCTTTTAAATTTTGTTTTGTTTGGGGGGAGAGGGTGCAGTGGCGGAGGGCAAATTCGGGGGACTGGGAGATGGGTAGGATCCGATCCGAATGCATGATGTCAGATCCATAAAGAACTGATAAAAGTTAAAAGAATTTTTAAAAATGTAATATATCTATATATCAAAATACATACTAAGCATATTAAAAAATAAATTATAAATCAGGAAAACACAGCAAAAGATCAGTGATCTGAATCCATACAAGGTGCCACAGATCAGAACAAAACATGAAGACTTCAACAGAAGAAGAGAAAAGATACACATACATCCTGTAAGTAGCCAGGAAAACATATAGAAAAATGACTGAACTCTGAAAATGCAAAATTCATATGGAAATCTCATTTTCTGTCTATCATACCACTGGGGAAGGTGACGAGACAAGGCTATAATGCCACTGCCAATAAAAATCAGTAGAGAAATGGCTGCTCTCATACACTATCAGTGAAAACAGCTTACAAGCCTTGAAATTTGGTATTATTTTTTAAAAGCCTTTTCCAGATCTGAAAACTTTAAGTAGGGACGGCAAGACAGCCAGTGAAGATAGCATTGGTCCTAACACCCAGAGTTCAAGTGCCCGGATCTCCATGGGAGAAAAAGAGAACTTATTTCCACGAGTTGTCCTTTGACCCTCCAAGGGGAGCGGGGGCTGAGGAGATGGCTCAGCAGTTAAGATCACTGGCTGCTCTGGCAGAGAACTGGGGCTCAGTTCCCAGCACCCATACGGCAGTTCACAACTGTCTGTAACTCCAGTTCCAATGGATCTGATGCCCTCTTCTGGCCTTGTAGGCACCAGGCATGCATGTAGTACATATACATATTTATGAAACACACATACATATAAAATAAAGAAATCTAAAAAATATTTTTAAAAACAAACTTTCTAAAAGCAAATACAGCCAGCCATTGGTGGCGCACACCTTTAATCCCAGCACAAAGAAGGCAGAGGCTGGCGGATCTTTGAGTTTGAGGCCAGCCTGGTCTACAAGAGCTAGTTCCAGAACAGTCATGGCTCCAAAACATAAAAGGAAATACAAGTAAAAGAAAATTCAAGGTGATGATCACATTTGGTTCCTGAAATGGTCTCGCCAGTGTCAGACACCACTTCCGGCATCTAGACCACACCTACGTTCCATCAGATAACAGAGCGGAGCACCAGCAGTGGGCCTGCCTGCGTGGAGCAGGCTGTGTTAGCAACACAGACACATAAGCAGCTGGAACTGGGGCAGATAACACAGGAACTAGAAACGGGGAGCAAAGGGAGCCAAGAGCTCCCGGACAGAGGGTCAGACTACAGAGGCTACACACACAGACAAGTCCCAGTTAGCAGTGTTTCATTAAGATCTTACTGATTTCAGGATTTCCGATCTCCTCTTTGATTGAAGCACATTAATCTGAGGAAAGATAAACTTGGTTAAGCATCCGTGAATTAAATACTAACTCAGAATACAAGATTCTAAGCATGCCTGTCCTAACGATCCCAAAACAAAAGAAAAATCAAAGCTTGGGTTTTTCATTATTAAACCTCTTTTGGCTAAAAGACTTATGGCAAGCATACCAATGGATACCCAGCCACACTCATGCTCAGTGAAAACACTGGTTCTTCAAATTACAGCAGCGTTGTCATGGACATCTGAGTACTTGAGCATGTGGCATGTCCATCTTCCTCCACCCTCATCTATTTGAAGATCCAAGTTCAACCACAGCCGTAGTGCAAATTATCACCATTTCCACTTTCTATTTTTTCTGGACTGCCAATGTTTCCCTTCTTCATTCCATGTAATCTCTTCTCCACACAGTTCCACAGTGATTTTCCAATATAAACGAAGTCACGTTACCTTCAGTGCTAAATCCTGCAACCTCCTAGCATGTCCCCCAAAAGCCACTGTGCTGAGGCCCCTGCCACCGGCTCCAGCCCCGTGGTCTATTCCTCTGCCTTCTCTGGGCTCCTGCCAGACCATCACTGTCCCACAGATGCCTTGGTTTGGCTGTTCTGCCTCCACGTCAGGATGCTCTGCCCTCATGACCACCCTTTCACACAGGTCTAACTCGGGCCCTGACTCGCCAGCAGCTATATCCGTTCTACTTAGTGATAACATTTTGAAAGACCCCAGCTTAGCTGCTGTAATGCCATTTTGCAAGGCTTTCACACAAACAAGTATAAGTTCAAGGTAAAGTCGGTACTCCTAGGCGGCCAAAACAGGATATCTGTGGTCAGACATCAGGCTTAGGAGGGGAACGAAAAGTTCTGGGAAAAACTACATGTGCCCTAGATAGACCCAAGTCAGCTATTATCAGATCTTCATGTCCCCGAGGAACTCGTCCCCAAGTGAATCCATTGCCTCATTCGAACTGACCAATGGGATCCCTGTAACCATGCATCTGCTTCTGTATGCCTGCTTCTGCCACCCGTTTCCATATAAAAGACCCCCTGCCCAGCCTGAGGGCGCCCAAGTCTTCCAAACAGACTCTGGCACCCGCAGGTACCTGTGCACCACTCAATAAAAAAACCTCTTGCCGTTACAGCCAGTGATCTCAGACTGTTCCTTGGGTTCAGGGGTCTCCTCCTGAGGGAAGGTCCTCTCTGAGGGTCTTTCAATTTATAACTACTTTTCTTTGTTTTGTCTTTGTTTTTGTTCTTAAGACAGAGTCTCACCATGTAGCTCTGACTATCACAGTGAGTTCCAGCTCACTATGGAGACTAGGCCTGCCTCTGCCTCCCTGGTGCTTACTTGCTGTTTTCTGACGACGTCTTTTCCCCAGCTAAATTACCATGAGATTGGGGCCTTCTTCTGAGTTCTAGTCCCTAAGTAGAACATAGTAAGCACTCCATAAATATATGTTAAAGAAATGGATTTAAGTATCCTAATTATGATCGACTTACTGAAATGCCAGCATAATTATGAGTTTTCGGGGGTAGTGTTAAGCTCAGTTGGCAGACTGCTCACCTACATGCACAAAGGCCTGGATTAAAACCCCAGGATTGCCCAAGACAGGAGTCATGGTACATGTCAATAATCCCTGGGAAGAGAGGCAGGAGGATTGTGAGTTCAAAGGTATCCTTGGCTACATAGTGAGTTCGAGGCGGAAGGAGGCTTTAACTGGATCTTTTGCAGTTCTAGAAATTTCTAACAAATATTTTTGCTGTCTTTTTTAAACAACAAAAAAAAAGTTTATTTAAATATAACGTTATCCAAAAGAGGTCCTCACTCTTTGTTAATGCTGCCAAGAAGAGCACAGAACGCCTTCCAAATGTCTTTAATAAGGGAATTGTAAAACACAGTCTTAAAAACAAAAACAGACCAAGAAAACTCTAAGCCTGACTTTCTTCCTTCTCGCTGGTTTCTTCTGCCTGTCTGCTTCACAACCTGTTCAACTCTGAGAAATACACTGATCCTGGATGCTGAGCGTAGGTTGAGGGGGCCACTGTTCAGATTCCCCCAGACGCCCAGTGTAGGCTGGGGAGGGGGGACTGTTCCAACTAAGGCTTCTGTTTTGCTTCTGTTTTGTCCTCTTTATTTGGAAAAAAAATTCAAACTCAAGGAAAATTCAAATCTTAGAGCATCTAAAGTACCTTACACTTTGGAGTATCCATTAGTATTATTCTCTAAAACAGCTACTTTGGTCACAAAAAAAAAAAAATGATCCAAGAATTCTCTTGAGAAAAATTATAGTTAGAAGGGAGTGAGCATGGAGGCTAACTTAGTATTGTCGCATGAACTCAAAGGAAATGCCCAATTATTATGTTTCAGTTGGAAAATAATGGATATTTTAGCTAAAGCCCAAGCGGTACTTTAAAGGAAAATGGCTCCCAAAGTGAGTGACACTATGAGGAGGTGTGGCCTTGTTGGAGGAAGTATGTCATTGTGGAGGCGGGCTTTGAGGTCTCATACATGCTCAAGCCACACCCAGTGAGACAGACTACTTCCTGGTGCCTTACATCTTGAATCAAGATGTAAGAACTCTCATCTCCTTCTCCAGCACCACGTCTGCCTGCATGCTACCTTCCTTCCCGCCATGATGATAACGGACGAAACCTCTGAACTGTAAATGAGCCACCACAATTAAGTGCTTTCCTTTACAAGAGTTGCCATGCTCAGATTGGAGAGATGGCTCGGAGGTTAAGACCCAGCTCTTCCAGAGGTCCTGAAGTCAACTCTCAGCAGCCACATGGTGGCTCACAACCATCTGTAATGAGATCTGGCGCCCTCTGCTGGCACGCAGGCATACCTGCAGGCAGAACACTGTACACACGATAAATAAATCGTTTTTTAAAAAAGTTGCTATGGTCATAGGGTCTCTTCACAGCAACAGAAATTGCAACTTAGACAGCCTATCATACACAAAATTCATAACATTATATCATTCACTCTTTAAGAAACAAAAATAATATACTATTTTCCAACCACTGGGACTGAAGGCCAGGAATACTCTAGGACTACAGGACTACCCAGTCTATAAATGCTGGCCACACGAGCATGAGGACCTGAATTCAGTCCCCAGAACCACAGAAAAAAGCTGGGTGCATGAGCACATTCCTAAAATCCCACTCTGGGGAAGGGAAAAGGCAGAATCCTGGGACTCAACCTAGCCTAGCTCCAGGCCATTGAGAGAACTGTGAACAAGAAAAAAAATATTATACATACATATATATAATGCATATGTATACATACATATACACATACATATAATTATATTTGTGTGTATAATTTTATATAGACATTTCCATGACACCCAAGTTTGTGTGTGCACACATACATACACATATATACACACAAAACTACAATAATCTAGAAATAGAAAAAAATATAGCAACCAGAGAGATGTTCAGTTAGTAAAGTGATGTTCTTGAACACAACAATCAGCAATCAATCCCTAGACTCCAGATAAAAATGCCAAGCAGTGGTGGTGCACGCCTTTAATCCCAGCACTAGGGAGGCAGAGGCAGAGAGTTCTCTGAGAGTTCAAGGCCAGCCTGGGCTACAGAGCAAGTTCCAGGACAGCCAGGAGTACACAGAGAAACCCTGTCTCAAAAAACAAACAAACAACAACAACAAAGCCAGGCATGGTAAAGAGTATTTGTAATCCCAATGATGAACAGATGAAAAGGATCCCAGGCGCTCACCAGCTCACCAGACGGCCAGGATAGCCCAATTGGTGAGCTGCAGGCCAGTGAGAGATCTGCCTGAACGAAGATGGACAGTATTCTGGAGGACATCTGAAGTGCACACACACACGTGTAAGCAAAGACGTACTCTCACAAACATGCATACCCAAAGATAAAGAAATACACATCTCCTTTCTCTCCCTGTGTGCCGGGTGGAACCATACAGCCCTGCTACTGTCTTCCACCTCCACAGGGAGTCAAATCCTCCATGGGCCTGGGGTTTCCTCTTCCAAAGCAGCCAATGATTTCCAGACAACTTCTGCAGCTACTGAAGCTGCTGCCACTAAGTACATACGGATCACATGTATGCTGCTCGGAGACAAGGGGAAGCAGGCGCTTCACCCAGAAAAGCAGTTCTCACGGTGCATTCCCTGAGAAGGTGCTGTTTGGGGATTATGTTAAGAAGCACTAATAAAAGTTTTGAAAAATTGAAAAAGACACATATTTTAATGTTGCCAGTAAAAGCTAACACTATTTAAGCCTGAGAGTCAAATATCAAGTAAGCTGAACTAGAACTGCCGCAGAATAAAATGTGTATAGGATATTATAGCTAAGGAAAAAGGAAAGGAATCAGCACCAAAGGCATCTATATTCACATACCTGTGTGCACACAAAGACATACATAACCAGGTGGAAGTCATATTTCCCACTGGAGGTAACAATGTAGAACTATAGCCCAGTACTCCAAAGACTGAGGCAGAAAAGTATCAAGTTGAAGCCAGGATGGGTTACAGATTGAGTATGGGGCCAGCCTGGGCTACACAGTGAGATTGAGGCCAGTCTAAAATACCTCAAAAAGGCATTAAATTACAAAAATGGCGTTTTAATTTTAAATTCCAAGAAAAAGCATTCTGTATTCTTCCCAGGACAATCACTCAAAGGAGCCTGCTAGGTAACCATTGCTGGGAGACAGGAGGCGGGCGAGACCGTACCTGAAGGACATAGTCGAGGGCTATGTGCCGGAAGCACTTCCTTGTGGCGGTGAGGATGTTTGTGGCCTCTTCCACTTCGTGCTGCTTGTTTCTCTGAACTTGGGCATTTTTCACTAGTGCATTTTCCTTTTCTTCGCTGACTTTTTCGAATTGTTTCTTGGCATCTTTGAATTTTCTAAGATCTCTAAAAAAAAAAAACTTTCTTCAAAATTCTGGCAAGACAACCTCAGAATTCCACACTATTGTCCCTTCACTCGCGTGTGTCATCAGACACGGGCAGTCATGGCTAATCCACCTGAAGTTCACACCCTTCCCCAGCCCCTGGGCGCCACCATCCCGAGATGCCTGAACCAAGGAAGTTCAGGTCTGGGATTCCCGTGACACAGGGACATGTATACAGACTTCCAGTCTGTAGCTTAATCCAATGCTCAGAGCTGAGAGCTCAAACTGTTTCAGATTTGGACTATTTTAGATCCCTAGATTTTGGACTATGAGTATCATCATTCTGTGTATATAGATCTTCATAAAGTGAGTTAATGTTTCATTATTTTCATCTATATGATTCAAATGGAAATAGTGATAAAAAAAATTGCAACAGAACAGAAAAAATTATATTTTTCTAAAGATAATCTCAAAGCATCTACTTGGTTTAACTGTGATACTGTTTTCTAAACAGTAGTGTAGGGCTTACTATTGAGAACATGTATGGGAATGCAGATATGAATGGCCTTCCCCAAAACTTAAAATTTATCTACCTTCCAGATAAATCCTAAGGACCTGGGAAGTATTTAAGACCTACTATTGATTTTAAGAAACAGTACTCATAATCCCACCTCAAGGGCAACACACTGTTGGGGAATATTATTTTAAGGTTTGTTACTTTTGTTTATGATACATTTGTTTAACTCTGTGAAGCTGTGATTGACTGTCTAAAACACCTGCTGGTCTAATAAAGAGCTGAATGGCCAATAGTGAGGCAGGAGAAAGAATAGGCGGGGCTAGCAGGCACAGAGTATAAACAGAAAGAGAAATGAGGCAAAGGAGGAGCAGCAAGAGATCAAAGAGAGGAGGACATAAAAGGCCAGCCATCGAGCCAGCCACAGAGCAGGAGTAAAAGTAAGATAAACAGAAATAAAAAAGGTAAAAGCCCAGAAGCAAAAGGTAGACAGGTTAATTTAAGAAAAGCTGGCAAAGCCGGGCAGTGGTGGCGCACGCCTTTAAGCCCAGCACTCGGGAGGCAGAGGCAGGTGGATCTCTGTGAGATCGAGGCCAGCCTGGTCTACAAGAGCTAGTTCCAGGACAGGAACCAAAAAGCTACGGAGAAACCCTGTCTCGAAAATTAAAAAAAAAAAAAGAAGAAAACACTATCCTGAGTGAGGTA
>NC_022010.1:40401716-40412281 GCF_000317375.1 Microtus ochrogaster
CTGGCCTCGAACTCAGAGATCTGCCTGCCTTTGCCTCCCAAGTGCTGGGATTAAAAGTGTGTGCCACCACCGCCCAGCTCCTTACTTATCTTTAACACTGTACTAGAATTAACTGGCATTTATAAACTCTCTGCTGGAAACCATAGGAGAAAAACTAAATTATGAATGTGGAAAAAAGTTTTTCTTAACTTGTCAAATCTGAATTTTTTTTTACTTTTACTTTGATTTTATTTCATATGTAAACATGGTGAATCTCTTCCAAAGGGTCACATATAACAACATGTCACTTCTGTGGCTCTTTCTCATCTTTTATCTTCTCTTCAAAGAAAATACCACATCGAGACAAGACAACCTAGCTGTGAATACTGTAAGTATTTCAATCACCCTGGGGGGGGGGGGCTTTAAATTACATTTTTTTTACATACATTTAGAAAACTTGCTGGATTCTAACCAGAACGAAATGTTAAACATATGTTCACAGTGAATCTGAGACCAATAATTTCTTTCTCTTTCGGTATCTTTGGTCATAGCCCCAGGCCACCACATTCCCCCACCCCAGCAACCACTGGCTGATTGTTTTCTGCCCTCTGGTCCGCAGCTGACTTACTCTTTAACGAAGTTCTGAAGCTGTGCCTTAATTGATCTCTGAGTTTGATCAAACAGGATCTAGAAGATAAAATATAGCATTAAATATTAGAAAGGAAAGAGAAACAAATACCGCAGCACCCACCAATTCTAATAACACCTTGTTTCTTTTTCTTTGTAAAGATTTACTTATTTATATTATGTGTACAGTGTTCTGCCTGTATGCATGCCTGAAGGCCAGAAGATGGCACCAGATCTCACAACTGGGTGGTTGTGAGCGCCCATGTGGGTGCTGGGAATTGAACTCAGAACCTCTGGAAGAGCAGTCAGTCAGTGCTCTTAACCACTGAGCCATCTCTCCAGTACCACATTTTATATCTTATGGAAGACTATGAAAGACAAAGATGAAAGAAATTGAAGCCAATTTTAACCCAAATTCTCCCAGTCTCAAAAATAACTTGCTTCTCTTCACTACAGAAAAGAAATTTAGTGAAAAAAAAAAATTCCTTAATTCTACTTCAAATTTGGAAGACAACCCAACAGCAACACAAACTTCCCTTTTTCCACCCAGCTGGAAACAGACTCGGCCCTGTGTGACACCCCAGCAAGTGTTTCCACTGGGGAACACAGACAACGGATGAGCTGAATCCCAGTGAGCATTACACAGTCTTGTGGGTCAAAGGGCAGCTGTGATAGAAAAGACAAAATCTCAGCCCTCAGAGCAGTCTCTTGTCCAGGCATTAGATGCCTGTAACCAACACTGATGGCTCTCACTACAGAAATTCCAAATACTTTCGTAATTTTCAGAACAACTTCAAATTTGGAGCTTGAAACTGAGTGAGATGAATAGGTGGAAAAACAAAACAAAAAAACCCAACAGACAAAACAGCAAAAGCAAAAAAATCTCGTGAGTCATTCTACACTACAATGTACCACGTCTGCCCAGTTTGCTTTCACGAAAATTACTTTTTCACCTGTATCCTAGTAAGCCCAACGTAAGCAAAAGAAATAACAGAAATCAAAATGGAGTTAAATAGAAAACGATAAAGAAAAAGCAATCCATGGTTGAGATTATAAAACTAGTAAACGGAAGGCCATGACAGGAAAACAGAGAGGAATGGGCCCCCACTGGGGCATTTTCACAAGTCTGCCCGAGAATTCCTCCCTAAAGAGAAAGCATGCATCACTGCAGGTGGCTACCAGTGGGACCAGATACAGTCAATTAAAATTACCTGACTAGTAGCTGCTGGCCTGCAAACCCAGGCTCTGCTGGGAATCAAACGCCAGCCAGCCAGGGCTGCCCTCCTGTAAGGGAAAGGGACCGCATGAAGGACACTGTACGCTGGCCACTCTGAAGACGGCTTTCAAAGGCCCACTGTCTCTTCCACAGAGGTAGCTTCCGTTGTGATGTCATGTACACTATGCTCTCGCAGTAGGCTCAATAAATCTCTTTTTCTACTCTGGTCTGAAGGGTGAATACTTATATAAACACATCTCTTAGCCAAAGCAAAGAGAAGGGAAATGAAAGGCCAAGTTTTGGATATTTAGGAGGCAGGGTATGACCTCAGCACAGGTAGACATTAAAAGGAAAATGTGTGTGGTTGGGACCCAATTATAAGCCGAGAAACTCAATAGAAAAGGGGCACTTCTTTTTTCTGAAACACAAAACCTACCAAAGCTCACAAAAGAGGAATCAACAGCTAGCAGACTTAAGAAATAAAACTTGTGATTTAAAACCCCATATTACGTAAGGCCAAGCTGGGCTTAGATGCCGCCTCGCAATCCCACTCCTTAAATCCAAGAGAAAAACGTAGACTCACAGAAACAGCTGGAGGTAAACTTCCACCACAGCTGTATCCACAACTGCCGAAAACAGAGACAACTTACATGCCCTTCACCATGAAATGGAAAGGTATTAAGAAAGGGATACAAGGGTATCCCTCTTGTAAGGCACACAAACAGATGAGTCTCGGCGCACTTGGCTGGGTAAATAAATCCCAGTCACAACACCTCACAAGCTGTGATTTATACGGCATTTAGGGGACAGCAAGGCTACAGGAGTAGAAAACAATCAGCGATCCCCAGTAGAGAAGGAAGAAGGTGTGTTAACCGGACCTGAGGAAGGACAACATGAGGGGGAAGGGGGGGGGGGTAGAGTTGCTGAGTTGTCCTGACTGCAGTGTCAAGACATACACATACGTACTGCCAAAGCCTCCAGGGCCACGTGCCACAAGAGACCAATTTCCAGACGTGTAAGTTTAAAAACAACAGAGCATGTGACAAGCACACGGACACAGCGCACACTCTTACCACTCAGTGAGGTTTCTTTAAAGTGCAAAAGACGACATTTCAGCATAAAAGAAATTCAGGGAAAGCAACCTAAAACCATCGCATCGATACCTGATCTTAGCCAAAAGGTCAAGCGGTGACCCCAGCAACTCTAGGAATAAACACACTTGTGTGACCCAACTGCAGTTCATGCATGGCTGAGGGAGACAGGTGCCACCGACTGGGGAAAACTGTCTCCACATTTGGAAGGTTTTGCTTTCTTTAATACTTTTTCTTTTAATACTAAAACTTTAAAGAATGTAATATGTAAAGGAAATTTTAACATTTAAAATGAACATTCATATAAGAAATTATTTTTCCAAACTTTTTTCTCTTAGTACACAATTCACAATGCAAGTGGTAAAATTTCACATAATGCCACCCTCGAAATGAGCCACACTACTGTTGAGTTTCAAACCTGGGAGGAATGGCTGAGATGCCTATGATCACCAGAGCAGACGCTGGCAGTCAGGTTCTCCCTGCATCCCTCAGTCGGGACCTGTTACAGGGCATTCCTGGCTGGCATCCCGCCTCTTGTCCTATGCTTCCCCAGTCCAGGAACTAGACTACCCTTCCCCCAGCTGCCCTTCCCTATATAATCAACCACTTTGGTTACCTGGCCCTTTTCATCTACTCTTTTGGGCCTCGTGGCTGCCTGCACCTAGCTGTCCTCTCCCCCACGCCCTCACATGCTCAGGGTCAGGTCCTCTCTGGACTCTCCCAGATGCCCCTCCCTCTTGCCACACCTAGGAGCAGTCACGCTCCTTCTCCTTTTCCTTCATCCAACTACCCCTAGACATTTACATTCACACAATAAATGTGTATTTACAGATCTATACACATGTATGTATTTAGGTAGATAGATATGGAACAAGCAGTTGTATCTGTAATGGTCAAAACTGAAAAGTGATACAATGGCCCACTGTGGTACACTTAAAATAAGTCCACAATTTTTTTTTATATTTATTTGCTAGTTTGTTTGTTTATTCATTTATTTTTAGGGTCTCACTATGTAGCTCAGGCTGTCCTGGAACTCACCATATATTCCAGGCTGGCCTCCAACTCAGAAACTGCCAGTCTCTGCCTCCCAAGTGCTGGGAATGGAGGTGTGTGCCACCACATGGGGCACATTTTTTTTCCTTTCCAGGATGGCTTCCAATTGGATTGTGACACTCTGCCCCTCTGGGTCACCCAAGTAGCTATGACTAAAGGGGCACACCATTTCACCTGGAACATCCACAAATTCTATGGTGATCAAAAAAAGACCCTAATTCTTCTCTCCTCGAGTGGGAGCCGTCACTTGCTTCTTCCAAACAGTAATGACAGAAACACAATATGACTTCTGGGACTAGGCCATGAGAGATGCTCGTGTTCCCTCCCCTGCTCTTGAGTCACGTTTGGAGAGTGACAGACTCCATGCCATAAGAACACTCACGCAGCCCTGCAAAGACGGTCCTTGGTGAAGAACATGGGCCTCCAGCTAAGGAGTGCAATGTCTCCCGCCAGTCCATGTGAGGACTTCAAATGACGAAGGTCCCAGCCCCAATACTGAGGCAGCATCTCGTCAAAGACATTGAGCCAGAGCCACCAAGTGACGCTCTCCCAAACTCCTAGCTCAGAAAACGAGGAGGTACTAGAGGTTTGTATCGTAAGCCTCTAAGTTTGGGGTTAACTGTAATATGGCAGTAGATAGATAACACAGGTATGAACAATGAGTGCATATACGCATGGTGATATACTCATGTGATCCAGTGTTACTGAGCAATAAGAAGAAACCAACTACTATACACATACTTTGACTGAGTCCAAGAATAATTAAGAGTGAAAGTTATGAGAATGCCTCAAAACAAATTAATTAATTATGACAGACTACAGACAACTGGCTAGGAATGAGGATTGAGGAAGAGAGAAGGAATTACAGAGAAGCAAAAGGAAACTCTGGGGGCACAAAATGTCAGAGTTTACCAACATTTATAGTTATGCAGTATGTACCCTAGTCCACAGCAAAGGTGTAAAAGCATTCCAAAGGAAAAAATGTATTCCAAAATTGTAATATATCATCCATATCCTCCAAAATACTGCATTCCCAAAATAAAAATCTATATGCATTTGAATAGCAAGAGAAGTATTTTAAGAAACCCATTAATCCCACTTGTGTCTTTCGGAAACAAGACTTCACTATGTAGGCCAGGCTGATTGGAATGTCGTTATATTTATTGCTCAGGCTGCCTTCAAGCACACAATCTTCCTGCCCCAGGCTCCCTGGTGCTGGTGTTGCAAGCATTGCCATTGCACGAGGCTGGCCTATGTGTTTGTATCTCATCCACTCTGGGGAAGTCAAGGCTGATAATGCAGGAGCAACTGAATAAAAGCGGTTCCTATTTGCCAATGTTAAGACATAAGCTACCTCCTGACACATTTCCCCAGTGCTGAGCTGTATGCAGAGCTGCCTCAATTAGTCAGCTGGAGTCTTAGCTCAGCTCCTGGTCACCAACCTACACCTTTTCAGATGCTAAAGGTAAACAGCTCTGACGGTCACCAAGAGAAAGCTAAGGCTCACTTCCATTTCTAGAAATGTGACACTCTTGTTGTGAGCAACCGTGAACGACAAAATGTCGCGTTAACTCAGAACTTGGCAATCAGTGCTCACACGCAAGCTATTTCCCATTGTGCCTGGGTCCCGTTAGGACAACATATTCCATGCTGTGCTCAAGAAAAGATGAAAGCCCAGAAGCACATCACAGATGGCAGAGAAATCACTTCACAAAGTCAGCAGGGGGGGCGGGCGGAAGGGAGCGGTAACAAATCTACAGGTAGCATAAACCCTGCTTCCCGTTCCTGCCGCTTTATATAGGAACCACTGACTCTGGGAGCGCGTGTTCTCAAGTCTTTATAACTTGTATCATCCAGGGACCACACGTCTCCTACCTGGTGACTCCAGGACACAAAATCATTATTGCCCCTTCCAAATCCTCTCCTAAGGGGCAGGCTTTTGACCCTGTGAGGTCACTGAATCTTTTGTGCAATCCACTAGGCCTGTAATAGCAAGAGCTAAAACAAATCAAGAAGGCTCTGTCGTGTTTACGTTCCTCGATACTGTTACTGTTGTGACAAAAATCACCAACAAAACCAACTTTTAAAAGAAGTTTATTTCGACTCCATCACAGCAGGGAAGGCATGGCAGGGAGAGAAGGTACAGCCGTGACAGCAGGCGCACGAGAGTGTGTTACACGGCATCTCCACGCAGGAAGCAGAAAAAGGTGAATTGCGGTGCTCAGCTCAGTTTCTCCTCTGCCCTTTTTGACCCATTCCTGGACCCCAGTCCATGTTGGTGCCACCCACACTCAAGGTGGATCTTCGATCCCTCATTAAACCACAATTGCAGACATGCCCACAGGAGAGCCTCCAACGTGACTCTAGATCAAGTCACAATGATCATGAGGAGACTTGATATCCAAATAGATCACTTTTAACCAAAACATTCCACCCCGGCTTCCTGAGACTCACGGCCATCTATCTCATAATGGAAAATGCGTTCATCTTACTTCCAACGTCCCCTCAGACTTAACAGTTCCAACATGACTCAAAAGCCTAATTTCTCTTGTAAGACTCCATGCATGTCTTAATTTTGACGCATTATAAAATTAATAAACAAGAGTGTGTGTTTTTCTAAGGTGCCAAGCACTGGAGTGGTGGCCACACACAAGATATTGATGGTCATTCTGGGTTTCCTGCTGCTGAGCTCTCTTTGATGCTGCTGTGACTTCCTCTGCTAACAGAGTTCAGACAGGGAGTCATCCTGCAAAGCTGTACCCCTTCATCCCTCCGTGTTTCCATCTCGAACTCACTACCGGTGCTGGCCGTGACTTCTCGCATTGACAGTGTACATAGCTCATTCCTCCACGTCACTACCCCGGCCTGGAAAATTCTATTACAGTAAATTGATTGCTACGTCAGCTGTTACTTCTTGGTGTTTTTACCTGGCTTGTGATGACAGCTAGCCTGAGCATTTTTGATTTTTTTATTCTTTCTTATTTTTAGTTATTGAAAAAGTTACATAAGCAAATGAAACTAAATGTACATATTAAATCTTAGGAAGACTATAGGTTTATAGTCTCAAACTCTTTTTTGAAAATTCCACTTTCTAATAATACTAGACTGACCAAAGTGAGCTAATGGTTTTTTTTTCTTTACTAAATAATTCTTTACATTTCAACACAATTTATTTAAAACATCTTAATACAGAACTGTATACACACACATACAAACACTATTACCAACTTCTGGACCTTATGGCATGCATCACTGCATTTCAGAACTCATTTCATAATGCATTTCATAAGACCTGCTAAGCAGATCCATCTGCACCACGTTGAACAACTTCCCATTAATTACACCCAGAAGACAAATACAGTAGCTCACATTATCTCCCTCAACCTAAATCTTTTTATCTTAAAAAGTTATTAAATAAATCAATGGTAACAAATGATTCATATATTACTTCAACTCCAAGTGACTATTGCATACTGAATAGATATTTAGGGAAATAGATACATATATAGATATGTATGCTCTAAGCTTCTGCAACATAAGAAACAGTGATCTTCTGTGAGACTGGCTCAAACACCAGAACAAGTGACCACTTATATGATTACCAAGTATAAACTAAAGCCAAAATACCTCCTAGGACTGCAGAAATTATATTATGAAATTAGACTATAGACTATATCGGGATGTTTTCAGTGGCTGGGGAGACAGCTAAGTGGTTAAGAGCACTGTTTGCATCTCCAGAGGACTCAGGTTTGATTCCCAACACCCAAACAAACAGTGGTTCACAACCATCTTTAGCGCCAGTTGTTCCAGAGGGTCTGGTACCTTCTTCTGACCTCTGTGGGTACCGGGCATGCTCATACATGTAGGCAAAACACTCATACACATGAAACACAAATAAAAATAAATGCATCCTTTTTTTTTTGAGGCAGAGAGTTGCACCTGCCCATTTTTGAAACAGCTAACAACTCAAATAACACTGATATATAACTTCAACCACAATAAGACCAACCCAGTCCCCCCACTCCCAAAAACATTGCACAGAACTCAAAGTGGAAAAATAACTTTAATGAGTGTTATTTTATGGTATTGAGTTTATTATGGGGGAATATCATTTTCCGCAGTGGTGAAGCCATTGGGAAACTGTCCACGCTCCAGTAATAACCATGGCTCATACAAGCCATGCTCATTGAGCACAGTGGGAAGAGACTTACTACGCTAGAAATGGAAATGAAAAAAGCAGACCCACTTCCCTTCTTCCCCGCCACACACACCCCAATAGAAGACCAATCAAGTCATCTCATAAAAGACTGCCACTCAAGAGTGTCAACAGGGGGCTAGAGACATGGCTCAGCGGTTAAGAACACTGACTCCTCTTCCAGAGGACCGGGTTCAATTCCCAGCACTCACATGGCAGCTCACAACTGTCTGAAGATCCATTTCTAGGGGATCTGACACCGTCACACCAATGCACATAAAATAAAGTTTAATAAACCATAAAAAATGTTTAAAAAATAAAGAAAATTAAAAAATTAAAACAATCATGGTATCACCTACTCACTGATACTTACTGTGTGAAAATTTATCATTTCTTGAAGACTGTCAGAAAACTTGGTCAAACTTGTCTGTAAGGAAGAAACCAAAGGAAAATCAAGTCACTTGCAAGCTACTAAAATAAGTCACAAAAATATTACTTAGCATGTAATCTGACAAAACTCAGGTTAGCCTGTAAACAATAACAGTTACTTCCAAGGACAACCTCAATAACTCACATGATCTGCAGAGGTCATGTCCACCACAAGTCTACATGTGGTAACATGTTAAGGCCTAGAAAAATCAAGGAATTGGCACAGCCCCATCTGCAACATGCAATTCTAAAGGTTTGATAGCATCAACAGTGTGCCTCTGTAAGCAACTCTGGATCACGTAATTATCACAACATACCTGTTTCTTCCCAATCTAGTTTCCACCATGAAAGAAACATCAGTAGCACTACAGAGCACAACAAGGGATATATATGCTGACCCGGGGCCACAGGCCAGCAAGAAGCAATACAGCTCCAGGCACACAGTTGGGTTCTGTCCTGATCTGAGTAGGTTAATATTCACCCACTGGTGACCTGATTCTGCTCGTGACCCCTGCCTGCTTCAGCTCACCTGTGTGCATGCAAACCTCAAGTCTGTGAAGCGAGGGTAGGGCAGTGATGCTAAGTATGCACAACAAGAAATCAAACTTTAACATACTACTACCTTAAAAAAACACACAACTGTGGAACATGGCTCCGAGGAATGGCAGCCTTCTACTCTGGCTAAGTTCGCTCTAACCATTAATAGGTAGATGAATACATGATGATGATCTCATGACTTCCCCTGTCATCTCAGTGATACCAACCTCGACGACGGCGTCGCTGCTGGAGTACTGTGCTAGGTCTCGGATCCCGTTCATGAACTGTCTATTGGCCGCACAGAAGGCTTTGCCAGTGTCAATCATCGCGATACAGAGCTTCACGAGCTGGCAAAGAAGACAAAGTCGGAAGGGAAGTGAATGGAGATAGGCCTTAGTCGACCACGTTAGCAGTTACACATGAGTTAGCCTACTCGATACAAATCACATTTCATCAGTAAGTAGAGTAGTGAACGACATTCTCCTTTGCCTTAGAAGGTAAATTCACAGGAAGAGCGACAGCAAAATGTCGACCTGTTGGGACCCAAAGGCTCTCCAGCACATCACATTCAAATCCATAATTTAAGCCCATAAGTATTTATTAAATCCTCCTAAAAGAGGGGCTCGGGAATGGAGGTCAGTGGTAGAGCACTCACCTACACGTGAGTTCAGTTCATCATACACATGCACACGCACACACACACACAGACACACACACACACACACACAGACGTACACCCTAGAAGGAAGAGAAGGTGTGTGGGCAGCACTGTGATGAAAATATAGCTACACTTTTCAGCTGTGGTTACTGGAGAAAAGCACATAAACCGGCACTGTAAGTTAGCCACATGGCTCAGGCTCGCCCCACCAGAGCAGACCTACGAAATGACTAACCAGCCTCACTGGAAACTACTAGGAAAAGAAGGGTTTCTCCAATGCCTGTGTTAGGCATTGATTACGGCCTCGGGACTGAGCCTGCATCAGCCTTTCCCTACTCCCTTCCTCCCTCCCTCCTCCATCTCTCATTGCATCCTCATTGTGATTCATCCACATGACATATGGGTGTGTTATATACATGCAGCATAATAAAATACCCAGAGAAGGCCAGTGCTGGGGTGTGGCTGAACTGTAGAGGTCGCCTAGCATGCAACAGGCTCAAATCCAATCCCTGGCACCAAAAACAACGACAACCCTACAACAAGTGACAAATTAATAGCATCCAAAGCATATTTTAAAAAATAATATTTTTACAAATACTAATATTTCAATAAAATACATGCATATTCTTTTGCATGCTTAGAAAATTTCCGTAAGAATTCGAAAGGCACTAGGTGTGTATACTCCTCCAGCAGAGGAGTCAGATAGTCAAAGGGAACTAGGTGGGTATACTCCTCCAGCAGAGGGTCAGATGGTCAAAGGGAACTAGGTGGGTATACTCC
>NC_022010.1:40412421-40416825 GCF_000317375.1 Microtus ochrogaster
GAAAGGCACTAGGTGGGTATACTCCTCCAGCAGAGGGGTCAGATGGTCGAAAGGCACTAGGTGGGTATACTCCTCCAGCAGAGGGTCAGATGGTCAGCAGCTTTCACTGGGCACACTTCTCCTGCCTTTGAATTTTGTTCCATATAGGTAATGTTACTCAACAAATTGAATATCAAAAATAATTAAATTAAAAGGAAAGGCTAATAGTACAGCATGATTAAAACTGGATTTTCAGCTCAGTCTATTTAAACTCAAATCCTAACGGCATTTAAGTGGATCTAGGTGACCTTAGCCTTAACAAACTTGCGAGGCTCCCTGCATGATAATAACAATGGCACTAACCTACAGGAGGCTTCTATCCAGAGCCACCACACAAAAATCCCAGCAGAGCCACCACAGGTACGTGGTAGCTACCCAGCAGAGGTCAGCTTCCCTGTCAGCAAGGTTCCTGGCTGCTACTTGCTTCTGTTTTCACTTTATATGAAACAAAGAGAAGGCAGAGACAGGAAAGTAAAGAGGCGACAGAGGGTTTGCACAGAAAAAGAGATTTTCATTACTGCAAAAGAATGTGCTGTTTCTAGACTAGGAGGAAGAAATAAAAACATTCCCACCAAGCAGTATGAGAGCACTGTGTCAGTCTTAGTGGTCAGCCACGCAGGGCCACAGTGGATCAATGCAGGGCCACAGAGGAGGCAGCGAGAGATCTGTGATCTATGAAGAGCACTGTGCCAATCTTAACGGTAAGCCACGCAGGACCACAGAAGAGGCGACAATAGACCTGTGATCTGTGAAGAGCACTACAATAGTCTCAGCAGTCAGCCACGCAGGACCACAGAAGAGGCGACAATAGACCTGTGATCTGTGAAGAGCACTACAATAGTCTCAGCAGTCAGCCACGCAGGGCCACAGAGGAGGCAGCGAGAGATCTGTGATCTATGAAGAGCACTGTGCCAATCTTAACAGTAAGCCACGCAGGACCACAGGCGAGGCGACAATAGACCTGTGATCTGTGAAGAGCACTGCATCAGTCTCAGCAGTCAGCCACACAGGGCCACGGTGGAGCCATGCAGGGACACTGAGGAGGCAGCAAGAGACCTGCCTTCTGCTCTGGAGGGAAGAAATGGCATCTAGCATTTCAGGAATCTGTAGCTTTACCAAACAGACTGTAACTTCATTACAGTCTAGGTATTGGGCAGATTACATCATAAAGCTTCAGAAAAGGGGAATTCTACTAGGCATGGTGGTGGCTATAGCCCTAGCCTTCAGAGGCTGGGGCAAAAGAATCATTAGCATGGGGCTAAATCACCCCGCTGGAGATGCTCAAGGTGATGATGGGGAAGAAATTTGGGATTACACAGTATGGGGTCCAGCTAAATCTCCCCTGGTAGAGAAACTCAGGATGATAATGCACAGTCAGAAGACAGTAGAAGGAATTCTCCCTCTCCTAGTCAGGACAGCAAGTCACCCACAACTATGCTCAGGAGTGAGAAGAATCCACACAAACCCCAGAATGCAAAGATCTGGGTCCCAGATGCCTCCAGCCTTAACATTTAATGATGAAGTGAGCGGGCTGTAAGATGGTCGGACTCCAGGACAGACAATGGCCGCCAGGGACATCTTTTGAGTGAGTATTTTTTTGGTCACCAGTGGGAGCAAGTTGCCTGCCAGGCACAAGGTAAGACTTTTTCTTTCCTAATAAAAGCAGACTAAGAAGTCTGCAAAATTCCATACAGTGGACAGGTCATTTGCTTGTAAAATATATACAAAAAGTTTCACACCCAGGCCCACCTAAAAGAACACCAAGAAGTCTGCACAGGGACGAAGTCATATAGCTGTGAGGTGTACAGGAAGTCACTCTTCTGTGCCCCCGGCTAAAAAAAACCAAACAGGTTCACAGCAATGAGAGACGGTTTGTTTGCATGCCACTTGTGTGACAAAGTCTTCACCTCAAAGACCACGATAGAAGACACAGGGAAAAGCCTTTTGTGTGTGGCTGTTGTGCCGAGGCATTTGCCAAGAGGCATGAAAGACACGTGCACAGTGAAAGGAAGCGGCCAATGGTGCCGTCCAGAGTGAGCTGAGCAGTCGAGAAGTAGCAATGGCCCCTGAAGCAAAGCAGCAGCAGGAGACCATCACCTGTGGCTGTGATGGGTCAGGACCCCTTGGCCAGGGAGCAGCAGGACACTGAGGTTGAAGCGACTGCAGTCAGTGAACACCTGCGACCGCGCTGTGCTGGGTGGACCTAAGGCAGTGCTCAGGCTGGGTGTTCTTAAAACTTGTCAGGGCAATTTCGTGCTCACCAGTTTCAGGAACTTTCAGGGCCCAGGATTAGTGCTCCCAGTAAGCCCACCTCCCTTCTGCCTGACTGTTTTTACATGAAAACTCCTGTGTCCAACTTAGAGCAAGCCACCTCTGTCCCATCTGTACTTAATTCCTGTTTGCCAGGCCTATGAGTGCGTGGCACAGGGGAACTGAACAAAATGATTTTCCAATCTTCTCAATGTCTGTGACTTACTGTCATTTTAATAACCAGATAAGAGTATTTCATATAGAAGCTGGTGGTGATGCAGGATGCTATTGGTTTTATATTTGTTCTGCGAATGCCTTTTTTATATCACACTTTTTCATTGTTTCTGAGAACAAAGGATGGTTGCTTTGCTGGAATGGTTCTTCATCATTGTGATCAGCCCTGAACCCGGCTCACAGGCTGTAGGTCTTGTACCGTGGGGTTGGAGGGACCAGGATGCTGGTGGGTTAGGGCTGCGTTCTCAGAATCTTCTCTTGTACAGTATTGCCACTCCCCACCAGCAAGCATTTGTGGGGTAGACCAGAGGGGAGAAGGCAGGGCTCTCAGTCTCAGATACAAGGGTTTCACAGGTGTAAAAGTCCAAGATTTTCTATGTCAAAATCTTACTGATGTCAAAATTGGTTTGTATTTAAGATCAAGATAGGACAAGAAACAGAACTGTGTGGGCAGACGTGCCTGTAGTTTACAGAACTGCAAGCTTCGGGGATGTTCCATGCCATACAATCACTCACACAGAAGGTGTAATACGTTTACTTAGACCAGCAAAAGCCCTGTAGTTACGAACAGCAGTGCTGGTCTTGACAATTCCAGGGGAAAGATGGCTGCACTGCTGGGGCAGGGAGCACACTGGACTAATGCCTCTCATCTACAAGCAACAGACTTTTAACCAAGCTAAAGCCTGTTGGACCAAAGGTTTACGTGCCGTGTTTATATTTCACTGCTGTTTACAGTTTTAAATAGAAGTTGATTCGCCTTTTTGTAGTCAAAAATCATTTATAAACTTTGTTTCAGGTGTGGTTGTACCAATTGTCCTTTTAACCATTTTCATAGGGATATACTGAAATGTCAACAACTGTTTGGATTATACTGTGTAGCCAGTAGTGAACTCTGTAGGTACTAGCTGGTTATTGTAGGATTTATATACTTGTAGAAAATGCCAACTTCAACATTCTAGTTTGGTTCTTAAGAGTTCTCTTCTTTTTAAAACATATATTAATTTCATTTTCTTAAAATAATCTAAATCAGCCAGACAATCGTGGTACATGCCTTTAATCCCAGCACTTAGGGGGCAGAGGCAGGCGGATCTCTGTGAGTTCAAGGTCAGCCTGGTCTACAGAGTGAGTTCCAGGGCATCCAGGGCTACACAAAGAAACCCTATCTCAGAAAAAGAAAAAAAAATCTATCTCAGCAGTCACAAACAAGCAGGACAGAAGGCCAGAGGCGCAAGGGGCCTAAGACAGAATGGTACTGAGATCGAGAACGTAGAGATGAGGATGTCAGAGAGTGGTGGGCTACAGCACTCTAGAGCTCAGAGACTACAGCCGAACAGTGAGACAGAGACTGTGGCCACAGACATATGTGACAGCATTAGCACAGCCACTATCACAGGAGAACAGGCGCAGAATCACACTGTAGCTGCCCAAGAGGAAGGGCTGGCTTGGTGATGTAGAAAGGGCAGAGATTTTGCCTATTAAATGGCAGTGATGGATAAAAATATAACTAAATAATAAAAAGCTAAAAACAGAGATTTTGCGTACGTATAAATGTCAGCATTGTCTAAAGTGTCAGGCTGGTAGCCTAGCCTATTCGTCCAGCATCTTTTCACTAAAGGATTACTGTGTCATAGGCATTTGCCAGTTGATAGGAGCACAAACAACTCATTGCCTGGTAAGTGACCTCTCTCCTCTCCTCTCCTCTCCTCTCCTCCCCTCCCCTCTCCTCTCCTCTCCTTGATGGAGGAAGGTCATTGGTTAAATAAAAAGAAACTGCTTGGCCCTCATTGGTTAGAAGATAGGTGGGAGGAGTAAACAGAACAGAACTCTGGGAGGAAGAGGAAGTGAGCTCAGAGACTCGACAGCTCTCCTCTCGGGGGCAGA
>NC_022010.1:40416925-40420297 GCF_000317375.1 Microtus ochrogaster
ACTGGTGGAAACTGAGGAGAGATTTCACAGACAGGTACCAAGCACATCAAAGAAAAGATGCAGTAGACACAGAGATCAAATCTAGATGGCAACTGTGAGACGCCATGATGCTGCGAACACCAGAACGCCTTCCAGAGTGCAAACACCAGAACGCCTTCCAGAGTGCAAACACCAGAACGCCTTCCAGAGTGCAAACACCAGAACGCCTTCCAGAGTGCATACCTGGACCCATGAATACCACCACTCGAGAGGACTGCACAAGCCAGAACCAACGTCTGGTGGCATACAGCATATGCAAAATAACCATGCACTAAGTCACCAAACAAGTTTAGTCGGTCACTGGTATGATTTACAATGATATCATAAGCAGAACTTACCTTGCATGATGTTATGAAAGCTGGAAACTGAAGGCACCACCCCCAAAAGTTCCTCACATTGCCACACTTCCATAATCACCATCCCTTGTGTGCCTCATGGTCTACTCTAACATCCACAGCACCAAAAAGACAACAGCTCAAGAATCTGGACAGGTGCGCTTATTTTATAGGGAATCACGATCTTACCCCAGAGAAACACAGAGAGTAACTGTGGAGCTTTGAGAAGAAAGGCAGGGGTCGGGGAACAATATTCTAAACACTATTAAGTTTCCACACACTCTGGGTCCCCTTTGGTTAAGAAAGACTCTAGGATTCCAGTATTTTGATCATTTAAGATTTGAAGGTTCTTTGGGTTAAGTTTGACTGAATCGGAACCTGCACCACCCCGCCAAAAGATGACTGGGTGATGCCTATGTACCACAGGGTCCGAAAAGACTGTTTTTTTTTAAAATATTTATTTATTTATGCATTATGTATACAATATTTTGCCTCCATGTGTGCCTGCAGGCCAGAAGAGGGCGCCAGATCTCATTACAGATGGTTGTGAGCCACCATGTGGTTGCTGGGAATTGAACTCAGGATCTTTGGAAGAACAGACAATGCTCTTAACCACTGAGCCATCTCTCCAGCCCCTGAAAAGACTGTTTTACATGGCAATACCATTTAATTGTCCAACCAAAATCACTGTCAGGAGAGGAATTTAATCTATGAGTACACCATCTCCAGAAATCTGGAGAGATATCATCAAACAGCAGTTACGAAGGAAGTCTGAACAAATGGGTCAAAAGCCATGTAGTTCTCAATTCATTCAAATGCTTCTGCCTGGTTCACAGCAGATAATGCTTCACGGACATACATCCAAAAACCATTGTCAGTAACAAGAGAAGATGGGAATCAGCGTATGCTTACCCTTATATAAGATATAACTGTATAACTGTTAAGTATTTTAAGTATTTCTAGAATTAGCTTAAAAAGGGAATAAACACTTAAAATTTTATTTGTATTTGATTTACATCTAGGATTTACAACTAGGATCATAAGCTTATATATAAAACCCATCAAGGATCAGAAATGACCAATGAGACACTCTGATGGAGAGGACAGGAACAAACTTCTAGCTAAAGGAACCTCTGTGGCTTCTGAAGTCAGATGTGGACACAAATCCTTGTTCTGACAATTGAACAGGCAAGCTACTGTCTGTCTCTAGGCTTCATTTCCTCCTGTGTCCAATCAGGAGGACAGCACCTACTCACAGAGATCCCAGTGACATAAACCAACTCCGAGTGTGGGCACTACCCATTCACTAGGGAAAATAAAGAACGAATGTTTTTCAAAGTTTACCTTATCGAGTTTTAGTTCCAACTCCGCCACATCTCCCTCTACTTCTTCCAAAGCAGCCCTAGGAAAATTGAATAAAAAGTCAGTTAGTTTATTTTTTTAAAGGTATACTTTACTCTTGAAAAATAATTTTCCATTCTAAGTGAAGACATAGATATGAATATCCTTTATGTAAATTTAATGATCATGCAATGCCGCAGATAATAGGCTAGGCCAACAAGGAAACAAGAAAATATATTAGGCAAACTTATTTTAACATTTATTTTTAATTACATGTAGTTATGTATGTCTGCATGTGGTTTTGTACACATACACACAAGCGCCCACAGAGGCCAATGGTGTCAGATCCCCGGAAGTAGAAGTTGGGACAGTTGAAGTTTCTGATGCCGTAAAGGGAACCGAACCCAGGTCCTCCAGAAGAGGAGCAAGTGGTCTTAATACCAAGCCATCTTACTGTCCCCAGGCTAACTTACGTTTAATCACTAATACAATTCAAATTAGTAACAGTATTCTGAACTGTTTGTGTTTTAAAAAATGAGTTAGGGTACGTAAGCAAGATACCAGAAAATACAGAAGGACACATTAATCAAATAAAATCATCCAAACGCCTACTTTCAAAAAGAAAAATAGAGGAAAACATTTTAATAGTTGGGCCTTAGCTGACTCTGATTTGTAGATAGTGAAGTATATGAGACCAAAGAGCAATGCACTAACAGTCAAAGGGGCTTTTACTATGAGAAATAGCTCATAAAGATCACTTTTCTCCTGTCGATATAATTTTAATATAGGAAAATCAGCAAAGAGTTAGGTCGCACAAAAAGAAGAAAGTAAGCAGTGAGCCAGATGCTCTTAACGACAAAGAGAAAGCCGCTGAGGCCACAAGGCCACACACCAAATGAAGCAGCTGCAATTAGAACGTGTTAAGGGTAAGATTTTACACTAAAAATGGTGTGTAATAAAACACAAGTTACACGTGTTCTCTGTGTGTGCTGGCCACAGGATCACAAACCTTAGGAGTGCCGACTTTCCACCACAGAGCCAACCATACCCCCCACGCCATTTCCGTATACCTACTGATGTCCCAGCCATATTCCAACCATTATTTTAGAACTAATCAAATTTTGCTTTAATTGGCTATTAATGGGAGACTACCTCCTTCTTCTGAAGCAATGGACCAAACAAAAGACAGCCAGGATATAAACCCTATTTCCTATTTCCATAAATACCTTGGGTGACCTTTGAATAAATACTTTATCAGTTCCATCTAAGGACACACATTTTTAAAGCTTCCAAATCTCCAAGATTTAAAATCTTGTTAGTTATTCAGTAAGCATGCGCCATTGTAACTGAGATCCTCTTGCATATGCTTCAAGAGCACAGGAGGCGGCAAATACACAGCACAGAAGCCAGAATGCTGCTTCCTGGCCCCCAAGCTGGCCACGGTCTTCAAGTGTTGTTCTAACTACACATCATTCCCTCAGCTGGGAAACGTAATCCTCACCTTTCCATCATTTAAACTCACCGCACACCTGAGCCAAAGAAACCCATCCCTAAGGAGACTGCAACTGACTTAAAACTAAGATGTCCAACAGCCAGAAAAATCTAGATAACTGATAGCCTCTTCTCTTTCGGGAAGGGAGCAAGTTCTTAAAAGAGG
>NC_022010.1:40420642-40439340 GCF_000317375.1 Microtus ochrogaster
GAGGAAGAAGAAAATTACACAATTAGGATAATGTTAATTCCAAAAAAAACCCTGTTGAAACCCAGACTGGTAAATGTGACGTGAACTATATAATGCAGGAGAGCGGGGATTGGAGAACAGGCATTGTAGAGAAAGATTTGCATTCTAAGTATACCTCTGGATAAGTTCAGCATTTTCAACAGTGGTACATTTCTTCAGACAACTCCCCAAGAAGTGGCTTCCTTTGGGACTTGTCCCTCCCTCGCTCTACTGCACGACAAAGGCCCCTGAGTTCCCAGCACACACGGTGCACACCGCTGCCACTGTCACTTCTCTGACTGACAGTCTGAGCTGTCCCCAGCAGCGCAGACACTCAGAGATCTGCAGAGTCCAGGAGCAAGCGTGTTAGCTCTGACTTTCAGGAACTTCGTTTACACTTAAACCTTTTACCTTAACTCAATTTTCAAATTATTATTTGTTAAAATGAGCAACATTAGATTTACTTAAATCACTAGTCTCTTCTAAACATATAGTTACAGAATGATAAGATTTTATATATTATTCAATTTTATTTCACTGCAAATACACTTCTCTATCAAATGCACAGATGTGTTAAGGCTGGTGCTGGTCGAGTGTTCTGTAGTCCCAGCTTCTGAGAGTGAGGCAGGAAAATAGAGCCCAGGAGTCCATATCAGCAGGGTAACAGAGCAAGACCATTCAAATAAAATATAAATAAATAAACATGTAAAGGGGGAGAGGAGAGGCTGTAAGAGACTGTCCCAGTCATCAGCCACAGTGTGACAAACACCGGCAGCTTCTCCTCTTCACTCCACCCTGTGTCTTCAGCTGAGTTCTGGTTCTTTTCTCACTAATGTAAAGGAACCATAATGAATCATGTACTTGAAAAAATAATAAGCAAATCTATATAGCCTTCCTTATCATCCCTCTGTAACTTTCCCAGATACTACTAAATATTAAACATTTTTAAGTGCAAGTCATTAAAAAGGTCAAAATTAAAGGCTCCATTTCTTCCATAGCTTAAAATTTAATGTTAAAAAAAATTCAAGGTGGTTGTGGGGATGGCTCATTGAGAAAGCAATTGCTTTGAATGCTTAAACGCCGGAATTTGATCCCCAGAGCCCACATAAAAACGCCAGGAGTGATGGTACACACTGTAACCCCAGCATGGATAGGTGTGGGGACTCACTGGGCAGCCAGAGAGAAAGTCTATCTCCCAAGGTGTGGGGAGGGTAGCTTTCCTGGGGGTGACACCCAACACCACCTTCCAGCCTACACACGCAAACGCACAAGCAAATACATGTACATGCATATGTTCCTACACACATGAACACACACGCTCCCACACACACATCCTCCCATTTTTTAAAACAATCAAACTTGGTCTGTAGCTCAGGGGTAGAGTGCTGTTTGCTAGGAAGTGCAAGTAAGGACCCTGGGTTCCATCCCAAACAGTTGGTTTGTTTTGTTTTGTTGTTTTTTTTAACAAGCCCCCCCCCCTCATTTTATTGTCAGGTTTTAAAGTTGCTGGGTTTGGGAAGCAATGTGGGGCAAGTATTGAACTAAGGGCCTGTGCATGCCGGCATTTCACCACCAAGCTACATTCTCGGCCTCTACAGCTGTTAAATGGAAAAGAAAAGGACAAGGAGAGAAAAATCACAGAGGTCAGGTAAGTCTGGGTCATAGCTCACTCCATAAAGCCAAGGAGCTCAAACAGCTTTTACACTGTTATTATATTTATTTACTCAGTGTGTCTGTGTGTGTAAAGTTGGTTATGGTGACACACCTATAATCCCAGCACTCAGGAGGCTGAGACAAGAGGACCTCAAATTCAAGGTCAACCTGGCTACCTGCTTTTTTTTTAAGGCAAAGCAACAACACCCTTCACTTCAACTCTGGCAATAGCCTTACAATGGATTAGTCAAACTAGGTCACACAATTATGCAATGAAAAGTGCAGGAACAAGATATGCAAGATCACTAATAAGCACACAAATGTCCTCCGGCAGTTAAAGGCAGACTGGAGACTCCAAGCCTTGACTACCTGCTAGGGAGATATCAAATATAAAGTAATGATAAATACTCAAAAACACTGTACAGAGTTGGGAGGAAGCTCATTAATAAAGTACTTCACTATCATGAGCACGGCCCTGGTCGGGATCCCAACACCACCCACAAAAACACTCACACATATATGTCTGTGTATGCATGCATAAAATGTACGGATTTTGAAACTAACTTGTGTAGCTCTTGTTTGGTAGAATAGCTCTATTCCAATAAAGGACATACATGAGTATTTATACTCTAAAAAACTGCTGTGTGCCATGGTTAAATGTCACCCCCCAGCCAACTTCCTCTTTGAGCGCAACAGTCCTTTCCAACTTGAGCAATACTGGACTATTCTCTGCAAAGAAAGGACAATGGCCAGATCAAGGACAGCTCACTGATCCAAAGGCAGCCCCGTGGCTAATGGCAAAAAAGAGTGACACAAAGTCCTCCCAGCAAGACACAGCTCCCCATGACAATGAGCATAAACCCTGGAAAGCCATTTCTTAAAAAGAAATTTCTCACTAAAGCATTCCTATCATGATTCCTATCCAGATCCACTCTAGCAGAGCTCTGTGAAGTCTCTATATTGAGAGACCGGGGAATGGGGTTTTTATAAATGCAGACTTTGTAACCGACTAGCTATATGAACCATTCCATCTATAAAATACAGACCACAAGGTCTACCACAGAAAATGAGACCCATTTTGAAGACTTTGTGAAAGCTTTAGCAGCTGGTAACGACACCTCCACTGCCAAGGTCTCCCAACCTCAGGCCAAGGACTCTGACATGACGATTTGGCATTCAGAACCCCTCAGAGCAGAGCAAACACAGGAAAACACATACTGAAGTCAGAACAAAAGCAAGCCAGGACTCAGCACACAAGATCAATCCCCAGGCACTACAAATCATAGAGTTGCCTTGAAACTTTCGTTTAAGTCCCAATGAATGGAATTAAAAGGTCTGCCTTCCCCAATTATCTTAGGAACGTAACTACTCTTATTTCCTCCAACTGGAACCAACCAACCTGCAGGCTCCACGAGAAACTCTAAAATGAGAAAGAAAAAATGAAGTAAGAGCTATGTCAACAAATATGAACCCCTACAGAATATGTGAAGCTCCTCAGTCTCCACTCCACCACCCATAAAAGCTACAGATCGGCCTGAGTGCGCCTGCAGTATTATTCTAAGATCTAACGTTCTGTTACAACAGCATTCAAAACAAATCCAAAACCTAAATTGATTCTCTTTTTCCCAAGCAAGATTTCCTTCAAGCTCTTGCTTTTGCTTTCAACAGAATTAGTTGACTGACTGAATGAATGAATGGAAAAAAAAACAACGTATAAAATATAAAGTCTTTTCTGTATTAACAACTTCATTCTCCCTCAGAGTACCTAGCCTCTGTGTACATCATGTAACATAGGAATACAAAATGGTGGGATTTTTCAGTTGTTTGATGAACAATATATTAGGAGGAACAGTTACATACTTCATACAGATTACAAAATACCCTGCCACACTCCCAAAATAAAAATAATTTTTCAAAAGAAAGGGGTTGTAACTTAAAAAACATAGTTCTTTACCTCTCAAGTCCTCGCCTGTCACCATCATCCACAGTAAAACCACAGGAGATGGGGAAGAACACGGTCTAAACTGCAAGCAAGCCAACGTACAGAGAAGAACACAAGCAGCTAGTCGAGAGAGCAGGCCCACATCCCCCAGCCATTACACAATCATCAGTCACTCGGTAAATCCCAACTCACAACTACAGAATAAAATAAAATAAAAAATAAAGGCTAAGTTTGTGTTTATTATCTAGACTATTCTATTCTGCACAGCCACGCTGGATGGAAGAAGTAGATACACAGGATTATCCTTTGTCCCCAGGATTCCACTTCTCTCCAGGACAGGCAAGTGACTCTCAGCCACACCTGGCATCTCCTCTGCGTGCAGACAGCAATGTTTATTGTGCACAATGGCAAATACCCGCTATTGACAGGGCACCAACCTAAGGAGCCACTAGAGACATTTCCATCGGGTATGAGATTATCTTATTTTCCCTCCTCCTAAAACTCAAAACTAGTTCAGGAACGTATTTGCATGTTTTCTTCCTCCCCTAACAGCCTGTATTTCTTGTTTGGGGAGTTAGTGAATTCAAGCAGGTGAGATGCCAGGTTAATTACTGTGGGAGTTAACATCATGCCACAGGAAAAGGTGGCAAAAGAAAGCCCACTTGTTACGCGGGGATCAATGAGTCGGCAGTGACAACCGTGAGCGTTCTTCCACCTGACAGGGTTTGAAGAAGAAGGAAGGGAATGAAGGGAAGTGGTCTAGCAGAGGAAAGAGAACGCTTAAGGGAAACACACAAACACAGGCTACATACGGCTGCCTGCAATTGAGCCCAGACACAAAAGCCAAGAGTCTTCTGTCTTAACATCACACGCGGGCAAACTTCCTTCAGAAGAAACTTTTTAAGTTAACGTTCTACAAGGTCACTCTACTCCCAAGAACTATGGGGTTTGACAGGAAAACTATCAGGTTTGGAGCACTGCATAAAGAGATAAAATCAAATTTTCTCAAGGACCTCAGATTCGGTGCTTACATTATTACTGGAGGTTTCATCAATAGCTTTAGAGAGCACTGGAGACATCATGGTTTAGAAAAGGCAAAAGTATTTCCACGTGGGAAGAATACCACGGCTGGTGGACTGACTATCAGGGTGACCGAGCAACCAAAAGCAGCTGTGACTAACAACCAACTCCAAAGGAGGAAGGAAGCAAGGTTGGGGGGGGGGGGTTGAGATGCTCCTAGGTCAGGCTGAGATGAAACACAGCTGCTCCCAAATATCCTTTTCAGGTTAACGGTTGGTGATACACGGGACCACTCCCCCTCACCCCCCGGAAATCACAGCAGATTGGACAAACACAAACTCAGCCTTTCGAGATTCTCTCCACATTCACAGCTACAACTTTGCAGGTTCCTCCATTAGCAAACACACCCCTAGAAACACCTAGTGACAAGAAGTCTACCTTCCATCATCTGGCATTTTACAGTCTGCATTAGACCTTTGTACGTGATGTTGTATTTATCACCTGAGAAAAGCGCAGAACTACAGAAAGAAAAAATTAAGAGGAAACGAGCAACAACCCCAAACCAAGAAACTGGAAGAAACCTTAGCAAATGACTGAATGATAAAACCTTTTAAAGAAAATAAAACACCTATGCTTAAGAAGGCGTGTCACTCAGTACTGCATCTCCATTCAAAGCCTGTGATCTCACAATGCTCAGAAGGGCACAGAACAACACATTAAGGAGCATAATAAACAGGCAAGGTTTAAAGGGTATTTTATACTATGAACAACCTGGGCTAGTAAAATCGTGGCGGGTGAAGAGATGGCGCAGGGGTTAAAGCATGAACTGCTCTGGCAGAAGACCCGATCTCAGTTCCTCACACCCACGTCAGGAGGCTCACAGCCAACTACAGCTACGGGTTTCAAGGGATCCAGTGTCCTCTTCCGGACTCCTTGGTAGCGTGCACCTGCGCGTGCACATTTCCACACACACACATAATTTAAAAGTGAATAAAGTGACAACTGTGCTCACTTCAGACTGAGGGCCTGAAACAGCATAACCATAACTCGGTTATTGCTGTGTGTGTCAGACAGGAGCTGTGGCTCTCTTACCAGTCTATTCTAGTTCAGTTAGGGACCAAGCAAGTATCTTTGACTAAATGAAAAGACGTATGGATAGGCGGATGACGTCACGGTGAATAAAACATTTTAAAACTGTGGGACTAGAGAGATGGCTTAGTGTTGAAGCACTTGACAAGTCTAAGACTGGCATTTGGATCCCCGGCACCCACATAAAAGTCATAAAGAAGGATTGGCGGGAGGGAGGGAGGACGGACATGAGAAGTGTGTATAATGCTAGCACACAGGACAGCTCTGCATTTGAAAGCAGGCCCTAATGGGGCTGGAGAGAAGGCTCAGTGGATAAGGACTCATCTGTTCTTATAGAAGAACCAAGCTTAGTTCCCAGTACTCACACTTAATGCCCCTAAGGGCCTGTAATTCCAACTCCAGGGGATCGGATGCCCTCTTCTGGCCTCCATCGGCACTGTACTAGAGTACAAATCCACACTAGGACACACATATACATATAATTATAAAAAGGATAAATCTTTTCGAGTTGGAGAGACAGTACGGCGTTTAAGAGCACTTTCTACTCTAGCAGAGGAACTGGAAAGCATCTCAGTCGGCAAAGTTTGCCTTGTGAGCACAGGATCTGGGTTTGATCTCTAATGTCCACATACAAAGTTAACACAGGCAGGAGGCAGAGGCAGGCTGATCTCTGAGAGTCAGAGGCCAGGGCTACATACAGTCACCCTGTCTCAAAACAAATGAAGTCACAACAGGTGCAGGTAATCAAGGAGAGACAGGAAGACCCCCAGGCTTGCCGGCCAGCCTGGCCTTGGTGAGCTCTGGGCCAGTGAGAGACCCCACTTCAAAATACAAGGTGGATGGCCTCGACATGCGTGCACATACATGCAGCTGCACACAAAGGAGCGCACACACAATTGGGATGGGGATGTTATCGATGACAGATGTTTGCTAGCATGTGTAAGATCCTGATGGAGGTGGGTCTTATACCTTATCTGTTGTTTCTGGGCTCAATCCCTACTGCCTCAACAAATTAAAGTTTAAAAAAAAAATTGGCATGATGGTGCACACTTGTAACCCAGCACTTGGGACTCCAAGAAGGACACTGAAAGTTCAAAGCCAACGTGAACTATATAATGAGACACTATGTCTCTCAGAGAGACACAAACACAAAGGAGCGAGCATGCCCACTACAGGTCTGTGAGACAATGACTCCTGGCAGCCTAAGGGAACCCAGGCCATAAACAACAGACATAAAAAACGATCAACTGCATACATAAGGTGACGGGGGAGGGCGAGAAGAGTAAAAGAAGCTGGTCTGGGCTACAGTTTCAAACAGGGTAATCTAGAAGTTCTCCCCAAGAACGCGGCATTTGATCAGAGGTAAGGTAGTGAGCCATCAGGAACCAACCAGTGCAGCAGCCCTGGTGTGTCCAAAAAACAGCAGGAAGGCAACATGGTTAGAACAGAAAGAAAGGCTACAGGGAGCTAACGGAGAACAGAATCACACTGACAGCCTCTCAGGCCCAGAGAAAGGAATGACCTCTGCCGACTGCCGACAGTCTGAACCAGAGAAGAGGTAACAGTAGGGCATATTTTGCCAAGATGCAGTCTGGCTACTGAGTAGAAGAGTGTAAAGAGACAAAACAGGAAGCAGAAAGACCAGCTGGAGGTAGCAGCACCCACTTAAGAGAGGAGGCTGGTCAAACCAACACCCACCATGGTGAAAACTCCCCAGATTCTAGCCATCCCCTGGAAGCTCAGCCAGGACGATTTCCTGATGAACATGTAACATGCAAGTACATGCATGTGCACACAAGTGTACGGGTAATGTATAATCAAGGGTGAGACTGAGGCTTTGGCTAAAGCACAAAAGGGATAGAGTTACAATCAAGCGAAACCAGGAAACTCAGCAGCACCAGTTTAGGGAGAGAAGATCTAGAATTCAGTGTATATTTATCTGGAAATAGTTACTAGGTATACACGCTGTGAGAGCAAACAGGTAGATAAAATGGAGTCGAGAGCTTAGGCAAGAAGTTCAAGATGGAGGTGTGGGCTAAGAATACAGGGCTGGAGCGACGGCTCCGTGGGTAAGAGCACTGGCTGCTCCTCTAGAGAGAGGACCTGGGTTCAGTTCCCAGCACCCACATGGCAGCTCACAACTATCTGTAACTCCAGTTCCAGGGAATCCGACACCCTTGCAGACATACCTGAAGACAAAATACCAGTAAACATAAAGTAAAAATAAGTTATATTTGAAAAAAAAAAAGAATCATAGATACAAAGACAGTACCAACAGACTTGAGACCACTCAAAAAAAGAGGGCTAAACTTTGGGACACTTTGATGTTAAAAGTCAGAATTTGGAGAAGGACACGGTGGACAGACCTGCACTAAGGTGGTGAAACAGGAGGAAGAGGGCGCTGAGCATCCTAAGCTCTATAGCAAAGCTCCATTTAAAAAGTAAGAGGTCAAGTGCTGGGGAAAGGAAGTTAAGGGGCGGGGAGTGAAGGGAATTGACAAAGATGGAAGAAAGGCCACGTGTGTGGTTTAGAAATGAAGACAGCAGAGCAAAGTGAGGGAGCCAGAAGCTGCCCAGCAGGCAAGCACAAGACGGCAAACGGTCACAGGGAAGAGCAAGGATAAACAGAGGCTTTCGTTGTTGTTTGTTTGTTGAGATGGAATTTCTGTGTGTCAGTAGCTGTCCCAGAACTGCGTAGACCAGGCTAGCCTAGAACTCACAGTTCACCCTGCCTCTCCTCCTGGGTACTGGGATTAAAGGTGTGCGCCACTCCCAGCCAAGGTGGGTTTTAAGATGATTACAAAACAGCTTTCAATATTGAAAACACTTTAGCCCTGATATTTTGGTGAATCAATGTACTGCTAAGGTGAGATTAAGTGTTTTTTTTAAGTTTCCAATAAAATAAAGTGATTAGATTACAGGCAGCCCATCAAACTAAAAGGAGAATAAGATAGGGGTGGTGACACAGCAGTAAAAACCCAGCACTTAGGGGGCTGAGGCTGGAGGATTGGGATGGAGGCCAGCCTGGACTACACATAAAAAATATTTTTTTTTCTCAACCACATACAATCACATTAACTGTATTGGTGAAGCATCAAGAATTTCTGTGACCCGTAAGATTAAATATTTTGTGTTTAACACAATTCACAGAGGAAAACTAAAGTACTATTTAAGCTTTACAGCCGCTTGGCTGGGCTAAATCTCACTGGTCAATCCCAGACAGAGAGAGGTGGGAGGGGGAGGGGTGAATGACTTTCCCGGAGTCCTGATCTTACCTACAGCACAGGCCAGCTTCAGAGCTGGATAGTAACTACTACACTTATAGGCAGGTGGACTATCATGTCCCGCACAGTCTTGATTTCCTATGTAAAAATATTCACCGATTCATCACAAACTACGGTCACAAATAAATACACCCATCGTTCACTTAAAAGTAAATATTTCTCAAGAGAACAGGAAGACAAACCATAGAGAAAAAACATTTACAAAGACCTTCTTTGGTAAAGGACTGTTTGATCTAGGGATACAGTTCAGGGTAGAACAACTGCCAAGCACGCAGGCCATGGGCTATCGATCCCTGGTGCAGAGAAAAAGAAAAAAAAATTAACAACGGAAAGGTAACCAAAATACAAAAAGAAGTTAAAACTCAGTAAGGAGAAAATAAGTCTGATTTTTAAAGAAGCAAAATCTCTGAGGAGGCAGCTCACTGATGATACTAAGATGGCCAGCGCATGGGATAAACAACAGCTCCACAGCCAGCAAACCCCAAGGAGAAGCGCCAGCACACCTAAGACAATGATAGAAACCAGACCATTGCAACATTGGGTGCTGGCAAGGACCGCAGCATCAGGTGCTGGCAAGGACGTGGAGCAACACAAAGCTCATTCACAGCAACGGGAAGGCAAAGGGACGTGGAAATGTTTAGCCTAATGACATCAACATACTCACACACCCCTGAGATCACGCTCCTGGAGTTAAAAGCTCATGTCCACTCAATCAGAGGCCTATACACAGATAGCAACTTGTTCAAAGTGCCAGACAGTGAAGCAGCCGCCACATCTTGCACTAGGTGGGTGGGAAAAGTGTAGAACACCCAGGCACTGGGCTATAGTTCACACTAAAGAGAAACGAACTACCAAGCCATGAAAACACACAGAGAGCTAGGCCTCAAGAGCATAAATGCAAATCCTGGTTGGGCTACAGAGCAAGTACAAGACCAGAATGAGTAACTCGGTGAGACCCTCTATCAAAACACAATGTAAAGAGAGGGCTAGGAACATGGTTCCGAGTACGTGCCTTGCACAAGCAAGGCCCCCGGTCCACACCGCGATACCATCGCCCAAAAGACATGAACACACTCATGGTACACATTAGTAAGTAAAAGAGGACAGGGTGCATACTTTCAGATTCTAAATAACACTTCCTTTAAAAAGTAAACTCATAGACACAGTGAAGGGACCAGAGGTGATCAGAGCTGAGGGAGGACATCAAGAAGAGGTAAAAATAGGATTTTTTTTCACTTAGTAAAAACACCCAAACTATTCTGTATGATTCTACAATGGTAGATGTACGCCATTATAAAATGATCCAAATTCTATGAGTGACCCTGATTTGAACTATGGACTTTGGGTGACATTGATATGTTCATTGATTTTAACAAATATACCCTCTGGTACCAGTCATGTTTGTTGGAGCAGAGGGTATATAGGAATTTTTCCTACTTTTTGTTTGATTTTGCAGTGAACCAAAAAAAAAAAAACTTTGTCAGAACATAAATTCATTATTTAAAAAGTGCATACCACTTTCAGTGAGCAAAGGCAGACAAGAGCAAGGAGCAGCTAGATGAACCATTCCCTCATGTCTGCAACATCAACACCATTTTTAAATATTTTCAAATGTTGAACTTTATTTAATACCACTCTATTGATGGCTCTCTATAAATAAAGAAAAATTTGTTTAGAAAAATACGACATGCAAAACTTATGTTTTCTATGCAGCAGAAGACGAAATCTTCTGGTTAAAAAGACTATGAGTACAAAACACAGGTTAGGAGGAGGTTTTCTCTGACAACATTTGAACAATATGTCCGTAAGTCACCAAGAAAAGGACAAGCAGGTCAAGGGAAGCGCAGCATGACAGTATCAAATAGACAAGAAGAAGGAACGTGAAGAAAAATTAACGCAAAAAGACGTTCAATCTTACTATCAGGAAGACAAGTGTAAAGTGTAAAATACCACTTTAGCACACCGTGAGAGTGACGCCACATTTCCCTGAGAAAAGGAGCCAATGGTCCAAATGTCACCAGGACAGATTCTAGTTAGGAACGTCCCCACCAAAGCCTTCCAGAGAGGAATGCAACACCACAGGACGGCAATCCCCGGCGCTGGAGGCAGAGGCAGGAAAACTGAGACTTGGGTAACCTTTGCTTTAAGGCAACCCCCAAAGGAAAAGAAAATAGAGAAGAGATTTCAAACCACTACGAAAGCAGACACACTAAAAGAAGCCGTATCAATTTTGTCACCTCGCACTATTTTAACAGTGGAAGGAAAAACATGCCCAACAAAAGAGCAGTTCTTCCAGGAAAGGTTTCACAGGCGCTAATAACCCTAAAATACCTTAAGTGTAAAAGCAAATCTTAAAATGTAGAAGGAAATTATCCTCACCTGCAAGAAAAGCAGCAGTAAAATCCCCCTCCCAGAGCATGGGAACTCCTGCAGCGTTCGAGCCGGCTTGCTCCCTGTCTTCTCACACTGACGCTCAGAGACACAAATCTGGGCCGCCCTGAACTCCTGCATGGTGCCGACACCCGTGCACGACAACATCGTGTCTTCTTCTCCACGGCCACAGACTTCTACCAGGTGCTAACCATTGTTTCCCCCACTGACCTGCAGCGACTGCTTTGTGAAGGTTCTCCTGACCCCCAAAACGTGAATCTTGCCAGCACAATACAATCAACAAGTTCTTTGTTGTATTTTTTGAGCCTCACTGGCCACTAGAGGGCTAAACCCTAGCTGGATGTATTAATGGGTTAAATGCACCTTCAGGGGAGTTTCAAACAACTCTTAACAAAGGGACAAAGCAGCCTAGGCTGGGCTATACCTCGAGAGCACTTTCCAACTATTGCAAGGTTCTAGGTTTGATCCTCAGAACCAAAAAAAAAGTCAATTCCTATAAAGTGGTTTATACTGAGAACCAACCCTCAACTGTGACTGACATGCAGACTGACAGAAATTGAGACCATAGTTATTAAGCTGAAGGAACTTTCAGCAGCATAAGTACAAACAGCCTTGAGGACAGTTGGACTGTGGAGCTGCTGTTTTGTGAGTGCACACAGGCATGGGCTGCCCTCCCTTCCGGCCTCTCCACACACTTGGCTCACCTACATAAGAACAGATCCCCTTCCTCATGCTAAGGTCTTCAACTTCTGACACTCAGGATGGGCTCTGGTTGGTTGGCTGGATGGTTTTTCCAAACAGGATTTCTCTGTGTAGTTCCTGGCTGTCCTGGAACTGGCTCTGTAGACCAGGCTAGCCTCAAACTCACAGAGATCCACCTGCCTCTACCTCGGGAGTGCAGAGATTAAAGGTGCCAGCCATGCCACCACTGCCCAGCCAGGATTAGCCTTTCTTCATTCAGTGTTGGGGAGAGAACCCAGAACCACACACGCTAGGCAAGTGCTCTCCCTACCAGTGACCTACATCTTGGTCCTGCTCTACTGTTCTGGCTAGCCTAAAACTTCCCACCTCCACCTCCTGGTTAGCTGGGATCACAAACCATCACACACCCAGAAGTTTCTCAACATCTGTCAAATGCAAGATTTTAAATACTGGCTTCTCACTGTTGGCTTAATTTGCATGTTTATTAACACAAAAGTAAAGCATTTTTTAAGTCTGCTAGTCAGACACATTTGTCTTTTTCAACTGTCCATCGGCTGAGATTTTTTCCAGTTAAAAAAATTTGAAATGCTTTATTGAGATATAATTCAAATACCACACCTATTTAAAGTGTACAGTTCAATAACTGAGTATATGCACCATCTAATTTTAAAACATTCTCATAACCCAGCTCCATCAGGGATTTCTTCCCCTCCCCTTCCTGCTTTCCAAGACGTAGGCACCCTTCAGCGCCTGGGTAAATAGGCCTTTTCTAGATATTTAATTGGGATTACAAGACTTGTTGTGGTGGTGGTATTTGTTTTTGTTTTTCGAGACAAGGTATCATTATGCTCTTGGCTGTCCTAGATCTCACTTTGTGGACCAGTCTGGCCTTAAACTCAGAGATCTGCCTGCTTCTGCCTCCCTCTGCTAAGATTAAAAGTGTGTGTCACCATGCCTGGCTTTCAAAACTTTCTTTTTTAATCCTTTTAAAATACATAATTTTAAATCTTTCACATTTTCCAAATCCTCATAGTTCATTTGCTAAGAAAACAGGTAATATTTTGATATAGCCAAATCTGTTCCAAGGCTCTGCCTTCGTCTGGTACCATGCTTTACAGAACTATCCTGATTCTAAGGACCCAGCGTTCTCATGAGCATTTTCCAGCAGCGCAGAGTCTTCAGTTTTACAGGGAACTCATTACTCCGGCTGGAGCAGCGCGTGCTTCCCACTCAGCTGCCCCTCACACGTTTACCAAGTGACACCCTTTTCCTGTCATTTATTCTCACCATTCTCTACAGTCATAGACATTTTAGGTCTAGTCTCGATCTTTTTTCTAATTCTTTCGTCTGTTCTATGATCAAGTTCTGTACTTTAAGACAGCGTTTAAGAACTGGTTAGGGACACTGCCGATCGCTGTTATTTTAACAGCACGATTTTAAATCTGCTTAGGGACACTGTGTTCAATGATATTAATTTTTAGGACTTTATGCTCACATATTTCGTCTTTCATCTAAATCTAGAACACTGGTGTTTCATTTATTACAAGTGAACCTAGGAAGAATTTATGCTTCCACAACGATGAGTTTACATGTAACAAGAATGACTCCTTGGTCATGTTCAGCCTTGTGAAACAAACGAACTTCTAGGGCTGTTTTGGAACATCTCACATATTGTATGCTAATTTGGCGATTTATTTGTCATCTTTTGTTATTAGTTGAGTGGGATTCTCCCCCCTCTATTTTTCTTCCTATGACATACAGGAAAATTACCGATGCCATTTTATACCCACACATATGCAGAGATCTTTTTTATTACTCCATTACTTTTCATTCTGTCTTACAGTTAATCAGATCTAGATACCACAAACTGAAAGAGGGACCCAGGAATAGGGTCAGAATATACACCTGCCTCTGTCTGACTATACTCCACAGCTACATGTCCCAAGAACACAGTACCCGTGTCTGCACGGCAGGAGACTGATTTCCACAGTCCCCGACCCAGGGGAGAAGAGCTCTAGGGAGGTGTAAAAAGGAAATGATTCCACTCCTCTCGCCATCCAGCCCCAAAACAGACTGAGGACCAAACCCCCAAACACTAATTCTGCCTTACGAGTCAACAAAAACTTCCAAAAGTTCCACCTTCCCAAAACCTACATTTCAAAAAAAGAGGCATGGTATAGCAAAAATATAACGTTGTTTAAGAGGAATCTCACAAAATCTGGAATAAATTGTAATATGAGAACGTTTTCGGCAATGAACCATCTGGAAAGAGCTCTATGTTACAATGCAAATCTGTGGTGTTTCTTGTTTTTAAGGAAATATGGATGCTCTTTGAGGGACTCAGGATCAGAATAATACCTGCCAATGTTACCGTAGCTGCCTCTCGATACAGGCTTCCCTGCAACTACAGCGTGAAGGCTGTTGGAAGTGTCAGGAGTGGGAGCAGAACAAACACTCCACGCTTCCCGCTCAGACATCAGTGTTCAACGCAATTGATAGATTTCTGCACCCTGTACTTTTTTAAGAATGCACACACACTAGCTGTGGTGGTGCACACCTTTAATCCGTCACTCTGGAGGCAAACGCTGGTTGCAACTCTGTGAGTTTGAGGTCAGCCTGGTCTACATAGTAAGTTCCAGGTCAGTTGGGACTACATGGATAGATTCTGTGCCCGTCCCCCCAAAAAAAGTATACACACGCATGCACGCAGTTAACCTATTAGCCTGAGTTCCCTATAAGTTTACTGGCAATACGGTATATGGTTGTTTTTGATTAAAGTATTACTGAGAGCTCCCTACTGAACAATGTAAAGAATATAAATATCTAATACATGACTTACTATAATCCTCATTCCTATATTACCTGCCAGTATAATCCTGATAATAAGCCAATGGTATTCCTTAGGAGAAAAGCAGATCTGGAATGCTCAGCGCCCAGACAACAGAGTGGATTGCACAGCCTGTGCTCTAATTCTGCCATGAATCTGTCACACTGGTCCACCCACTTTACACCTGATTGACTTATCTTCTGTAGCTACAAATGCTATCTGCCATACTTCTCTCCAGGAGTTCTGAGAATCCTAAAACCTATGGGCTATGAGGCGTCCTAAAAATAAGTTATTTAACTCTTCCATTTAAAAAAATAGAGAAAGCAGTCCCACTAAGTACTTAAAGGAACTATGGAAGGAGGGAGGGAGGGAGGGAGGGAAGAAAAAAGAAGAAAGCAAGCTAGCTCTGACGATAAAGAACAACTGTTACAAAGAACTAAGTTCTATAATGTTTAGAAAAGACAGAATCATAAGGGGAACCAGAGAGCACTGACTTAAAAAGAGGGGCAGGGACAAACAGTAATAAAAACCCAGGCAAGTGACAGCAGCAGGAAGCCACATCCTAGGAAACTGGGAGCAGCTACAACCCTGCAGTGCAGGAAGGAATCCAGGTACAAAACTGTAGTAACAAAGTCAGCTCACAACTGTGATGACCCCAAACACAGCACAGTTCTTTAATAGTCAGGAAGGGCAGATCAACACCATTAGTGTTAGACCTTACTGAATGTCTGTGGCAGCCTCAGCCGTGGCTCCAAGAAAATCACTACCAACTACGGCCATGATCCCAAAAGAGAAGCTAAACTACACATACAAGGCCCAGGAAGATGATAAGATAATTAGAGGGCCAGAGTAAAGCTTCATGGTTGTTTTAGGGTTTCCATTGCTATAATAAAAGACCATGACAAAGGGGAAGCTCCTTTCCCCTGACAGCCTAAGACAATCAGCCAGGGAAGTTGGGGCAGGAACCTGGAAGCAGGAGCTGAAGCAGAGGCCATGGAGGAGTGCTCTTAACTGGCTTGGTCCTCATGGCCTTGCTCAGCAAACTTCCTTACAGCGCCCAGGACCACCAGCCCAGGGTGACACCGCCCACAATGAGCAGGGCCCTCCCACATCAATCATCAAGCAAGAAAATGCACCACAGGCCAGTAAGCAGGGGCCTTTTCTCCGCTGAGGGTCCCTCTTCTGGAGGGACTCCAGCTGGTGTCCAGTTGGCAGGAAGCTCCCAGCACAGCAGGACACAGCAGACCTCTCTCGCCTCAAACCATTTTTAGCAAGGATGAGAAGAAGGGCGGATTGGAAAGTTCCAAGATGGGGAGGAAGCTGGGGCGAGGCCGTCTCTTTACACAGGACTTTCAGGTCCATTTCCGAACTGAAACACATGACAGGCTCCTTCCCTACACCTCGGGCTAGCTAGCAAAGTGGCTTCCACGATCCACTCTCACGGGCTGACGCCATCCTCCAGAGATCACTCTGTGGGTTGACTGTCTCTCCACGAGCAAACTAGACTACTATCTGACTGGAGTGGTCCACGCAGCAGCACGAGGCCTCCAAACACGCATGGACACACCGTAACAACTGCAGGTCCGGGGGAGCACTTCCTACAGTAGAAATGTACCGTGGAAGGCAGCTTTCTACAGAGACACTGGATGCTGAGAAATGGGCAGAAATACTGCAAATGACCAATACCCCACAGCAAGGGAAAAGCATTTTAGAGACTCACCACTGAAAGGCCATAGCCGCCACAGCCTAGCTTTCTTTAAGGTTTGGAAATCTTTTCAATAAATAGCTTTATGGAGATTTAACTAACATAAATTGAACATATTTAAAGTATACAATTGGTAGACTTTTATTTATTTATATATACATATATATATATATATATGAGTGGTCCAAGAATTAAGAATATAGAAATGTAGATTCCAGAAATAAGAATGTAGAAATAAAGAAATTCAAAGTTGTAAGCCTAGGAGAATGATAGCAGGCTGCCAGCAGCTTTCTCAGCAGCTTAAGGATTAACAGTAGCTTACTTTGCTTTACAACCTATAGCTCTTCTCTGCCTGCAAGGCTGAAGCGGCCCTCTGCAAACTGAGGGTCGGCTCTTAGAGAACCCCCTGGCCACTCATGACCAGCAATTAATGTGAGCCGAGTTAACTTCTAAATGACGAGATGTACCTGACTTTTTGGTTGTGCATTTTCCCATACCCTTCCCTGCTCCACAAAACTGGCAGTATCAGGGACGCGCAGAGCTTTGGTTAAACACCTTCGAAAAGTGCCAGAAGAAAACAATGACCTAAAATACAAACACTAGTTTAACTAAAAAGCTCTGCTAATGGAAATTGCAGAGAAGGGCAATTTGTATCTGCATTTACTTCGAAATTGTAAAAATTCCTTTGTTCATGCCTAATGCTTGTTGCTTCTTGCTATAAAAAAGGGGGAGTTTGGAAACCAGCCTTTGCCACGGCCTTACAAGTCCATCTCCAGCTGTGATCTCAGCTAATTGGTAAGCTTTCTGTGCCCCACAGAGATTTATTTTTTTAATTTTTTCTTACTTTTTTTCCTGGAATAAAGTTTGCTTCTGGTTTACTAGACTTTGGTGGTCTGCCCCCCATCTTTGCCTGACCCCCTTGGACCCAACAATATACATTCACAAACCCACAAAATTTAATAATGAGCCTACTAGAACACTCCAAAAGTTTCCTCAGGCCCTGTTGGACACTTTGTCTCCCATCTCTGCTCAGGACACATAAATTTGAGTTCCTGACAATGCTCAAGAAATAAAATTAACATGTGCTCTTTGTGGTTGGGTTCCGTCATTCTGCACACTTATGCTGTGATTCAGCCATGGTGTAGACAGTACAATGTCCTTCCACTGTTGAGTGATATATTCCATCTTGGATATACCCGTTTGTTTATACATTCACCACACAACAGAGATGTGGACTCTTTCCGGTTTTTAGCTTTTATTTTTAAAAATCTGCTAGGAATATTCCCACAAAAATCTTTGCATGGATGTATGATTTCTGCAGGGAGGCGTACTCATGCATGGGCATGCACACATGTCAGGTGTCTCGTCCTATCGCTCCCACCTTATTTTGAGGCAGGGTCTCTCACCAATCCCAATAGGCTCCAGAGATCTGCCAGTTTCTGCCTCCCCAGCAACGGGACTGCAGGCAAGGCTACTGCACCGCACCCAGCTTTCTATGTGGGTACTGGGGATCCAAACGTGGGTCCTCATGCTTCAATGGCAGGCATTTTTTCCAACTAGGCCTGCAAGCTTGTCTCTGTGAGGGTGTCAGGCCCTCTGGAACTGGAGTTACAGACAGTTGTGAGATGCCATGTGGGTGCTGGGAATTGAGCGCAGGTCCTCTGGAAGAGCAGCCAGTGCTCTTAACCTCTGAGCCATCTCTCCAGCCCCCAGGATTAGAACTTTTAGAGCCATGAGCCAAACTGAACGTCTCTCCTTGTTTATCTCAGGTATTCTGTTAAAATGCTGAAATGCTAAGTAATATGAAAAGAGATTTTTACATTTCAATTTCTAACTATTCAATACCAGTATATATAACTTTAATTACTACAAACTCTTAGGAGTTTGCTGTCAGTTTTTGGTAGATTCTATCAACTTTATTTCATATAAGATCATGTTATTTACTAACAAAAAACTCTTAGTTCCTCCCCCATCTTCCTCCCAGCCCCACTGGCACCAGCTAGAATCTCTAGCATGTTGAATTCAGTGGTGGAAGCACACATACTTATCTTGTTCCTCGTTAAAGAA
>NC_022010.1:40439605-40443441 GCF_000317375.1 Microtus ochrogaster
TTTTCCTGAGCACATGAGATGATCGTCTGATTCTATCAGGAATAGTGGGTTCTGTCAAAGGCATTTTCCTGAGCACATGAGATAATCTCTGATTCTCTTCTCTGCTAATGTAATCATTAACAGATTCTGACTTATACCCAACTCGCATCCCTGTAATAAACACCACTTGACATATCACCCTTTTACATAGTATTAGTTGTAATGTCCCAAGCTGTGAGGGCTATTGTTTGCTGTCTTGTACTGTCTGATCTCAGCATGGGGAATGCTGCAGCCATTACAGAAAGAGCGGGGAGTGGCTCCCTGCTTATCTGCTTTCTTAATCTGGGTAGAACGGACATCTCTGTGTCATTAAATGTTTGATTAGAAGCCACCCACAACGTCACATCTGAACCAGGTATTACTTTCTTGTTTGCTAATTCTTAAACTATAAATGTCATTTTTAAATGGATATAGAACTATCAAAAAATCTTTTTCTTCACGACTAAACTTTCTCAAGTTACAACTTGCAAGAACATTCTAATTTCATCCAAGATGCCAAATTTGAAGGCAGAAAATTCTTATATTATGAATGTAAACAATTATATTATATATATTTATATCAAGTATTAATAATGTATAAAATACCATCACTTTATTATATTGTTAATACCTACAGAATCTGTAGTGACAGTCAACATTAATCATTCATGACAACCCCCTCCCCTTAATCCCAGAACTCAGAAGGTGGAAGCAAGATAAATTCTGTTCAAGGCCAGCCTGGTCTATGGAGCAAGTTCCAGGACAGCCAGGGCTGTTAACACAGAGAAACCCTGTCTTGACAAAACCAATACATAAATGATTCATGACCCTAAAAGGTCAAAGTATTTCCATGTAAATGAGTTGAATGCGGGACAAACTTCAAAGACAAGTAATACTCTCTATCTAGGACCCAACAACAAGGAGGAAAAACAAAAAACCACAGTCACTGCTACAACAGAGCTGCCTATCATCCTAACACTTGGGGTGGGGGTACTAGGCCAGCCTCGGCTACACAGTGTGACTGTGTGTGTGTGTGTGTGTGTGTGTGTGTGTGTGTGTGTGTGTGTGTGAGAGAGAGAGAGAGAGAGAGAGAGAGAGAGATTGAGATTTGCCAAATGCAAACGCCAACACATCACTTGTTTCTTAAAAAACATTTTGATTTTCAACTTGAAAACACTGTTTAACTGGGCAGTGGTGGCACACGCCTTTAATCCCAACACTCAGGATGCAGAGGCAGGCAGATCTCTATGAGTTCAAGGCCAGACAGGGCTACACAGACAGAGAAGCCCTATCTCAAACAACCCTACACCCCCAAAAAAGAAAGCATTTGTTCTATGTGACAAAATAAGGAAAAGTGTTATAGAAAGCAGGAAGAAAATTATGCCAAGTCAGTAAATATTAGACTAACTAGATAAAGAAAAGTGTGTTGGGGTCGACATCAGAATGATCCACTGATGTGGGATTCCCCTCTGTATGCTGTGAATACCATTGGTTAATAAAGAAACTGTCTTGGGCCTGTGCAGAGAATAGAGGTAGGCAGGGAAAACTAAACTGAATGCTGGAAGAAAGAAGGAAGTGTTAGAGAGAAACCATGTAGCCCCGCAGGACAAAGATGCCAGAACTTTATCCGGTAAGCCACAGCCACGTGGCTACACACAGATTAATGGAGATGAGTTAAATTAAGATGTAAGAGTTAACCAGTAAGAAGCTAGAGCTAATGGACCAAGCAGTGATTTAAATAATATGGTTTCTGTGTGATTATTTCAGGGCTGAGCAGTTGGGAAACAAACAAGTGGCCTCCTCACAACAACCCACAAAACTTTTTCAAGGTATCTGTGTCCGAGTCTTGTTCACTCCCAAAATTCTGACTCAGTAGATCTGAATAGACCCAAAAGTGTTCTGGAAAAAGTTTACCATATGACTGTGACAAGTACTTCTGATTCAGAACTACCTCTCTGACTGCCTGGTGATTTCTCAAGTGACCCATTAAACAATAAAATACAAGACAAGTACAGTGGCCCATGCTGGTTAATCCCAGCACACAGGAAACAAACAAATAAATAAACAAACGAATGAATAACTGAACACTCTTAATACTGGGGGGCAGGGAAACTGGGTAGATACCAAGTCATGTGTTTGCTCCTTGGGATCAAATAAACGTCTGCAATACTGCCACACTTTACTTCAATAACCACTTCTAGCCCCTATGACCACAGCACAGCTGCTGGACTGCGATCAGAAGAGCAGCCATTGTTTACATCTGCTAGAATCACAGCAAGGCGGCGGCAGCAACGCATCTGTGCTGCAATCACAGAGAAGATCACACAGTGCAAACACAATGGCTGATTGACAAGCCCGAGATCTCTACAATGGCGTCCTACAATTCTCAGTGGCATTTTGATTTAAATGGATTTGTAACTCATATAGAACTTTTCTTTTGCAGTATCTACTTAAAGGGATGCCATACTTAAAGGGGCATGCGGTTTGGGGGGGGTTCAATAAATACTATAAGAGTACAACTACTTCAAACTTCAGATGTTGGGCTCTTTTCAAAAGATTCAGAAACAAACAGTTTTTGCTGAGATTTTTTTGTATAACAAATAATTAGGAATAATAACTTTTGGCATATACATCTTGGCAACCTTATACAAAAAAACTCCTCCGGAAAAAGTAATAAACATTTGGGAAAATCTTCATATATAATTCAACATTCTGGTTGAATTTTTTTATGTGTCAAAGCTGAAGTGTCAGAGTATGTCTTCTGTAACCTTACAAAATGAGTCAAGGGCACAAAAATCAGAGCAGTAACAATGTATCCCTTGCACCCACCTGGCTGTCACAACTATCAGCACTTCCTTATACTTGCTTCATATGGTCCCACACTGTCATATACTTTAAAGCAAATCCCCCACACAGTATTACCTTTCAGCTTTAACAAATAAATTGTAGCACAACCTCCTCACTACTACCAAATACCCTGGCCTGTGGCTCTGTTGCGATGCTAAACACATTGACCAAAAGCAGCTTAGGGAGGAAAGGGTTCACTTGGCTCACAGGTTACAGTCCATCACCCAGGGAAGCCAAGGAACTGAAGCAAAGACCACAGAGGTATCGTGTTCAACGGCTTGCTTCCCATGACTTGCTCAGCCTGCTTTCTTAAACAACCCAGGACCACCTGCCCAGGAGGGGCACCATCCACAGTGGGCCCTCCCACATCAACCATCAATCAGGAAAATGCCCAGACACACCCATAGGCCAATCTGATAGAGGCAATTTGCCAACTGAGGCTCCTTCTTCCAAGCTGAAGCTATAGTTTATGTCAAATTGATATAAAAAAACAACTTATAAAATAAATACAATATTAAAAATAATTTAATGTTTCATACCCATTTCATGTTTAACTTCCCCATATTGTTTCAGAATGTACTTGTACAGCTCATTTTGTTCCAGGTTGTATCTTTTTGTTTCATACTATAATACACTAAAATAATTTGCCCAAAACCCTCAGTGGCTCAGGTAAGTGCTTTTGCTGAGAACCGGAATCTAGGACCCCAGCACCCACAAAACAGAAAGGGCACCTTTTCCCCAATAAGAGTTTTGGTTTTTACTCATTGCACTGATTTCTGTAAAGATTATATATAAAATGGGAATGGACAGAGTGACTGCCTAGCATGTGTGAGCCTTGGGTTCAATTCCCACCAAGAAACAAAAGAATAAGGACAGGACAGGAAGCACAACACGTACAGATGCATGCTCCCATTTCTCAGAACTAAACTATGTGAACAGTTTCTCCTGGTTTTTTTCACTTTATTTTTTTT
>NC_022010.1:40443791-40468529 GCF_000317375.1 Microtus ochrogaster
CCATTGTCTCAGTGTGCACACAAAACAGTTTCTCCTTTGAGGGATGGGGTGTTCTGGGATCAAACCTAGAGTACCAGAGGCTCCTGCGTGCTGGCAGGAGTCACCCACAAAGCTACACAGCCTTCCAGCGCTGTTTTGATCAACACATAGAAACCAGTATTGCTGTCTCTTGGCCACTGAAGGATCACAGCCATCTCCAACAACACAGTGATCACCAGACCAGGAAGTCTGTGACCAACCAGAGACGTCACTGGTGTCCTCCGCTGGCAACAGTACTAAGACTGTTAGCCAAACTGAGGTTTCACACCAGGTTTCATCTGTGGATTGGGATTCAAAACTATTTGGTGGTAGCAAGACAATCTGCAATACTTATGATTCCTAGGATCATACATAGAAAAGGGAGCCCAATCACACCCGCAAGACAGGTCTGAAGGAGAGAGAAAGAGACCTCAAGGAACAGGAGAGGACGGAATGGGGTGGGGGGGTAGAGTGCAAAGGCCAGTGCTCGAGCTGGCAAAGCCACAAGAAGGACAGTTCTGCTCCGACTTGATCTGACATGATGGAGCAAGTTTCAAAAGCAAAGGCTAATAAACTATAAAAACTGTGACCACCACTGAACAAAAGAGAGTTCTCTTTTAATATATGGATACAGTTTAGTGTTTAAATCAGAGTAAACAAATCCACTCAAACTTTTGCTATTTCTCCATATTGAAAACATTCAAAACAAAGTCCATAAATAAGTACATGACTGTCCACAGTCACTCCACTGTGCAACAGTACAGTGATGTCACCCCTCATCATGACACCATAGCCCCTGGTCAACCTTTCTCCTCCCCACCTCAGACTTTTGTTACATGTATGTTTGAACCTATGAGTGTTATATCATGTATACTACTACTTGATCTACTTTTTTCATGCACACCAGTGTGTATCATTCATGTAAAGTGAGGTCCAGTCTCACGTTTTCGTGAATGGGCTGTAACAATGCATGGCTGAGAGCAGGGGCTAGTAAGGTTAACGCAAAGCACCAAAGGGCAAGTGAGGTCCTCCTGGCTACTGCAGAGTTCCAAACTCTGCAGATGCTCAAGGCCCTGATATAAAATGATGTCATATTTGTATATAACACTTACACACACACATATATTTTACAATACTTCACATGTAAATAGTTTCCATACTATTTGGAAACAATGACAAGAAAAATGCTCATTAATATTTATTTCAGACACAATTTTCTCTCTTCTAAATTATCTTCCCTCTGTGCTAACAGATCTAGATATGTATCTACACATACCTATAGATATAGAACCCACAGTTACAGAGAGCTAGTTGTACTCTGTTACAGGGAAGGCGGGGTGGGAGGCAGATATAGAAACTAGCTAGTTTTATGAACACTGAAATTCTATATAGTGTTTACAGATTATAACTTTTTAAGATGTAAAAGCTGAGCTCACAGGTAGAAATTAAGGGTGACATAATTTTTGAGATATAATACAAAACGAAAACAGAAACAGGTATGACCTCTAATTTAAAAATTATTCAAAATTTCAAGATAGGGACAGAAAGGCATTACGCTGAGCACAGGTTATTCCACGAGGAGTCCCGCGTGACTTCTGCATGTCCATCAGGCAGAGGAGCCACAGATGACCAAGTCTTGACTTAAGACTCTACACAGAAGCCGGGCGATGGTGGCGTACGCCTTTAATCCCAGCACTTGGGAGGCAGAGGCAGGTGGATATCTGTGAGTTCGAGACCAGCCTGGTCTACAGAGCTAGTTCCAAGACAGGCTCCAAAGCCACAGAGAAACCCTGTCTCGAAAAACCAAAAAAAAAAAAAAAAAAAGACTCTACGCAGAATCAGGGCCAAACTGAAATCCAAATTGTTCTCTACCACTTAATGTAAGCTGTGTGTCGTATCTGTCCCGTGTCTCACGTCTCTAAGCTGTGTGTCGTATCTGCCCTGTGTCTCATGTCTGTAAACTGTGTGTATCTGCCCTGTGTTTCACGTCTGTAAACTGTGTGTATCTGTCCTGTGTCTCACGTTTGTAAACTGTGTGTCGTGTCTGTCCTGTGTGTCACGTCTGTAAACTGTGTGTCGTATCTGCCCTGTGTCTCACGTCTGTAAACTGTGTGTCGTATCTGCCCTGTGTCTCATGTCTGTAAACTGTGTGTATCTGTCCTGTGTCTCACGTCTGTAAACTGTGTCGTATCTGTCTTGTGTCTCACGTCTGTAAACTGGGCTGACAGACACCTTGCTAGCCTGGGAGGAATAAACAGTGGATTCAGGAGAAGTCTAGTATATGCAAAATCTTTCATGGACATCAGCCATGTTTTCTTCTCTTCTTCTTTCTCCTCCTCCTTTCGCTTCTCCTCGCTGCAGGACTGGGATCATCACATGGGGTCCTTGCACATGCCAGGCAAACACATCTCTAGCCCCTATAATTTTACCTTAATAACTAGAGAAATTCTACTTTGCCAATGTTCTGTATTATTTTGCATTATTTTTGATAAATAATAATTTTGATAAATAAATAACCTTGTTTGCACTGACTGTGCATACCACACTCACCCTATTATTTCTCAGAAGGTAGTCCCAGATATAAAAAATGCCAATCAAAATATGCATTTTTTATTGATTTGTAGTTTTTGTGTGTGTTCAGAGGTCAACCTGCACAGGAGGTAGCTATCTCATTCCGCCATGTGGATCCCAGGGATCAGACTCAAGTTTGTCAGTCTTGGTGGCAAGCACCTTTACCCACGGAGCCATTTTTCCAGGCCCCAAAATATATGCATTTTAAATTGTGATGTGTGAGACAGCAAGTGGCTCAGCAGGTAAAGGTGCTTCACCATGCAAGCCTGGCAACCAGAGTTCAGATTTCAACCTCCAGAGGCCACTCCTCATGTGCACCCTCCTCTGACTCCTCATGTGCACCCTGGCACACGGCCCCACACACATGAATGCACCGACTATGCTCTCCCCTACTGTGTGAGAATTGTTTCCCAGTACCTTTTGCCTACTGGTTTTGTTTAGTTGGGGGGAGGGGATCTCTCTACACAGCTCCTGCTGTCCTGGAACACACTATGTAGACCAGGCTGGTCTTGCCTCTGCTCCTAAGTACTGGGATAAAAGGTGTGTGCCACCATGCCTGGCAGTATGGGAACTCTTGAAGTCATCAATTTAATAGGCAAAAATCCCTTCCTTTAGTGTGGGTAGGTTTTGATTTTTAGTTTTTTAGTTGTTCGGCTCACGACTCCAAAGGCATGGTAACCCCTTCTAGAGAGGGAGATATCAAGTGGCAAACCCACTGCCCAGGATTCACCCAACCTCACTGCACTTTAACGTTCCTTTCCATGGCTTAGCAGTGGAAGGCAGCAAGTGACGGTCCAGCATTGGTCTCTGCCTCCTCCTGACTAGCCGCATAATACCCCTGCGAAGCCTTCCCCACGTGATGGACTGTGTCCTCTCAAACCGGAGTCAAAAGAAACCCCTCTTTCTTTCCTCAAGTTGTCTTTTAAGGTATCCTGCTGTGGCAACAAGAAAACAGTATCAATTGCTCCCAACATGACTTTGCCACCCCCAGTTAAGATGAAGAATATGGCAGGAGCATAGGTCTGTAATCGCAGCTATTCAGAAGACAGTTCAAGGCCGTTGAGCTAAAGAATAAACTCAAGACCAGTCTGTGCAAATGAGGCCCTATTTCAAGATAAAAAGTCAAAACAAAAGCCTGGAGACAGGAGTCGCTGGCGAAGCACTTGCCTGGCGTGCACGAGACAAGAGGCTCCATTTCCAGCGTCACACATACACACGCACATACAGAGCGACTGTATTTCTCTGCCCCCTTGAGCTGGGTGGCACCTTAAAAGAATATGATAACATTAACATTGCTAGTCCAGGCACAACTCTCAACCCTTTAATTTTCTCATTCCTTAGAAGCAAACTACTTTGAACATACAACTACACTAGCAATAACATGCAATAAGAGGTCCAGGTGACACGGAGAGAGACAAATGAGATGCCGGGTGGGAAGGACAGAGGGATCCAAGGAGGCCAGGACATCAGACACATGGACTGCGAGAGCCAGGCTGAAGTGGGTCTTCCAGCCTGGGCCACCTCAGGAGATTCTAGGGAAGATGAGTCAGAGCTGAACCAGCCAGCCAGGCTCTTTTCCAAACCTCTGACTCCTGAATCATAAGCAAAATAAAAGGGTTGGTTTGACTCACTTTCAGTTGATCTGTCACACACAGCATCAGATACTCAGATGTGATTTAAAATGTCTCTCCTAATCAACACTGTGCCTCACAAGAGGACCTTGTAACAGCACTGCCACGCTGCCTTGGGACGGCACAGAGCGGCACCTCGGGAACAGAAAAACTAGAGCACGAGGCTAGCCAGGCACTTACTATGTAGCTCAGGATAGACTTTAATCCTGATCCTGCCTCCACCTCTCCAGTGCTATAATTTATGATTACAAAGTGATTATGAGACCAGCCAGTCTTTAAAAACTACTTACAAGCCTACATTTCATTAGCTGTTTGTTTGTGAGGTTGTTGGGGATGTTTGGAGGAGGGGTGAGTTACTTCTTTTTGAGACGTGGTCCTGCTAGATAGATAGCCCAGGCTGGCTTGGAACTCACTCTGCAGTCCAGCTTGACCCCAAACTCACTATATAACCAAAGCTGACCTTAAACTTAAGAGAATGCCCCTGTCTCAGCCTCTCAAGGTCAGAGATTACAAGCATGAGTCCATGGATTTTTTTTTCCTCCAGATATCTCATTCTGGTTCAGGTGCCTCAGGGACAACAGCGGAAAAGCTGCCTGATTTCCTAAACAGTTAAGAAAAACACAAGACTGTATCAGAATGAAGGAAGGACGGTTAACCCGCACAAGCGCAGTTGAGTTGGCAGAGTAACGGGATGTCCTACAGCACTTTAGGATAACCAGATAACTATAGTTAGCAATATCAAACGATGTCAAACAGCTACCAGGGAAGACTTTAACTGTCCCCAACCAAAGAAGTGATAAATACCTGAGGTACTGTGTATGCCAATTACTCTGATCTGATCAAATTTTAGTGTGTCTGTACAAGTGTGTGTACACTGCACCTCAAAACACAAACAATGGGGGCTGGAGAGATGGCTCAGAGGTTAAGAGCATTGCCTGCTCTACCAAAGGTCCTGAGTTCAATTCCCAGCAACCACATGGTGGCTCACAACCATCTGTAATGGGGTCTGGTGCCCTCTTCTGGCCAGCAGGCATACACACAGACAGAATATTGTATACATAATAAATAAATAAATATTTTAAAAAAACACAAACAATGATTTGTCAATTTTTAGATAATACTATATATAATAAAGGGAAATTTTATTAATTATCCAAATAAACATTTTAACATTGAAAAATAGAATAACAGTGATAACCACCATATTACCTAAGCTTAGACACTGTGAACACAGCTACAATCTAGAAATATCGGTAGACATAAGTAGGGATGGGGCAGAGAGGGCTAAGCGATATTTAATATCTCTTTCTACTATTTCTTCCCTTTTGTTGTTGTAGTTTTATTTTGTTTCTTGTTTGAGACAGGGTCTCACCAGGTAGCCCTGGCTGGCCTGGAACTCCCTATGTAAACCCGACTGGCCTCAAACTCACAGACAACCCCCTGCCTCTGCCTCCTGAGTCCTGAGATTTAAGGTGTCAATCATCATGCCTAGACTATTTGAATTTTTCTTTTAAAAGAAAAAGGCACCAAGAACGGTGGCACATGCCTAGAATCCCGGTGTTAGGGGCTGGGAAAGGCAGGAAGATCTTAAGCTCAAGGTTTTCCTGAGCCCCATGGTGAGACCCTGGCTCCAAAAAAGGAGGGAGAAGAGCTAAAGATGCGTTGCATTTACAGAGTGCTGCCAGAAGAAAGTTCTTTTACTTTCCAGGCATGGTGGTACATGACCTCATCACAGCCATGACAAAACCCTGACGCAAAAGCAAAAGAGTAGTGCAAGAAGGTACGGTGCGCTCGCGCGCTCTCTCTCTCTCTCTCTCTCTCTCTCTCTCTCTGTCTCTCTCTCTCTCTGTCTCTCTCTCTCTGTCTCTCTGTCTCTCTTCTCTTTCTCTCTCTAAAAGAGTAGTGCAAGAAGGTACGGTGTTTTCTCTCCCTCTCTCTTCTCTCTCTCTCTCTCTCACACACACACACACAAACACATTTGCACATGCGCACACACACACCTCTCTCTCACATACACACACATGCACACAGACACGCACTCACACACTCACACGCACGCACACACACACACAACACCTACACAAACAACCTCCAAAGTGCCGTCTTCTTGCATTTTCAACACTTTAAAGAAAAACTCAAAGGGACAAACTTTCAGTTCACTATTAAAGCTTCTCATGGAACAGAACGCTGAAACAAACTAAACCCAAAACACTTGTAAGCTAAAAACCGTTTTAAAAAGAAATGTCCACAGGAAACGTTTCGTTTACTTACACGAATTTCTGGCTAATGCCACAAAAACCAAAATGGTTAGTCCTGTAAGATTCAGTTTGCTAAGAGTAAACAAACCAGTGCATACTCTGGTCATAATTTGTAAGACGCACAATTAAATTGTTAATATTCCTCCTAGTGTTCTCACCATGGCCCGCATTCAGTCAAACATGTATGCCTGTCAGTTACTCCCCCTTCCCTGTGATGTCATTTCAGACAGCTCCTCCTGCCTGGCCCTCCTGGTAGCTGGACCTATAGGCACAGGGAATGTGCCCAGTTTATATAATCCTTTTTTTTTTTAAAGCCCTTTACTGCTCTCCTGCAACTTAAAGGGTAATTTTGTTCTGTTATCCGAAGAGATATTGCAGCTGGGTGCTAGAGCTGAGGTATGGCTCAATGGCAGAGCACTTGCCAGCTTGAGTGAGGTCCTAAATCCAACCTCTAACACTGAAAGAAAGAGAAAAACAAAATCGCCAGCAGAGTTCTAAAACTGCAGCTAGTACCAAATCCTATAAATATCTCTTCCTATGATGCATGCCTACTTGCATGTTTAATTTACAAATTAGGCAGAGAAGCGTAACCATAATAAAGTAGTATTAGGGCTAGAGAGATGAGATGGCTCAGAGGTTAAGAGCACTAGCTGCTCTTCCAGAGGTCGTGAGTTCAGTTCCCAGCAACCACATGGCAGTTTACAGCCATGAGATCTGATGCTCTCTTCAGGCAGGCAGGCAGGCATACATGCAGAGAGAAAACTATACATAATAAATAATCATTTTTAAAAGAGAATAAAAATAGAATACACTATAATAAAAGTCACGTGGCGGCTAGGCAGTTAAAAGCACTTGCTGAGCTTGCAGAGGGCCCACTTGGCAGCTCACAACCACCTGTAACTCCAGCTCCAGATGATCCGGTGTCCTCCCCGCTCTCCTCAGGCACCAGGCAAGCACAGGGTACACACACATACATGCAGGCAAATGCTCACACACATAAAAACAAATATTTGAACAAAGTTAACATGAACGCGCTCTCGGAGCACCCTCCTGGAGTCATGCTGCTTCCTGGGATGTGTCAGAGAGTTCAATGTCCGCATGCCAAGGCAGAAAAGATGGATGCCACAGCGGTGCTGGTAGTGACTACGGGGAACAAACGTCCAGAATTTAGGGTCCTCAACACTCGCTTCTATTGGGTTTCTTCCAGAACAGCCTAGTTTTGCCACTGAGGACTTGCTTTGGATGGGACCTTAATCCAATTTCTTCAACACGACTGAAAATGTGTCCAGTCTCTTCGTCAACAGATGCACCCTCTCTGATGATGTTTACAGTTCTCAGCCCCAACACAAACCTGAATCTGTGTGCCTGTCTCTTATCTGCCGTCACATGGCTTGGAGTGATTCGTTTCAGGGCATTACCACCGACGTCTTCGTATATGTTAAACACCGTCTGCCCTGGCACTTTGCGCCCAGGTCAAGTTCCACCCACAAGCCTTCTCCCATTGTAGCAGGGGCTTATTACATGTTATTATCTGTGACTTTAATTTTATTACATTTATTTATGTGTACGTACTCATATGGAGGGCAAAGGCCAACTCAGGAGAGCCAGTTCTCGGGAATCAAACTCGGGGTGTCAGCCTTGGTGGCAAGGGCCTTTACCTGATGAGCCATCTCGCTGGCCCAATGTCTGCAACTTCTGCCGGTTGAGAGGCGAAAGCAAAACTCACACAAACCAGGTGTAGGAGCTCACACCTGGAATCCCAGCATGAAAGCTGAGGCAGGAGGATTACTCTGGTCCGAGGCCAGCATAAACTACAGAGTGAGACTCTAACAAGAAAGAAATGAAGTGCCAGCAGGATTTCTCATCGGGTAAATTAGCAGCTTGACAGTAAACCAAAAACCTGCGTGCAATGCCTGGAACCCACAGGATGGGCGAGAACTGACTCCCACAAGCTGTGTTCTGACCGTCACACATGCACCAAATGTGTGACCCTACACACATGCACACACACACTCACATTCACATACATATGTGTACGCGCACACACACGCGCGCACGCACACACACACACACACACACACACACTCACATACCATTTCAAAGTAAAGGTTGTTTAAATGTTTTAAAAAGCACTCTGAAAGAAGAGCACAGTTCTGTGGCTATAGTCAGGCAGTTTCAAGCAGTTCTCACTGCTTTGTCACTTAAATGAATCGCTCTATAGTGAGTAAAGTTAGGGCAGGAAGACTCATTCATATGGTTCTTGTTGCGGTAACCAAAGAGCGAAGTGAAACCACTTAAAGGAGGATGGATTTATTTAAGATCCAAGATCCACCCACCACAGCAGGAAGAGTACACCAAAGCAGCTCATCACGTGACGTGGCAGGAAGCAAAGCAGAGAGGAAACTAGGTATGACCTTCCAAGTTATACCCTCGTACCTACAACCGGGGCTAGGTATGACCTTCCAAGTTATACCCTCGTACCTACTTCCTCTACCTAGGTTCACAAAAGGTGCTACAATCTCCCAAAATATTGCCACCACTTAGGGATCAATCATGTAACTTAAGCTTCTGGAGGGCATTTCATCTTGCCCCTGGCTTCCAAGAGTTCATGCCAATCTTATGGTGCCAAATGAACTCAGTTAGCTCCGAGAGTCACAGTTCCAACCCTGCTCAAAAGAACAATTGCAAAATGCTATTATCTCCAGCATCCTGGAGTCTACACTGCAGCTCCGTGTTTACCCTCAGAACTTCACACAATCAGCCTGCGTGGACTCCCACCCTGCCCTGTGTTGTCTACCCAGCCTCCCAGCCTTCTCTATGAGATCTGGTTAGAAGTCTCCATGACCCTACAACCAGGGTCACATGGATAATGACCAGTTCTGTACCAGCTGGAGTGGTGCCATCTTGGACCATGGCTGCACTGGCCTCTGAGTTCCTGAGCAGCAGAGTACAGTGAAATGAATCATGGGAAAACACTTTTTTTCCTAGGCTGCACGTTGCAAGTCCTGTGTCTGGGTGAAGTTCTCATCCCAAGTGAAAGTTTCGTAATGAGTTTATGTGTTTATGCCCTTGAGCCTGCTATGGTTGGAGTCCTGGCCAATTCCCAGGAAGCCCTTAGAGCTAACTGTAGTTGGTGGCTTCTCAGTTGTCCTAACCTCCTCGGGAACAATCCTTCTTCAGCACCATCGTCACAGCAGCCTTCCGACCACAAGGCATGTTTCTTAAGTCATTCTGTTCCCTTCATTCTCAACCCTCGCTGCCTTTTCACTTAAATGAAGCACTTTGCCGTGAGTGAAGTCAGCTTAGCCTGGCTAAAGGCAGCCAGCAATGCTAGGCCACTGCTGAATGCTAAACTGCCCTAACAATCCCCTCGCCTAACTAGTCCATCACTTTTAATTCAGTCTCCCAGTCTCCAGCCATGAAAAAATGCAGAAGGGATGGATTCTCAATGGCCTTTACTCCAGTTCCCCAAAGAAGCCTCCCTTCGGCCCGGAGCCTACATTCTTCTCAGCCGCCTGGTCCTCTGAGCTCCCAGCTCAACGTCCACTAACCTGTTCATAGCACGCGAGAGTTCTGCTAGCCCACTTCACCAAACTCTTCCACATTGCTCCCTCAGTCCAGCTCCCAAAGGTTTCTGCACCTAGCAGGAGGTAGTCGTGGAAATAGCCCTCTTTCTCTGGTACCAACATTTGGCATCAGTCAGTTTCAGGTCGTGGTGTCTAAAATCGCTGATATAAACACCAGAAGAGAGGAGGGGTTTGTTTTTGCTCGTGATTCCCAAGGGGCCATCCATGGCTGCTCAGCCCCCGTGTCCATGAGCAGAACATCAGAGTGACAGAAGACACAGTGGAAGCTATTCACCTTGTGACAGGTAGATGCGAAGCAAAGCCGGAAGGGGGAACCAGGTCTTCCGTAAGGACAACCTGAGGAACCTACTTCCATCCAGTCCCAATTCCTAATGTTTCATGACCTCCAAAACAGCCCTGCTGGACAGGGACCGAACATTCCACACACAAATGAGCTTCAGGAGGATGGTTCACAGCCATGCAGTAATATTGCAGGCCTTAGCAATCTCAGCGTAAGGCCAGTTTTTCCTTTTCTCATGGAGAATTTTGCCTTTTCCCATAAATGAAGCACTTTACAGTTTCCTTTGTCTAGATCTGCCAGCACCACGGCTCTCACGCTTCCAGCCCACTATTAAATAAGACAAAGACTGCTTGAACACAACACTACAATCCCACCCAGTCCCTATGATAACCAAGAACACTGCGTGGCTTGATGGGCAGGCAGCATATAAGGTGAAGGCACTGGGAAAGGAAGCAGCGCATCCCAGCTGGATGGAGCGGGACAATGAGTGACTATTCACCACACTACTTGGAAGGGCGAATTTTAAAACATGCCTTTTCAGGCCTGGGGACATGACTCAGTTGGTTAACTACCTGCTGCATAAGCCTGAATTCAGGTCTCAAACACTAAAGCAAAGGCGGGTGTGCCAACAAGCATCCACAGCCAGTGCTGGGGTACAGAGACGGGCGAATGCCTGGGATTCATTAGCCAGTCGGCCAGTTTAACCAACTCCATGAGCTCCAGGTTCAGTGAGAAAGTCGCCTCAAAAAAATAAGGTGGAACACACCCCGTCACAGAACAGAAATCAAGCTCTAAGGAGACCAGAGAATGCTGGCCCACAAGAAGAACGCTGAGGAGGAATTCCATCCTTGATCCTGCTCAGCCGTAAACCAGCCTCCAAACCTACGAGCCAGCCGTGCAATCTGTGCCCACAGTGCACTGTCATGGAGCAACCAACCAGCTACTGGTTGGACTTGAAGCCCAGGAAACAGGAGGGAATTCACATCTGGAACTGTGGAAAGCCTAAGGCTGGGAGCGAAGAGGGGGGCCACTGCTACTGTTGTCTGCTAAATGGGCACAATGTGGCCATCAAAGTGTCAATCAAAATAACTATGTTGATGGCTACCGAGTGCTGCGACTTGCTTTGCAGCAGTCAGTGGTAACTGTCGAGATTTCTAATTGGTCACAGTGCTGAAAATTCAAGTAACCATTGCGGAAATGAGGCCTTCTGTATCATCCCCAGTAAGGCTCAAGGAAGAAACAGAAAGATTGTTAAGAGCCAGAGGAAGGAGTGAGCAATATGGATCGCTGACTTAGGGCATGGTATGGCTGTTACACTCTTCAGTACAGAGCAGCTGGAATTACCTGCACAAGCGAGGGACTGTCACAGAGAACAGAGGGGCTCACAAGATCCCACCACTCGCTGAGGACTTACACAGTGGTTGCTGGGGGAGGAGAGACATTCTCTTCAGCCGTGGAGCCTAGGGTAAGGTGCCTGTGCACCTGTGGGCAGCCCTACGGGTCGCCGAAGGAAGACACAAAGGTAGAGAGGAGCCAGCTGTGAAAAGGAAGGGAGTGGAAGAGGGATACGGAAGGTAGCAATGGGTGAAGGGCCAAGACAACTATGTACATGTAAGACAGTAATGAAACCATTAACGCGTAGTTAGATATAATTAATATATACTAATAAAACCTATAAGGTAGAGAGCAATACAGGAAGATTCCAACCCCATGGCCTTGAATGCATAAACATATACCCATACGTCTGCGAGCACATAGACAACACACAAACACACAAAAAAATAATCAAAATACAGCATAAATGTTCTAGTCCATATTTTCTAGAATTTCCATGTAGTATTTTCTACTGATTGCTGTCTTTACACAATGGGGGTTGCATGCCGTGGCACACACGTGGAGGTCAGAAGACGACTCTGAGCCAGTCCCTTCTCTCCTCCCACCTTTACACGGGCTCCAAGGAGCCAACTCAGGTCATCAGACGTGCGCACTTTACTGCCAGGCTATCAACATGGCCCATTTAGTATTTTCTAGACCAAGATTCATCCAGATAACAACCCTTGGATCAATTTTTTTTTCATTATTTTTATTCCAAAGTCATCATTTTAAATTCTACATCATTAACAAAGTCAAAATATGCAGCTAGCTTTTAATATTTAATACATTTTAACATTAATGTCTAATGTTTTGTTCTATGCCAGGTAGTGGTGCACACCTTTAACCCCAGCACTTGGGAGACAGAGGCAGGTGGATCTCTGTCACCTGCTCTACCGTCTGATCCAGGACAGCCACAGATACATAGAGAAACCCTGTCTCAAAATAAATAAATAAATAAAAATGTCTAAAAGCTCAGTAATTGTGTTTGTATAAGAACACTACTCGGTGTGAAAACATACTGCACAAGAACTTAAATGGCTCAGCTCTGGCTGCTCTTCCAGAGAACTGGGTTCAATTCCCAACACCCACACGACAGCTCACAACTGTCTGTAACTCAGTTCTTGGGGATCTGATACCCTCTTCTGACTGCCATGGGCACTGGCTGTACTTATGCACAAACATACATTTAGGCAAAACACACACACACACGCATAAAATAAAAATCTTTTCTTTTTTCAAAGTCTCACTGCATAGCCCTAGCTGGCCTCAAACTCACAATCCTTCTGCCTCTGGCAGCCTGAGTACTGGGAATTGTAGTGGTGCCATCAACATGCCAAGCCTAGAAACAATTTGGATTACTAGTTCTGAAAATTCAAACAAGAAATTACTCACAATCTCAGGCACAAATTCAAACTTCAGTAAATATTAATTAAAATGTCTGCCTCCCAAATATTCCCTCTTTTAAAAAAAGGTACATTTGGATACATTTACATTCTTGCAGAATTTTATAACAAGATTTTGACCTTTAAGCGTTTAGACTGGTATTTTAAAAGCTAAAAATAGAACCCAAAATTATACAATGAAATGTGCCCTCCAATCTATTCAGCAAAAATCAAAATACCCAGCACTGGAATGAAAGAGAAAGCACCGAGTTTATTCAAATTATTCAAATCACAGCAACAGCATCCTTTTTCCCCTACTTCAGCCACATCCCCTCATGTTTTCCCAGCAGTTTAGCAGGGAAATGAAGGTTTGAGTAGTGGTGAATCTTTTCCTCAACAAGATCTGACTTTTGCACTAAGTCTATAGCATCCAAATCAGTTACACGCAAATGCCATACTTAAATGCCATAAGATACATTTTGTGAGCCATGCATGGTGGCGCACGCCTCTGATCCCAGTACTTGGAAGGCAGAGAGAAGTGGATCTCTGTGAGTTCGAGGCCAGCCAGGTCTACAGAGTGAGTTTCAGGACAGCCAGGGCTACACAGAGAAACCCTGTCTCAAAAACAACCCCCCCACCAAAAAAAAAGATTAATTTTGTGAAAGAATTTTTATTTTATAAACTTTATTATTTAAAAACTTGCAAATAAACAAAAGGACCCAAAATTAACAGGACCCAAAGTCTACAAAACTCAATGAACTTTTATACAGTTAAAATTTACATTTTGGAACATAAGCTTTTGGTTTTGGTGGTAGATAAGTACATAAAATATCTTCAATACTGAAAGTATAAAATTTAATGTGAGGCTCCACTGTTTCTGTTCTGATCCCCCCACCCCCGCTTGGTTTTTCGAGAGAGGACTCCTCTGTGTATGTAGCCCTGGCTGTCCTGTCCTAGAACTGGCTTTGTAGACCAGGCTGGTCTCAAAATCAGGCCCCTGCCCCTGCCCCTGGCCCTGCCCCTGGCCCTGGCCCTGGCCCTGGCCCTGGCCCTGGCCCTGGCCCTGGCCCTGCCCCTGCCCCTGCCCCCCAAGTGCTGGGAATAAAGGAGTGTGCCACTACCACCGGGCCTTAATTTGTTTCCTTATTATTTTCTGTGTGTAGATGTTTGACCTGCATGTATGTCTGTGCACCACATGTATGTCTCATGCCCAAAATAGGGCACTGATTCCTGGAACTGTAGTTACAGACAGCTCTGAGCTGACAGGTAGGAGCCAGGAATCGAGCCCAGGTTCACTGGAGAGCAGTCGGTGCTCTTAACAGCAGAGCTGTCTCTCCAGCCCCAGTGTGAGTAAAGGGGAAATGGTTTTAAGGGATTAAAGTAAGAGACCAGCCCTCACGATGTCTCTTGCTTTCCTTGGTAGTAGCAAATAGCAGAGCATGTGTATATGTGAGTGGTGCGCATGTGTGTTTGAATATTTATGTAGGTTGGTGTATATATGTCTAAGCACCCACACACATAAAGGCCAGCTGTGGGTGTTCCTCCATCATTCTCCACCTTATATATTTGGGTAGGGTCACTTGATCCCAGAGCTCTGATTCAGCTTCTCTAGCTAGTCAGCTTGTTAGTCTAGCTGGCCAACGTGTTCCAGAGCCTCCATCTCTGCCTCCAAAGCGCTGAGATTGCCAGCCCAGCATTTACAAGTGTGCTGCGGATCCAAACGATGGTCCTCGATGACCAAGGCATTCCCTCAGCCCAGGATCAAGTCAGTGCTCTACCCACTGAGCCGTCCCCTCGGGCCAGGATCACACCGTCAGTGCTCTACCCACTGAGCTGTCCCCTAGGCCCAGGATCACACCGTCAGTGCTCTACCCACTGAGCTGTCCCCTCGGCCCAGGATCACACCGTCAGTGCTCTACCCACTGAGCTGTCCCCTCGGTCCAAGTGACAGGGCTTTTGCTAAGATGTCTAGACTAGCCACCAATTCACAATCCTCCTGCCTCACCGTCTGATGGGCATATAGGCATCAGTCACCCATCCCCACAGCTCGCAGATTCTCTATTTTGATATGAGTTCCAATAAATTCACATACACTCTTACGTCAATTTTATCCAGTATACATGTGATGTGAACTAATATTAATGAAATATCCTATTCAGATACAACACAAATCTACATAATAGTAGAAACCCAGTAAACTACAATTATTATGTGAACAAGGGGCTGTCGACTTCTTGGTACTGTTCTCCACTGTAAATCTAAACGAAGCCCCAAAATGAATACAAGACACTGGAGCTCTTGGAACGTTGGTCTCTGTTCCCAGTTTGCAGCTGACAATAACTGGAATGCCAGAAGCTAGATATGCTAGAAGTCTCTATCTACATAAAATAGGGCAAAATATTACAATCAAGTTGAACAAAAAAGTTCACCACGTCACGCCATAACAACCTGGCATCTCGAATTCTTCCTTTATATTCAATGGTTACTTTAAAAAGAAAGTGTCACGCGACATGTAACCAACATCAAAGGCCAGACGCCTACCCAAAGCACTTCCCTTAACTTGCCTTTTTTTTTTCCAAATCAAATTTATCTGAAACTCGGGAAGCACAAAGCTTACAGTCTCTAAAAAGAAAACAAACAAACAAAAAAAAAACTGTCGTTACTTCCTGTGAAGATAAAGAGCTGATGGTTGGGGAGACTGCTCAGTGGGCTTGCCACACAAGCCAAAGGAACTGAGTTTGATTCCCCAAAACATATGTTTAAAAAAAAGGTACCTCACTATACCTATAATCCCAGAGCTAGGGAGACAGAGATGGGAGGATCCCTAGGTACTGCTGGCCAGCCAGTCTAGCCAAATCAGCAAGCCTGGGGTTCAGTGAGAGCCGTCTCAAAAGACGAGGTGGGAAGTAACTGAGGCAGACAGCCAGTGACTAGCTCTGGCCTTCACACACACATGAACATAAAACACACACAAACACAAACAGCTGAATCATCCAAGCAAAACTTTCAAAATAAGCAAAACTTCCCAAGGTATTATTTTAAAATTACTTCATTTGCTGCCCAGTCAGGAAAGCTAACCTCCAAGGCTGCCCTAAACAATTTGTTTGGGTCTCCAGGGTCCTTCAATTCGCCCAGAACATAAAACTGTCAAAATCTAATGGCAACAACAGTAACGAAACCAAGTGCAGAGCTGTGTTTGCTCGCAACCACTAAAGTCAAATAAAACTTAGGTCTAGAAAAGAGCAAAGACAACGTGTCCTCAAGTTTCCTCCAACTTCCCTCATTCTACAGGTCCCCTTCCTCTTCTTGGAGAGGAGAATGGGATGCCAAATTAACAGTCAGAAGGCTGAGAACAGCTAGTTCCCGGAGGGTGCAAGAATTTACAATACACACTTGGCAGGGAGCTCGGTGGGCGCGCGCGCGCGCGCACACACACACACACACACACACACACACACACACACACCAATGCTCAGAGGAAGCTTTCATAAAATGTCACTATGTAACAGAAGTTTTAAGGTCTTATTTAGGCCTAAGGCCAGTCCTATCCAGTACACTGTAAACCACAGCCTAGAAAAGCTCCATTCTCCAAACCCAGAGTTTCTGATAATGCTCCAAAGAGCACGGATTCTGGACCCCTTCAGTACTGCCGCCTCTCACGTGGAAGGCAGGCCAGCCCATGTGAATCCAAATGCCACCACATCAGTTTTGTGGCAGATCCACTGGGAGCATCCGACTGTGATCCAGGGCCCTCCGGGCCGCGGGAAGAGGAACACAAATGCAATCTTCGGAGCCCTCCTACTTCCGTTCTCAAAGCAGAAACGCTGTCTTGTCTAGCCTCAACCCTCCACCTCTTCCAAAAGCTTCGACCGAAAGCAGAGCAGATCGTGGCGGTCAAGAGTGGCTAGAATAGGTGGTTCAACAGCCCCTCCAGCCCCGACTCTGTCGAATCCGCCGCCGACGCTTCCCTGAGGCCCCTGCCCCCTCCTCCCCGGCCGAGGGCCGCTGAGAAGCGGGAAGAGGAACTAAGTGACCCGCAAGGATGCCCAGAAAGCTGGCGTGCAGGGGGGTGGGGAGGTGGGCGCCGACGCGCAGCGGAAGGAAAGGGAGAGGAAGAGCGCCAGAGAGGGACGCGACTTTAGCGATGCGGCGGTGCCCGGGCTCCGGGAGAGGCGGCGGTGAGCCAGGGCAGAAGAGGCGACGTCCCCTCTCGGCCACGCCTCGGACTGCGGGCGAAAGGCTGCGGCCCGCCCCGTCGGAAAGCGCGGACTGAGGGCCCGCGGTGCTTCCGAAGCTGGCTGGAGTGCCCGGGATCGGCGGTGTACCCAGGATCTGCGGGTGTACCCGAGAGCCAACGATGCACCCAGGGTCGGTGGGTGCTGCCGGGGGCTGGCGGGTGTTCCCGGGTCAGTCTATGCTCCCGCAGCCGGCGGGCACTACCGGGGCCAGCGAATGCTCCCCGGGTTGACGAGTGATCCGGGGTTCAGTGGCCGCTCCCCAAGACCGGCTCTCTCGCCCCGCCGCCGGGAGAGGCGGCTCCGGGAGGCACCGGGCAACAGGGCAGGGTTACCTGAAGCGAGGCGAGTCCTTCAGGCACTCCTCGAAATCCACCGTCATCTTCATCTTTCCTCCGCCTGGCCTCGCAGGCGACGCCGGAGGAGCAGCGGGAGCTGCGGGAGTGGAGGAGCGGAGGAGCGGTGGCACCGGGGATCTGGGCGGCGTCGGCGGGCGCTCGGCCGCCTCTAGCGCTGCACGGAGCTGCGGAGGGCACCGTGCACCCTGGACATAGCAGCCACGAAGACTGCAACAGCTCGGCAGGCCCAGGCCGCCTCTCCCTCCGCCCCAGCTGAGCGCCGGCCGGGGGAAAACGCTCCGGAGTGACAGCCGCGGCCAGCCAGCCACCAAGCCGCGGCCATGGGAGGGGCTTCCGGCAGCACCGCCCTCGGGAGGTGCACGGCCACTGCGCCAGCCAACCGAGGTGCGCTGGTGTCGTTAGGCGGGATGCGCGGGTTGCTAGGAGGCTGACCACGCAGGCGCCCTGAAAAGGAAGGAAGTCACGTGGCCTGTGTCGCTCAGCCCCCCCCCTCCACCCCCCACTCCATCCCTCACCCCTCCCTCGGGTCTGAAAGGAAGATGTGCTCTTTAAAGCAGCTTTGGCAGCAATCTGTAGAGATCTAAGAGCAGAAATTATGACAAGGAAAGGATTAGACTAAGCCTTTCAGTTTAAAGAAACTGAGGCCAGGAGAGGTGTGAGGGCACCTTTGATAACCTTTCGCGTATTGGTTCCACCGCTTAATGATTTGGAAATTGCTTCTACATACATCTTTTCATACAATCAGGGACCGTTCCCTGAAAGAAAGTAATAGCTAAACGATATTAAAAGCACCCACAAAAGTATGAGTGTACCTGTAAAAATGCATAGGTAGGATGTTTGAACCCAGGGGTTGTGAAAACCTGGAGGCAACTTCTAGAGTTCTCTCCTAGCTTTCCCACTTGACAGGGCGCTCATCTGATAGAACTGTCCAGTTGACACGGCATCACACATCCAATAAGCATTGGTTGCAATTGCACTACTGTCTTTTTTGCAGGTTAGTCAAAGGTCAAGCCTCAGCCGGCTCACTTTTACTATCTAAAGTCTGTAACCTTTGGCCATTTGCATATGTTAGAGAGTGGTTGCACGCTAGGGAGTTTTCGTGACCTCCAGTTAAACCTTGATCTCTTCTGCACATTTAGAACGTTCCAGCATAATCTGAAACTTTTGAAAGAACACACATTGTATATGTTTCTTTTTTTGTTAGAAACTTTCGCTTTTTTTTAATTGAATTCTATATATCTATGATCTACATAGGTTCTCTTGATAGCTACAAGCTATCAATTGTTAAATACTCAGTATCCTCAAGTATATCAACTGGTCAGGCTAATCCTTTAGAGGAATGTAACTCTACCAAGAGAATTAGCCATGTACACTGCGTTTAATTGCTTTGATTTGTGACAGCATATGCAGTCAGTTAGCGTGCCAAGGTTTCATCATTCTGTTGCAAGACCCTTAAAAGTGGCATGGGAGGTGGCAAGTTAAAATTCAGCTGCACAAGATCTTAATATGAGGCCAGCCTGGGCTATACAGTAACACCCTGTCTCAAAAACACAGACAGTACCACAGGTAACCAAAACCCTGTGGTACTGGCACAAACCCAGAGAGGCAGAGCAGTGGGATAGCACTGAGAACCCAGAATGAAAACCATACACCTACACTACCAAATCTTTAAACAGGGATGACAAAACATAGCTGGGATATGGTGCTGGTGCTCACTCATATCCATCACAAATGGTGCTGAAGAACCTGGACATCTGCATATAAGATAATGACAGTAGGGTCTGGAGCAATGTCCATAACTGGCTTATCACACAATTACAAGACCTGTATTTGGATCCTCGGCACCCATGTAAAAAGCTAAATATGGTGGCATGTGCTGTGGTCCCAGGGCTGGGAGATGGAGAGAGGCTGAGCTGAGGAGCTTTGGGCTCAGTGAGAATTTATCTCCAAATATAAGGTCAAGAGCGGCTGGGAAGACATCCAATATCTACCTTAACACACAGGCATGTGCACACACATGAGCACATGCATGTGCCACGCACATATCCCAAAAAAACTTCCACATGGTATTAAAAAAAAATAAAAATAAAAACAGCAAAGTAAAGAGACAGCCCATAGAATGGTAAATGTTTTTGTCAGTTACACATATGACAGGCATTAAAATCTAGAATCTATAACAAGAATGAATAACCCTCCAGGGTCAGCATAATGACTCAGCAGGAAAGACTCTTGCCACTACACCTGAGCTCAATCCTGGATCCCACACTGGAAAGAAAGTACAAGCTACCAAGTCTGTGTATGCTTGACCTGCATACAGGCTGTCAAAAGTTAGTGTCCATACTCACACACTTATGTGCTTTACACACACAATAATTTTTATTTACTTTTTAAAGTATGTGTGTTTGTCCCTGGAAATATATACCGCCTGTGTTCTGGTATCTGCAATGGCCAGGTAAGAGTGTCAAAGCCGCTGAAACTGGAGTTACAGGTAGCTGTGGACTACTTGATGTGAGTAGTGGGAAGTGAACTGAACTCGGGTCCTCTGAAAGAACAAGTGCTCTTTTAAGCATTGAGCCATCTCTCCAGTCCCAACACACACACACACACACACGCGCGCGCGCGCGCTTTTAAAAAGAAAAATACAAATTTTAATTAAAGGGGGAAAACTCCAAAAGTTAAACACAAAAAGAAAAAAAAATATTCTTTTAGTAAATAGGTTGATAGACATTTCTCAGAGGAAGAAAGAAAAAGAAAAAAGTACTCAGTATCCTTAGTCATCAAGGAAATGCAAATTAAAACTGCATGGAGATTACTTTTCACCAGAGTCAGAATGCTGATCAAGAAAACCAACCACGCTGGGTGCGGTGGCACACACCTTTAATCACAGAACTCAGCCGGTGGATCTCGTGAGTTAGAGGCCAGTCTGGTCTACAGAGAGAGTTCCAGGACAGCTAGGACAGTTACACAGAGAAACCCTGTCAAAAAAAAAACCAAAAGTAAAAAAAAAAAAAAGCAATCACAATAAATGCTAGGAATGTACAGAAAGAGAGGAGCCCTTCTGCAGCACTAGTGGAAATGTAAACTAACGCAGTCACCATAGAAATCAGGATGGAGGCACCGCATAGACTAAGCTAGGATTATCATGATCATGAGATGATATGATATGATACACCTACACCATTCCTAGATATACACATGAAGGAGTCTCAGTCAGCATCCCACGGAGGTACCTGCACACCCACGCTTATTGAGATACTCCTTAGCATAGCCAAGACAATGGAACTAGCCTCAAGGTCTATCAACAGATGAAGAGAGGACATGGAAGAAATTATGGTATTTGCCTATAAATGGATGGAGCTTGAGATAATTATATTAAAAATGAAGTTAGATGGTATCTACCGCCTTATACAATAACTAACTCTAAATGAATCAAAGACCTCAATGTGAAACCTGAAGCCATTAAAGGAAACATAGACAGTACCAGTACCCTATGTGTTACTTAGCAAAACTTTAAAAAAAAATTGCACAGCTAAGGAAATAATCAAGTAGGGAGGAAACCCACAGAATAGGAGCAAATCTTTTCCATCTGTCAGCTATGCATATGAAAGAGGATTAATGTCCAGAATAGATGAAGGACTCAGAAAACAAAGAATTAAGAAAACAGACAACCCAATTAAAAAAAATAGACAGGGCTCTGAACAGAGAGTTTTCAAAGGAAGAAATAAAAATGGCTATGAAATAGCTCAAAAGATGTTCAGCATCCTTAGCAATCAGAGAAATGCAAATCAAGATAACTTTGAGATTCGATCTTACCGCAGTCAGAGTGGCTAAGATCAAGAAAACATCAAGCGAAGGGAAGACTATGGAGAAGGAAGGACCCTGACCCACTGCTGGTGAGACTGCAAACCTCCGCAAGCCACTCTGGAAATCAGTGTGGAGAATTCTCAAAAAGCTAAAAATAATCTACCATATGCCCAGCTGTAGCATCCTTGGCTTCTGGCCAAAGGTCGACATCCTGCTCCCCAGATACTCTGGGCTATAGAAGAGAAGTAATCCAGATTCATAAAGACAAACCCAGTATTTTTGCTCATAGGCAGAATCTACATTTGAATTTATATGTTCATGTAGTTGTTCCTAGATATCTATATAAGAGGGCACAGTAAAGAAACCATCAAAATCTTCAGTCCATTATTAGGAGAAAATGTATTTATTGTGGATAAGAGAGGAAAAATATCCAGAGGCATCTGGAAGAGTCCAGAGCAGAGAGAAAGCAACAGACTAGACGTGGCCAAGGCTATCTGCCAGAGAGGGGAGAATAGCAGAGAGGGGCGGCAGAGGAAGGGGGGACCTCAAAGGTATCTAGGAGGGGAGAAGCCTGTGAACAGAAGCAGGCCTGGGAGTTCAGGGTAGAGGCAGAGTTGAGAGGGACCTGGATGTGATGTGAAATGCCTAAGGGGTACTTGTGAATGGGAGCCTAGGAGCCTGGAGGCTAGCAAACTTTGAGATATGCTGATAGCCCCCACAGGTATATCAATGGGGAACTAAGTGTCCCTTTTCTGCCAGAGGCAAGGGAAATGACTGCTTTTGGTGGACAAATTGGGAACCTGTTTTACAAGTTCCTGATCTAAGCACCTGAAATCCTTCTGCTGTCCAGCCTGGTGGGAGAGTCAAGACTGTCATTTCTGGATGCGTGTGCTTCCTGAAACCTACCCGACATAAGTAGCAAGTAGAAATGGTGAGGACGACAGGTACAGAGAGGAGCAGAGGAAATGAGAAGGTAATGGAATATGTGTGTGCTGGTTACTTTTGATTGTTTTTGTCAACTTGACCCAAGCTAAAGTCATCTGGGAAGAGGGACTGTCAATGGAGGAGCTGTCTCCTTCAGACAGTCCTGTGGGTGAGTCTGTGGGGCACTTTCTTGACTAGTGATCGATGTGGGAGGGCCCAGCCCACTGTGGTACTGACCAAGCCCACTGTGGGTGGTGTCCCCCTAGGCGGGTGGTCCTGGGTTGTCTAAGGAAGCCAGCTGAGCAAGCCATGGAAAGCAAGCTGGTAAGCCAAGTTTCTCTGTTCTGTCTGCTTCAGTTCCTGCTTCCAGAGTCTTGCCTTGGCATCAAGTAATGGTGGCTGTAACCTGTAATCCATATAAATCCTTTCCTCCCTAAGATGATCCTGATCGTGTTTTATCACAGCCACAGAATGCAAACTAGACAGAAGTTGGTTCCAGACAGTGGGCTCTCAATGCGACAGCCATGGCCAGATTGTTTTGCTGAGGACTGTGGAAGCTTTGGAACTTGGGACTGGGAAAGTCATTCGTGTTCAAAGCTTACTGAGCCATTTGAGGGACCTTGAAAGATAAATAGTGTTGAGAGAGGTGCAGGTGAGAGAAATGCTTGGCTTGTGAGCTTCAGAGGGAAACAAAGACTCCAGTAGAATGGTTTAGATGATATATTGAAGTAAAGAAGCTCTGATTTCTGGTCAGCTGAGCCGGAAGAATCAGTTGTGATTAACAATAGACCAGCACGGCTGAAGTAAAACTTTGTTTTATTGGGACAATTGGTGCTGCTTAGGTAGGGCTGAAAAGTCAGCTAGGATTAATAAGGAACCAACATTCTGAGGCAAAAATCTTCTGGGAAGTATTTTCTTGGGGTCAGCATACAGCTGTGGTCCAGAGGTGGCAAGGCCGAAGCAAGGTAGTGTCACCAGCTGGCAGCCGAACTTAATGATATGTAAGGGTCTCTCTTCTGTGGTACTGAGTTTGGCAACATGAGAGCTGCCCGTATTGAAGGGATCATGGAGAGCAGTTGAAGCTTGGCCCTGAGGACAGGAGGCCATGAGTTGAGGTGCAACCTCAGTTGCAATGTAGATGCTCAAAGCATTTTGGAGATGTCAGGACGGTGGGATGACCACCAAGGACGTCCACAAGTGTGGAGTGCACACACGAGATAAACTGCATGCATGTGCTGTTGGTGCCAGGGTAGAGAAGTAGAGCTGCTCAAGTCCATTAAAGCCCAGAGGATCTTGGATGAGTTCCAGTCATCAGATACGGAGCTGTTTACACTTTTGGATTTGGGTTTTGTTTGTATCTAATTGTAATTGTGTCTTGGTTCTTCCCACTTGGACTAAGAAAGTAAGTTTTTTTTTTTATTTTGCAGAAGACCAAAGTTAAGAGACTTTAAATTTTTGTAGTGTTTTAATTTTTTTAAAGATGGTAGGGCTTTGAAAATAATATTGTATACTTATATTGTATTAATATGAGATCAATATTAATATGGAGCAGGGCAGTGGTGGCGCATGCCTTTAATCCCAGCACTTGGGAGGCAGAGGCAGGCGAATCTCTGTGAGTTCAAGACCAGCCTGGTCTACAAGAGCTAGTTCCAGGACAGGCTCCAAAACCACAGAGAAACCCTGTCTCGAAAAACCAAATATATATATATTAATATGGGAGCTTGGGAATAAAGAAGAAAGAAAATGTTACAGTTTAACACTGATGTGTTTGCAAGAGACCAATTGTGATGGTTAACACAAACTAGAGTCATCTGGAAAGATGGAATGTGAATTGAAAAATCACCTACATCAGACTGGACTGTAGGCAAATCTGTGGGAAATATTCCTGATTAATTACTGAAGTGGTAGGGCCCAGCCCACTGTGGGCAATGCCACCCTTAGGCAGGTGGTCCTGTACCTGTAAGCCAAATAAACGCTTTTCTCTCTAAGTTGCTTTTTGGTCATAGTGTTTATCACAGAGATTCAAACAAGGAGGATATGTAGTACAAAAGCAGGAGGAACTGGGGCAGAGGGCATCAAGAAGGAGGGGAGATGAAGGATGGCAATAGGTGTGGTGTATAGGTGAATAAGAACAAATGATATATGTATGAAAATATCACAATGAAACTCATTACTTTTGTGTGTTGAATACATATAGATATGTAAATGGATATTTCTAGTCCCAACTGCTTGTTGCCAAAAAATGGACTCATAGGTTGAATAAGAATTATAAATGCTCAACCAATAACTCAGGCTTCTTTTCTTTCTTTTTTTTT
>NC_022010.1:40468629-40472401 GCF_000317375.1 Microtus ochrogaster
CTGGAACTAGCTCTTGTAGACCAGGCTGGTCTCGAACTCACAGAGATCCCCCTGCCTCTGCCTCCTGAGTGCTGGGTTAAAGGCATGCACCATCACCGCCCGGCTAGCTCAGGCTTCTTACTAGCTAACTCTCACATTTAAATTAACCCATATTTCTATCTTTGCATTGCCAAGTGGATCATGGCTTGTTACCTCATTTTTTAGATATCCTACTTGTTTGGCAACTGGCTGGCCTCTCTTCACTCTGCTGCTCTCCTCCCATCATCCCCAGTTTGGAGGTCCTAAACCAGTGTTTTATTAAACCAATTTAAGTGACAAATCTTTACAGTGAACAAGAGGGGTATTCCACAGGATTGCTGCCTTTTCATCTAATTAATTCTGTCTTAAGCAGGGCAGTGGTGGCACATGCCTTTAATCCCAGCACTCGGGAGGCAGAAGCAGATGAATCTCTGTGAGTTCGAGGCCAGCCTGGTCTACAAGAGCTAGTTCCAGGACAGCCACCAAAGCTACAAAGAAACCTTGTCTCGGAAAAAAACAAAAGAAAAATCCTGCCTTAACGTAATAAAACTATATACAACAAAAACAGTTATTAAGTAAGAATTACAGTAACAATATCTAATCCAAATTAGAGAAAATACTTAATAATATATGTTATCTTGGTGAGTCTGTATCTGTTTACTTTCTATTATAATTAAGGAAAACTATAATTATAGCTATTTAGTCTTCAACTGTGTCAAAGTCCCCAGAAGGGTGAAATGTTACCTAATGACAGGGACATCAGGTTGCCTGGACAGTCACCAAAAGTTCCTCTGCAATATTGGAGCATCAAACTCTGGCCTACAGGCCTAGCACATCTGACAGACTTTCTTGTGAAGCAGGCAATTTTGAAGGGCTGTCCTACCTTGTCTTGGCAAAGTTGAGCAGTCACCTTTCTTGTGTCCTGCTGGTCCGTGTTAAGTTGGGAGCATAGCCCCCAGCCCCCAGGCCTGAGAGTTGTATTGGTCAGGACTCCAAATCCCAGGATGCCAGGTCCTGACCCCCTCCCTGGGGGAGGTTAGGACCACGCCCATGGAGTATTTAAGTGAACTCCCAAAAGAGGAACAGGTGATCTCTTTTCCTTCCTCCTGGTGGTCACATTCACGGCATCCCAGTTCCCTCTTGGGGACACCCAAGAGCACAGGAATCCCATTAAATCTGGATATTTCTTAATTTGGCTTGTTTTAATTTGGCCTGATTGGGAATTTGCATCAGCAGAGAGCTCATGTTAGGAAAAATTCTTAACAGTCCAGTTTGGACAGTAACTGTCAGCAATCGAAGCAACAGCAGTTTCTTTCCCCACATAGATAGTTTTTACCATAAAGAAAACAAACTCCATACAGAGTTTCTTCAATGCCCATCATCTTCTCTGAAGTAGATTGGTGCTGCCAGGAGCAGACATGTCTCATTGTGATAAAAAGTCTGGGTTATTAAAATATTTTAAATGCTATATTCTGTAGGTCTTTGAAGTGTTTGAAGATTACCTATCTATCTGAAATATATCTCTATATGACCTTGAAAATATATCTAACATGACTATGAGTTTAACTATTATAAATGATTATTAATCTGTATTTCTTAGTTATACATTTTAAATTGAGCTGCATAAACACAATACCTTAAACAAGAGTAAAAATATACATACAGTATTGATGGAGGAAGGTCATTGGTTAATTAATAAAGAAACTGCTTGGCCAGATAGGTTAGAACATAGCTGGGTGGAGTAAACAGAAGAGAATGCTGGGAGGAAGAGGAAGTGAGCTCAGACGCCATAGCTCTGCTCTCTGAGGCAAACGCGATGAAGCAAGCCGCCAGGTCAGACATGCTGAATCTTTCCTGGTAAGACTGGTGCTACACAGATTACTAAATATGGGTTAGGCAAGATAAGTCACCACCTCGTGGTGCTACACACATTAATAGAAATGGGCCAAGCAGTGTTTATATGAATACAGTTTCCTTGTTGTTATTTCGGGGCATAAACTAGCCAGGCAGCTGGGAGCTGGGAGGCAGGAAAGTAGGCCCGCAGCTCCTTCAACACAGTATAACAAAATTAACTTTAAATTTGTATCAATAATTTAAAATCCATATCAATGTAAAATATCCTGAAATTAATAGCTGTTTTTGGATTAATATAGATTCAATAGTCTATCCTTTTATCCTATTTCTAGATAGATAGATAGATAAATAGACAGATAGTTCAACTGCACCATACCACAAATACTAATAATTGAGCTAATTAACTGAACATCTTTTTTCTGTGTGTGGTTAAACCTGCATGTGTCCAGTTACTAAGGACACTGTCACAATTCTTTTCTCTATCTGTGATCATGCCAGCATTTTGAGGTATCAATGGCAAGAAATGTCCTAAATTATGAAACATTAAAAGTGGGGTAAAGTAGGAGCTGTAGATCTCAGACTGAAGAAATCCAATATCATTATCCTCATAATAATGGGAACTGAGGCCCCCAAGATATAAAAATAGCATCCCAGGTGACTCAGGCCAAGCACAAGCTCCATGATGCCAAACTCTTAGCTCCAAACTTCCCACCCTTCCCTTGAGAATTTGCTCGTCACTGTGGCTGTCTGCTTGAGTAGTATCGGAGGTGAGGCTGTGGTTAGTAGTACTACACTAGCTTAGCATGTATCTGGTAAGATTCCATCACCACCACCACCACCACCACCACCAATAGAAATACATGGCTCAAATGTCACTTCTTGGGAATCTTTTTCCTTTTTTTCCCAACACATAGTTAAAGTTAGTTTGAATCCACACTATGCCAAGATATAAGCTAGTGAATAAGACGGTCCATGATTGTAGTCTAAGCACATGGGATCTTGAGGTAGGAGGATCAGGAGTCTGAGGCCAGCCTCGGCTTCATAAACAGTACCAGGATAGCCTGGGTTATATTATGAGATCCCCATCCCTCTCACGAAGAATCAATATGATAATAATAGCAATAACAATAGTAAAAGGATGTAAATGGTCAAACATTTTAAACCTTTCCCAAATTTATTTGTCTAGACGTTTCCATCTTTTTCTCTTCCAACCTTCTAGAACCCTGGATAATGTAGCCTTCCTTTCCCAGAATGCCCCCTGGTTTCCTTTGAAGGGCATTTTGACTATGCACCTGTTTGAGCAGAGGTTGTTTAGTGCCCCTTCCCTGCTGTGTTCCTGGTTCAGGGTGTGTGGTCAGCAAGTCTTGGCATTTCTTTTATTTTTCAAGACAGGATTTCTCTCAGTAGCAGCCCTAGCTGTCCTGGAACTAGCTCTGTAGACCAGGCTGGTCTCGAACTCACTGAGATTTGCCTCCTCTGCCTCCTGAATGCTGGGATTAAAGGCATGTGCCACCACCACCTAGCTGAGTCTTGACACTTCTTAACTTACAGTTCACATCCCCTCTTCATCAAGAATTTCTCATTGGAGGATGTGTCATCCCAACATATCCAGATCTTGCCTTCCTCATTGCTGCCACCCTTTAGTACCCTAGTAACTCACTGCCTTTGCTTAGCTGCTTGTATTGTGATTTACCTAAAGAAAATGGGTTATGACGGAGGGGAACTGTGGCCAGATATGGGAACTGGGAATCACAAGACTCCAGGTACCTCTGAGGACTGTTTTTCCTTTCCTGGGATCAGTATCCTCTCTCTCCATACAACTTCCCGCCTCTCTCTCTCTCTCTCTCTCTCTCTCTCTCTCTCTCTCTCTCTCTCTCTGTGTGTGTGTGTGTGTGTGTGT
>NC_022010.1:40472951-40474438 GCF_000317375.1 Microtus ochrogaster
TAGCTCTTGTAGACCAGGCTGGCCTCGAACTCACAGAGATCTGCCTGCCTCTGCCTCCTGAGTGCTGGGATTAAAGGCGTGCGCCACCACTGCCAGGCGGTTTTGGTTTTCTAAAACAGGATTTATTTGTGTAGCCCTGGCTATCTCTGTAGACTAGCATCGAACTCACAAAGATCTGCCTGTCTCTGCAGAATTAAAGGCGTGTGCCACCACCGCCTGACATCTGGCCAGTGTTTAACATACCAGATCTTCAAATTTTATATGAGATACCAAACAGCTAGGTTTTAATGTTAAAAAAAAGAATCCCTGTTTTCAAATGTTGACAACCCCTTTAAACTATTAGAAGACGTTGTACGGGCCATAAAAATAAGTCTCAGGCCCGCTTCTTCTGTGTGTTTTGGTTCCTGATGTGGCCTCTCAACCCTTCCTCCCAGTGGTATCTGACCGTTCAGTCTGCTGCTCAATGTCCAGATCTCAAAGAAAAATCACAGCAGTGCAGCTCACCTCTCAGTATCAGGCCGCAAGGGTTGTGGTTCCTGGCAAGCTAAGGGAGAATGGGGTCATGTAACCGTAATCCTTTGTATAGGGGTGGGATTTAGGGCTGAAGGACAGCTGAGTGGTTAGCAGGGCAATTTCTCTAAGGGGATGTTGACAGCTGCGTCGGTCCCTGACTCACAGTGCTCCACCTCAGCTCCTGCCGTCTGTCTAGTGACTTCAGCATCTTCTCCTTCTTTCTTTCACTCAGCAACTTCCCTGGGCTTCAACTTTATCTTAAGCTCTGGAGATTTATTTATTTATTCATTCATTTATTTAATTATTTATTTTGGTTTTCCAAGACAAGGTTTCTCTGTGTACCCCTAGGCTTCCTGGAATTCTCTCTGTAGACCAGGCTGGCCTCAAACGCAGAGCGATCCACCTGCCTCTGCCTCCTGAGTGGTGGGATTAAAGGTGTGTGCCACCCCTGCCTGGCACTCTGGGGATTCTTAAAGAATTATTTTTTATTATTTTAAATTCTGTATAGGTATGTGTGCCTGCGCATTGGTATGTGCACGTAAGTACCGGCGCCTGTGGGAGCTGGAGCGGCAGATGGGTGAGAGCCACCTGATGTGGGTGCTGGGATCTGGGCTCTGATCCTCTGGGTGAGCCACAAATGCTTTTAACTGCTGAGTCATCTCTCCAGCCCCAAGTTCTGGGTTTTCTGCACAAACGAACAGTCGTCTTCCCCCAGAGCTTACAGGCCTCCATGAGTTCTCTGGCAAGGCATACACAGGGCTGCCTATATAAGAACACTGACACCTCCTGTGTACACAGGGCTGTCTGTACAGGAACACTGATGTCTACATACACAGCGCTGCCTGTACAGGAACACTGACATCTGCATTAACAGGACTACCTGTACAGGAACACTGACATCTCCTGCATACACAGGGCTGCCTATATACGAACACTGACATCTCCTGTGTACACAGGGCTGCCTGTACAGGAAC
>NC_022010.1:40474538-40493582 GCF_000317375.1 Microtus ochrogaster
ACAGGAACACTGACATCTCCTGCATACACAGGGCTGCCTATATACGAACACTGACATCTCCTGTGTACACAGGGCTGCCTGTACAGGAACACTGACGTCTGCACACACAGGGCTATCTATGCACGAACGCTGATGTCTCCTGGGGAAAGGAATAAGGGTCCTTACGTAGCTGCAGATATAAGGAATCCTGCAAAAGTAAGAACGAAGGAAGGACAAGGCCACCCTGCAGGACAGGAACTCTGTGTCTAAAGCACAGAGGCTGAGCATGGTCTCCAGGAGCTATAAATAGAGCACTCGCCTTTGGGGAAGAAGAAAGGAAACTGGAGAAGGAAGCAGGAACCGCGTTAGGAAAGTCCTTGCCTTCTGGGTAAAAGCCACCGAAGAGACTAGCCCGAGTGACTTAGTCTGATCCCGGCTTGAAGGGGAGTGGGCTGAGGGGACAGGGTTCCTAGGGCAGAGCTGAACTGTTGTAAGCAATGCTGAGATTTTCAGCCAATACAGTTAAAATCAAGAGTCATCGGGGAAAGGCAATCCAAGGTGTCTAATGAACAGCTGAGCCCAAGGGAGGAGGCCAAAACAGACCATAACACCAGGTTTCTGCTTTGCATGAGTAAGTGGGGGATGGTACCATTTGTAAGAGGAGAAGATCTTCCTGTCCCCAAATATGGATTGCAGACAAGCCTTAAGTGTCCCCACCTCAAGACTTGCCGCATCTAAAACACTCCGTGCAGAAGCTCAACCTCCTATGTCTCAAGTTCTTGGCCCATTCCGAGCCTTTCCCACCCTGCCCCCATCCCCCTCCCACCAGACAGCTGGAGGTCCCTCTAGGTTTGTTTTCCTCCACTCTGCCTCGTTTCCTGGGTCATTTCCCACACCCAGCTCTTCATCAATCCATTTTCCTCCAGCTTTCCCTATTTCTAGTCAGTGAAAACAAAACAGAACTGGACACTGTGCGCATGTGCGTGCGTGCGTGCGTGCGTGCGTGCGTGCGTGTGTGTGTGTGTGTGTCCTCGCACACACGCAGTGTGGGGCAAGCTCTCTACCACCGAGCTGTACACCCCAGCTATTAATCAGTTGCATCAACTATATTTTAAGGAGTAGATAGGCAGGGCATCTAGGCTGTGGGAGCTGTGACTGCCGCTGCTCTCAACACTAGGGACAGGATGCTAGCTGCTCTGGCTATCACAGATCTGTGGCTAGATCCGTGGTGCACCGGGGAAGTTGCTTTTCTCAAAGCTCGTCATCCTCCTTAGGCCTCCTGTGAACTATGGCTCACTCCTCTCTGGTCTGGAGCTACCCGTGACTCATCGTGAGGAGCCTTCTGTGGCTCTCCGGCCCCCGTGCCTATTTACATCCCCACCTTCCGCACTTGTTGCCCGGCTGTCTAGGAGGAGAGCACAGATCTTCCTGCCGCTCCTAGAGTGCCACACCCGCCATTCTCCTCTGACAGTAGCTGTTGGTTGTCCCCTCTTGCCCTGCATCTTCCAACCTGCACATTTTTATTTGACAACACGAGAAATTAAATCATGCACGTGTATCAGACAGTCTTTGTTTCCTTGTGAGTTACCCCTCATAAAGGCGTTTCATCTCTACTGAAAAGGTTTGTTTCATTATGAGTTACCCCAAAACAAAGGGTCCATGATAGGAGGGATACCATTCAGAGCAGGGATAGTAGATTTTGTGTGGCCACTGAGCATAATTGGGAAACAAGGCTTGTAAAGCCAGGCTAGGAGCCCCCTTCTGTCCTCCTTTTCCACATCCGTGTTTGCTTCACCTGCCCAGTTCATCTGACTTTGCCCGAGACAGCTCCCAAGATTACCCAGCCAACCAGAGGAAACAGGTTTTATCTCTTGATTTAAATTCTGAATTTCTCTGGGGGCAGTATTAGCCATCAACTTAGTCAAGATTGGGTGTGGTGGCACATGCCAGTAATTCTAGTACTGAGAGGTCAGGGGCAAGAAGATTGAGAAGTCAGAGGTAACTGGGCTATGTAGGCAATCCAAGCCAGCCTAAGTTCCGTATGAGACCCTCATCTCAAAACACTAAGGGCTGGAGAAGCACCTTGATGGGAGAAAACTTACCTAGTGTCCTGGTTGGGCTCTGTTATTGTTGCTTGTTTGCTTGTTCATTAGTTTTGTCAACTAGATACAAGCTAGAGTCACCTGAAAAGAAGAACCTCAATTAAGAAAATACCACCTTGGGGCTGGAGGGATGGCTCAGTGGTTAAGAGCACCTGGGTTCAATTCCCAGCAGTCACATGACAACTCACAACTGTCTGTAACTCCAGTTCCAGGGGATCTGACACACTCATGCAAACATACATGCAGGCAAAATATCAATAAATATAAAATAAAAATAAGTTTAAAAAAAGAAAAAGAAAATATCTCCATCAGATTGCCTGTAGACAATAGGTCATTTTCTTGGTTGATGTGAAGACCCAGCCCACTGTGGGAGGGGCCATGCCTGGGCAGGAGGTCATGGGATACCTAAGAAAGCAAACCAAGCAAGTCAGTAAGCAGTACTCCTCCATGGCCTCTGATGCAGTTTCTGCCTCCAAGTTCCCACCTCAAGTTCCACTTTGGCTTCCCTCCATGGATGGAGATCTGGGACACATAAGCCGAATAAGCCCTTTGCCCCGCCCCACCCCGTACCAATAAGTAAGAAGATTTGGAGGGGCTGTTAATGAATTCTTTTCACTTTGAGCTCTTGAATATTGCCAGTCCTTGGGCTTCACTTACCAGGGACATAGTAAACATGGAAAGACTTGAATACTCAGAGTCCTCCCCAGTGATGTCCTCCTCGTTCACACTCCTGCCATTACTCATGCACTTGTATGTGTTTACCCACACATATGTGCTCAGCTAATGATGCCAGAAAGAGAGAGAAAACTAAATAAGATACAAGAAACAATGTGTTATTCATCTGCCGGGCATAGCTGTAGAACAGAACCATCTGTATTGTTTACTGGATCTACTGTTCCTTTGTCTCTTCAGGCTGATATGAGAGCCTCACCTGCTGAATCAGAGTTTCCAAGGTCAGAGTCTAAGCATGAGTCTCAGAGTACTGTAAAGAACAGCCTTTGAGCTGAAGCGCAAGGGCTAGCTAAGGGTCCTTCTAGACCTCATAGAAGACCAAGACATTGTAGGTGCTTACTAACTAGAGGTTAGAACAGAAAGAAACATTCAACGTTTAAGACATGGAAGTCAACAGATTGAGGAGGGAAAGCAGGCTTAGGGTTACAGGGCCTAGAGTGAACACTGACAGACTCTGGGTATCTTCCTGTGGGGCCCATACCTAGCAAACATGGCTGTTCCTACTTCCTCTCTAATTGCCTTCCTGGCAGTAAGTACACCGGAAGGAAATTCCCTCTCGGCTCCACTGCAGCTCCGCAGCTCCAAGTCACCCAGTTTCCGAGGATTTGTTCCCTAATTTCCTTCTTTGTTTGCTTTTGTGACGCTGGGAACAGCCATGTTGGTCCACTGCCTCCTCTCTTGATCTGGCTGCAGTCTGTCTGCTCTCTGGCTGTTCTTCTAGAAGTCTCCCTCACCCATAGCTGCCCCCATTTAACTTGTCTTCAGATCCCGGTAACTTCTTCCCAGGTACCAGCTCTGAGTTTACACCTGCCTTCCAATGTCAGGAGCACCGCCATGAGCACCGCCATGGGTGGCGGCTTCATTGCTTGTTTGGATGGTTCCAAATAGCATCTTAATTGGTCTGACTGCCAGCCTCACACTCTCCAATGGAGCCTGTGCTCTGCTACTCAAAGCTATCTTAAAAGCTAATCTCTCCATCACACCAAAGCTCACCGCGGTATCATCCCACTGCTTCCCCAGCAGAGCTCACAGTGTGTCTGACCCACACTCCACCCCACTTCCCTTCTTGTACCACCACCTCTGACCCACAGGTCTCACACCCTGTGGTCATAGCCCACAGACTTAACACACAACCAAAACAAAAGCTGGATGATTTGTATAAGAAAGGAACTACCTAGTATGCTGGTAGGAATCTGTAAGAGTGCTGTGCACTGTGGACAAAAACTAGCAACAGCTCACATCCCCATCCACAGACAAAGGACTGAACAAATTGTGGTACATCTATACAGTGGAATGTCATCCAGCCATTAAGTGAGATCAATAAAGTGGATGAATTACAAAATGTTAGGCTGAATGAAAGAAGCCAGAATATGTCCTTTAGGATCTTATTTCTATGAAATTCTAGAAAGCACAAAACGAATCTATAGTAACTAAAAACGTATCAGCAGTTACCTAGACAGAGAGTGGGCAAAAACTGGCCATAAGAGGGCACAAGGAGAACTTTTGGATAATGGAGATGTTATAAATCTTGGCTGTGCTGGTATATATACAGACGTGGACATTTGTCAAAACTCATCAGAGCCGGTTGTGGTGGCGCATGCCGGTAGGATTTGCTGAAGGAGGCAGAGGCAGGAGGATCACGAGTTCGAGGCCAGCCTGGGCTACACATTGCCGGGCGATGGTGGCGCACGCCTTTAATCCCAGCACTCGGGAGGCAGAGGCAGGCGGATCTCTGTGAGTTCGAGACCAGCCTGGTCTACAGAGCTAGTTCCAGGACAGGCTCCAAAGCCACAGAGAAACCCTGTCTTGAAAAACCAAAAAAAAAAAAACAAAACTCATCAGACTGCACACTTCAAATAGGTACATTTTAATTTATGTAAAACATGGAATTCATATGGTGGTGATGGCACACGCCTTTAATCCCAGCCCTTGGGAGGCAGAGGCAGGTGGATCTCTATGAGTTCAAAGCCAGCCTGGTCTACAGAGCTAGTGCCAAGACAGGCTCCAAAGCTACACAGAGAAACCCTATCTCAAAAAACCAAAACCAAACAAACAAAACAAACAAAAACCATGTGATTCACATAAATGTTTAAATCTTTACGAAGGATCATTAGTAGGATAGCAATCAGGGTTTGAGGTCCTCAGAGGCAGGGACAATGCCCTAACTACAGACCAGAGCTATTTCTGAAGATGCTATGTCTCTGCCACCTACTCCAGATGCCACAACCTGCCCACCACAGCCACAGGAAGCAATACACAGCTCCTACTGCTGCCACTCCTGTCCCCAGTGGGGTCCTGTACAGCTGCTGCTGTTCTTGTCTACAGCTCAAGTCCACATCTAGGGAGAATGTTTCTCCCTGTGTCTGAGGAGGGTAGGAGGGAGAGTGACAGCCATCTTCTGCTTGGTAGTGTCAAGAAAACTGGGTTTTGTGACCTGAAGGACTCCTTGGGTATTCAGGGCATTCAAAGGGCGTTTTTTGTTGTTGTTGTTGTTTTTGTTTTTGTTTTTTTTTTTTGGCAGTGGCAAACGTGAGCTTCAACAACAGGAACTACCTGCAGGACAGAGGTTCAAACTCAAGGTTTCGGCAACCTTGTTTTCTCCTGAGCCTCTCCCTTTAGCTTGCCACGGCCTCTGCTGGATCCTCAAGTGACATTTCCTGTATGCTCGCCTCTGTGGCACAGCCCTTCTTCCTCTTTGCAGGACACCAGTCGTTTAGGATTAGGACACCACCCTGTGACCTCATTCAACCTAAATTCTCTTTAAAGGTCGACCTCTGGACTGCAGGGTGTAACTCTGCAAGGAGTGGTTGCACAGCAATTTGAGGCCCTAGGTTTGCTCCCGGCTTTACCAGCATAGGTCTGCAACAGGATGCCTGTTGCTCAACCTCAGTCTTCTCCAGGAGACCTTCCTGCTGGGGTTGGGCGTCGGATCTGCCCTCCTAATGTCCCTGGTAAGCTTCCATGACTCTGATGGCGTTGTCTGCCTTGATTGCAAATTCAAGGGCAGATGCCGATTGTCTTTGTGTCCTGTGTATAGACAGGGCCTGGTTACAAGTAGATGCTTCTTAGATGGAATATGTATTAGGGTTTTTTTGCCATTTTTTTTAAATCAGGAAACAATAATTGTCTAGAGTAGCAGCTCTCAACCTATGGGGTGTGGCCCCTTTGGAGGTTGAATGACCCTTTCACAGGTGTCTCATATCAGATATCCCGCATATCAGATATCTACATTGCAATTAATTTTGTTTTGTTGGGGTTTTTGGATTTTATTTTTAATTATTTATTATTATTATTGTTGTTATTATTATTTTGTTTTTCAAGGCAGGGTTTCTTTGTGTAGCCTTGGCTGTCCTGGAACTCAATCTGTAGACCAGGCTAGCCCCGAACTCACAAAGATCCACCTGCCTGTGCCTCCTGAGTGCTGGGATTAAAGCCATGTGGTACCACTGTTAATCCCAATGGTGAGAACAAAACCACTGCCACTATTTGGGCCAAATTTGAAGCAAGCTTGATTTTTATTGGGGCACACTCAAGAGTCGGCCAGTGACTGCCTCCTAAGTTGGGTTAAAAAGAGCAGCCCCAAATCTGTCTCTTGGGCCCCCTTTAAGGAGTACAATCACAAGTAGTTTTACAGAAGGGAGACAATAAGGAAATACAAAAAAACTTAAAATTTTTTTGTAGTCACCCACCATGTGATTAGGGAGGAGTTAGGAATGGGGCAGGGTATTTTTCCAGAACAAATAAAGGTCATAGATTGGGAAAGTTCAGGTTCCAAGAAACAGAACAACTCAACTCTCACAGTAAATAGAAACTTATTTTTAAAAACACAGCATAACGGCTCCTGCCTTTTATTTTTATTTTTTTTGTTTTTGTTTTTGTTTTTCGAGACAGGGTTTCTCTGTGGTTTTGGAGCCTGTCCTGGAACTAGCTCTTGTAGACCAGGCTGGCCTCGAACTCACAGAGATCCGCCTGCCTCTGCCTCCCGAGTGCTGGGATTAAAGGCGTGCGCCACCACCGCCCGGCGGCTCCTGCCTTTTAAATGGAGTCAGGCAGGCTCCTCACTGCCACCCAGCTACGTTACGATTTATAACAGTAGCAAAATTACAGTTAAGAAGTAACAGTGGGGGTGCTGGAGAGATGGCTCAGAGGTTAAGAGCATTGCCTGCGCATTGCCTGCTCTTCCAAAGGTCCTGAGTTCAATTCCCAGGACCACATGGTGGCTCACAACCATCTGTAATGAGGTATGGTGCCCTCTTCCGGTCTGCAGGCATACACACAGACAGAATATTGTATACATAATAAATAAATAAATAATTAAAAAAAGAAGTAACAGTGGGGTCACTTTCATGGTTTGGGGTCACCACATGAGGAGCTGTGTTGAAGGGCTGCAGCATTAGGAAGATTGAGAATCCCTGGTCTGGATGCTCACATATGTGTGCTTGTTTTAAGCTTCTGGCCCCTTCTGGTCATCCCCAATGTTTTGTGTCTGTATGTGTACATAGGAATGACCCACCGCCCAGCGTGTTCGACAGAACATTCTCAACTGTTAAACCGCTCCGTGACTCCCCCCAACCCCCTCTCCTTATCAAGCCTTCAGAGATAACTATTGTCTTCTATTCATCCTTTTTTCTTTCTTTTTCTCTTCCTTTAATTTTTAAAAATCGCATCTTATTCATTGGGGGAGTTGTGCCATGATTTGCACCTGCAAAAGTCAGAGGGCAAGTTGTAGAAGTCCATTCTTTCCTTCTACCCTGTTGGTCACCAAGCACGATGGCTAGCATCTTCTGCTGAGCTCTCTCACTGATTGTCGTGGATTTGACTATTTGGTCCCCAGTTGGTGTAACTGTTTGGGAAGAATTAGGAGGTGCAGCCTTGTTGAAGAAGGTGTGATGTGGGATGTCCGTATATGTGTTGCTCTTATTGGTTAATAAGTAAAGCTGCTTTGACCTATGACAGGACCGAATACAGCCAGACTGAAAGAGATATGGAGAGAAAGTAGGCAGAGTCAAGGAGATGCCATGTAGCTGCCAAAGGAGAGAGACTCTGGAGCCTTACCAGGAAGCCACAGCCTCATGCCTATACACAGATTAGTAAAAAAAAATGGGTTAATCTAAGATGTAAGGGTTAGTTAATAAAAAGCCTGAGCTAATAGGCCAAACAGTGTTGAAAATAATATAGTTTCTGTGTGATTATTCAGATCTGAGCAGCCGGGAAATGAACGAGCAGTATCTGTTTACAGAGGTGTGTCACTGGGGGCTAGCTTTGAGGTTTCAGAAGCCCATGCCAGGCCCAGTGTCTATATCCCTCATGCTTGTAGATCGAGATGCGAGCTCTCAGCTTCTACTCCAGCATCATGCCCGCCTGCTGCCGTGTCCCCTGCTACGATGGTCATGAACTCACCCTCTGACACTGGAAGCCCCAATAAACACTCTTTTATAAGTTTCCTTGGTTGTAATGTCCCATTACAATAGAAAAGTAGAAGACACCTCTCTTTTTTCTCCTCTCTTCCTCCTCCTTCTCCTCCCTCCACTAACTTACCCCACGCTCCACTGAACTACATCTCCAGTCCATTTTCACTTTTGTGTGCATGAAAGATACCTGTGTATCCTTCGCTTCTGCCCATTTCCCCACTTCGTATGAGGGACACAGGGCTTCGTGTCTTCTCCTATAACTTTTCGCTTTGTCGTCAAATCGTGTTGGTTGAGGTTCACTCCTAAATGAGTTCTTCGCCTTCCCTTCCACTGCTATTTGAATCTATCTTATTTTTAGTTTCCCACTCAGAAACCACTCTACTGTCATCATTCTGGTCCACATCCCCTGTGCACATTTACAACAGCGTCTCCAGGTCATGGCCGCAGGCAGGCAGCTTGTCTGCTGAGTGTCAAAGCTACGTGCACTCAGTTCACACTTCGTGAGTCCCCGTCACCCCAGATGCTCACTGGCGCTTGGTGCTGTCAGGTGTTTTAGCTCTTGCCTGTCTCACACGTAAAAAGCATAGTATTGAATTTACATTTTATAACATATATCACAGAAACCGATTTTATAATATATGCTCCTTAAATATCAATGAGATTAAAAACCTTTCCAAGTGCTTGTTGGTTATTGGTGTTTCTTCTTCTGTGAAATAGCCACTTCTCTTTTTCAGGTGTGTGTGTGTGTGTGTGTGTGTGTGTGTGTGTGCGCGCGCGCGCGCGCACATGCTTGTGTGCCACACATACGCACAAAGAGGTCACAGGTCCACCTCAAGGAGTCATCTCTACTGACTTTTTAAAGACAGGGTAACTTCCTGGGACCTGGGGCTCCCAGATAAGGTTAGGCTGCTGTCTCTGGAGTCCCATGGATCCTATTGTCTTTGCCCTCCCAGCTCTGGGATGGCAAGTGCATGCTGCCATGCTACCATGTCCTGGTTTTGATATGAGCTGGACACCCACACTCATGTCTCAGGCTCAACACTTTCTTGACTGAGCTATTTGGCCTGTCCCTTTTCCTTCCTTCCTTCCTTCCTTCCTTCCTTCCTTCCTTCCTTCCTTCCTCCCTCCCTCCCTCCCTCCCTCCCTTCCTTTCTTTTTTCCAGTCAGGATCTTTATAAATCTCAGCTTGGACTCAAACTTGCTACATATCTGAGGGTGATCTTTTTTTTAATATTTATTTATTATGTATGCAATACTCTGTCTGTGTGTATGCCTGCAGGTCAGAAGAGGGCACCAGACTCCATTACAGATGGTTGTGAGCCACCACGTGGTTGCTGGGAATTGAACTCAGGACCTCTAGAAGAACAGTCAGTGCTCTTAACCTCTGAGCCATCTCTCCAGCCCCCTCTTAGGGTGATCTTGAACTTCTGGTCCTCTTGCCTCCACTTCTGGAGCGCTAGGATTACTGGTGTATGCCACCCTGCTCCACTTATGTGGCTGGGGATCAAAATTCGTGTGTGCTAGGGAAGTGCATTCTCTTTATATATCTATATCTATCATCTATCTATCTATCTATCTATCTATCTATCTATCTATCATCTATCTATCTATCATCTATCTATCTATCTATCTATCTATCTATCTATCTATCTCTATTTACCTATCTATTAAAAAAAACTAGCAAGAGGCATTCCTGAGAATTGGGATTCCTGAGAATACAAGGTTCCTGAGGTCAGGACTTGTTTTACTCACCGCTCTCCCTACCACATGGCACAGGACCTGGCAGGCAGTTCTGCTTTGATTACATCACATTTAGCCACCAACTGGCACCTCTGCCCCACACACGCTTTCCTTATTGCAAAGCAGGGCAGGCAGCCACAAGACCCAGATTTCCTCCTGATATACAAAGCAAACAGGTAAAGAAGGGCTTGGCTTGGGAAGAGAAGCCTGGCTCCTAGGCATCCCTGAAAGCTCCAGGGCCTGAGAGGATAGATTACATCCTAGGAGGAAATAGCACAGGTAGGCAAAAAAAATAAATAAATAAATAAATAAAAAATTAAAAAAAAATCAAACACCGGTGAGGGTGTGCACATAGAGGTGCTGGTAGCACGGGACCCTAAAACAGATTGACCATGTATGTCAAAACCTCAAAATATGTATATATGTCTACTGAATGCATCCTAAGGAAGCTATGTGAACATATGTGAGCATATGCCACCCTGTTGCTAACAAAAGAGGAAAGAGGTATATGCTAGATTTAATACCGTGGCTAATCCAGTCTCTCAGGGCAGGACCAGTGCAGTGCTGGGCACGAGACCTTAGATTCAGCCCCAAAGACAGTCACAGCATAGACATAGAGTAGCCCATGGTCTATTATTATTTCTAAGAAAGAAACAGGAAGGAAATCAATTCAATGTTTGTTACTATATTACTCTATGCTATCTGTCCATTTGGGGGCAGTGCTAAGATTTAATAAGGATCTTGTTGTGTAGCCCAGGCTGGCCTTCAATTTGTGATCTGCCTGTCTTCTCCTATAGAATGCCAAGATGATAGGCATGAGCTACTGTGCCTAGCATGTCCCTTGTCCTTTGTTTAAGTTTTTGGACATATCTTCCAACGGATAAAAGTTTTTACAACTGTTACTCCAATAATGTGGATCACAGAGTTTAAAGTTGATCTATTTTCACCATTTATATTCTGCATATGTCCTGAATTTTAAAATATCAGGTAAGGCAAGTTTGGCAGTCAGTTCCCAGTGCCCATAAGGCGGTTCATAATCACCTGTAACTCTAGTCCCTGGGCATTTGTCTTGGTCAGTGTTCTACTGCTCTGAAGAGACACCATGACCACAGCAACTCTTATAAGAGAAAACATTTAATTAGAGTCTGGCTTACAGGTTCAGAGTTTAGTCCATTATCATCATGGCAGGGATCATGGTAGCATGCAGGAAGGTCCTGGGCAGTAGCTGAGAGCTACATCCTGATCATTAGTTATGGACTTTCGAGCCCTCAAAGCCCACCCCACAGTGACACACTTTCTCCAAATGGCCACACCTCCCAATCCTTTCAAATCGCTCCACTCCCTGGTGACTAAGCATTCAACTGTGTGAGCCTATGGGGGCCATTCTTATTCAAACTACCACAGCATTCAGTGCTTTCTTCTGGCCTCTGAGGGCACCCGATATGTATATGTTGTACATACAAACATGCATGTAAAACACATAGACTAAAATAAATCTTTAAAAAATTTAAAAGGGCTTGGTATGGTGGCACACACCTTTAATCCCAGCACTGAGGAGGCAGAGACAGGTGGATCTCAGTGAGTTCGTGGTCAGCCTGGTCTACCAAGTGAGTTCCAGGACAGCTGGAACTGTCACACAGAGAAACCCTGTCTCAAAGAACCAAAAGGGAAAAAATAAATAAAAATCAAATAATAATAATAATTTAAAGCAATGATGTGGAGAAATCACTAGAAGTTATACCAAGACCCGAGGTGTGTTTCTCTTTCTGCTTTGGACAAAGAGTGTGCTGTGACTCAGCTTAGCTGAAGGGAGCCTCACAGAAGCCTGGCAGGATGGAAGAAGACATTCCCGAGTTCTAATTCTTCTTCACTAGACCGCAATTCTGCAGAAACCCAGCGTTCATGCCCAATCCATGGCCTTGAGCATGTTTGTGCAAGGCCATTTGGCATCATCACAGGGACATTTGGGTATCTCTTTTGAGGAAGCGCCAAATGCATTTATTTATTTAATTATTTATTTCCTTCCTTTCTTTCTTGAGGCTGAGGATGGGATGCAAGGCTTCTTATGTCTGCTGAGCAAATGCGGCCACTCCATCTGAGCTCCATCTCCAATCTCACGCTCTGGTTTCTTTACGTTTCCTGCTCTGTTTTTGGTGTGTGTCGGGGTGGTGGTGGTGGGGGAGGGTATGCCTTGAAACTGAGGCAGGATGAAGTGCAGGAGGCACCCTGGTCAGCTCTGCTCCTGAGCTAGCTAAAGCCTGGGTTCCTCGCTTTTACAATGAAATTTGGTATTTCCAAATGTGGAGAGAGCATTTGTCTGAATAATAGCGTGGGAGAGGGAGAGTTTTGCTGTGTGGTTTATGATTTTAACACTTTATTGTACATGGTACAGAGCGGATGAGATGGGGGGGTAAGTTCCCTGTTGTTCCCCTTTCCACCATGCCACCCACCTGCCACCCCCGTGCTACAGATCCCAGCAGGGCTCAAGCCCTAGACTTCAGGCTTCTTTCCTCAGCAGTCAAAGGCCAGCCATCGCCGAGAACGTCACCATTCACTGCTTTTCTTCCAAATGCCCTCCTGCCGCCTCCGAATCCTCAGGCTGCTTGGGGAGTATGTAGGAACAGAAGTAAATCTACCTTCCTCCATGTGAAGAAGTTGCTTCTATAGATAAAGTCAAGCTGTTAGCTTTTTGGGCCAAAATTTAAAATATATATATATATTATTTATTTCTTTAATCAGCAATAAAAAAATAAGCCCAAATGTGCTCCTTACTAGTGAAGATTAGTCTCAGCCTACCCTACCTAAACTACCAGTGACTTGGAAGCGCCTTCTTCCTTACTCTCTTGCGACAAGGCAGGTACCTTGCTGTTCCTGTCCTTACTTTGTATGTGTTCAGAATCCTCTAAGGGGGGGAAAAAAAAGAATTTCATTTCACCAGAGAAAAGTACTCCGTTAAAAACATCCTAACGTTGACATTTTAAATGTTGACATTACCAAAATGCATACTTGCTAAAATACTTTGAGCCCCAAACTGCACATCTGGAAGAGCAGATGTGTGTGCTCTGGGATGCACTGGGAAGGGAGAGGCTTTCAGTTAGTAAAAACAGCAAGCACACAGAGTAAACTGTTAGAGAAAACATGGCCGGAAGTACAGGAGACGCCCTAGCCTCCTCCATGTCTCTGGTCACATCAGCGTTCTTGTGGCTTCAACCTGGAAGATCCTCTCCACGCTCATGTTTTGAAAACTTGGTCCCTGTCTGGTGGCTGTGCTTTGGAACTGTAAGAGGTAAAGCCTGGCTGTTGGAAGCAGGGCACTAACGCAGGGCTTTGGCGGTTATGACCCAGCCCTGGTTCCAGTGGCCTCTTGGATTTCCCCCTCTGCAGCTTGTTCCCACCTCCGTGAACTCTGCCGTGTCTTTCCGCCATAATGTACAACATCACTTTAAGCTACGAGCTCAAAATAAACCCCTTCTCTCTTAAACCATTTCCGGCAGGTGGTTGACCAGAAACAACGAAGAAAATACTAGATTCAAATAACACATTCACCGGCTCCTCTGGTCCCAGCTACCATCGGCTCGGGTCTTTCATAATCCTGAGGCCTGGCTCTCTCGCCTTTCTCAGGGAACTAGAAGTATCAGAGTGAATAGTGCGAGTGGCGTGTTGCCCGAAATAAACAGGTGTGTGGCGGCACTGGGACTAAACTATAAACGACCAGCCAGAGTCACCTCTCCCTCCATGCTGGGTGCGGGAAGAGAAGTTCAGCAGAGGTGACTATGGCATGTGGGGACCTCCCTTCTCCAATGGACCTTGCAACTCCTTCCTAGGCTTTCCCGCCCCAGGTGACTCCATGATTGGCAGCTGACGGGGGGCGGGGCAGCAAGGTAGACAGGGCCCTTGCCAATGAGCGGTGGGCAGCTTGTCAGCTGTGTGACTCTCAAAGGCAGCGCAGTGGGCGGCACTATGGAGATAAAGCGCTTCACACCTCCCTATCCGTCCTCCTACTCCCTGCTCTGGAAACACCAAGTTCTTTGGAATCTGGAGTTCCTCCCTCAGCTGCGGCACTGAGCCGCTGGTGCTCTGCCAAGGCTTCCCCGTGGCTCACCCTTGAGGAGTGGCTGCTCTTTGTCGCTTGACTCACTGTGGCCCTGGAGAGACATCCATCGCAACCTCTTCGCAGAATGGCAAGAATGTCAGAGATCCGGGAAAGGACTTGTGACACGGCCGGCTTGCAGGGCAAGAAGCAGCACAGGTTCCCTCAAGCAGTGCTTCTCACCTTGTGAAATCGCGACTTCTGGCCAGAGATGCTCATCCTGGTCCCTGAGAGCAGATGCAGTGTACACGTTTACAAGGATAAATACAGGCATGCCATGGACACAAATGTCAGATACATGACTTTCTTTCCAAACCGCATGCTCTGTTTTCTATTATTGCTCTTGCCAAGCTGAGCTTGACCCATCAAGTTGGTCTGTGGCCCATTAATGAGTCACAACCTGCGGCTTTTAAGACACCATTCACGTTGCAAAGGCTTGTTGTACTCTTTCTCACGGAGCCATTAAACCTCTAGCTACGTAGTGAAACTTTCTGAAAATGGAACTAATCATTCTCTATTCAGAGATGAACTCACAGTCCTTGTGAAGCTCTTTTTAGACGCCAATCATTTCCCTCCTTCTCATTCTCCATTCTGAAGTTCTGTTGAGACTTTAAAATGGAAATTCAGCACTTTGAATCTGGAGGTAGGATCGTGAGCTTGAGCCAGCCTGGGCTGTGAGGCAGGACCCTGTCTCAAGAAAACCAACAAAACATACACATACACACCGAAAAGAAAAAATAATCGCCAGGAGGTGGTGGCGCACGCCTTAAATCCCAGCATTCGGGAGGCAGAGGCAGGTAGTTCTCTGTGAGTTCGAGGCCAGCCTGGTCTATAGAGCAAGTTCCAGGACAGCCAGAGTTACACAAAGAAACCCTGTCTCAAAAAACAAAGAAAACAAAACAAACAAAAAACCCAAAGAAACAAAATCAATCCCTTAGGTCCTGTCATTCACCCTAACCATGAACCTCATCAACATATCTGCTGCCAAAAACCCTTAGAGTAAATTCACACTTACAGCGCTCTCCCTACAATACATCGAACACCTGTGTCCGTCACTCATCTAGGGTCACAAGCATCCCCATCTGACAGAGATGAGCCCTAAAGGTCCCACAGCACAGAAGGGGTAGGGACAGGATGGAGCCCAAGCAGCAGTCTAGATCCAGAGCCTGCCTTTGTGGCTGGACAAGACGTCACTCTTCCATCCATACTCCAGCTTTGTAATACAGTATCATGGCCTCATCATACCGCCCTGTGTACTCCAGCCTTCTGGACACGCAGTTCCCTCTGTCTGCAGTGTCACTGTCTTCGTTTTACTCTGCTAAGCCCCACTTGGGCTTTTGTGGTCTTCCTCCTGGGTCTCTCACCCTTCCCTCAAGCTGCCCTGTCTTCCCACAAGGCTCTTTCGTTTCTTCCTGTCTCTCTTCCCCATCCACCCATTCAATCCACTTAATGAATTATTTACCGAGCTCTTATGATGAAAGGCAATAGAGGAGCATGGGAAACAAGATCCCTGCTTCCAGAAGCTTGACGATTGTACAGGGGGAGGGAGAGGTGACTAAGGGATGGCAGGTGGGTGAGGTGGGCAGGACACAGCACAGGCACAAGTGACTGTTTTGTATTATCAGACTGGGGACATCCCACAGGGATCAAGGGAAGCATTGGGACAGCCCTGTGGATTTCCAGGGCCGAATCAGTCCAGGAAGAGGAAGCCGGAGCAAGAGCTTGAATGGGAACCATCAGGGGCCAGCGTGGCTGCAGCAGAGGGCACAAGGATACACCCGGGGACTCAGGGCACTGTAGGTCACAGTTTTAAAAGCTGATATGATCTGGCAAGCCACTGGAAGGTTCTGTGAGGAGACTGGTGCATTGGCATTTTGTTCCTACTGTTAGCACTGATTTAGTGAATTAAAACAGCACGGACCTATTCTTCACTTCTAGAGGTCAGAAGTTAGCAGACTGAGCTAGAATCAGCAGGTTGATGGGGCCGTGCTTCTTCTGTCCTCTTGCCTTTTCAGCTTCCAGAGGTCCCCTCCCTCCATCTTTAGAGGTGGTCACAGTGCGGCTTGGTCATGGGGCCTCCTAACAACAGTCAGGAAGCCTCATCCACTTGCAAGGTTAATCTCCCTGCCCCAAGACTCAGTCATAGCTGTAAAGTACTTTAGTTATATAAGGTAATATACTCTCAGGGACCGGGACAACACTCGGGTCAGGTGACACTTAGCAGACACTGATACATCTGTAGTTTCCAGAGATTAGGGCGTGGCACCTTTGCCAGTGGGGTTTGATTACTTTGTCTGTAACTGGAAGAAATGGTCTTTATTTCTGAGCTAAAAGCTATATAGCCCAGGCTAGCCTTAAACTTTAGGTCCCACCTCAGCATCCTGACCTAACAGTACCTGAGACCACCACTCCCTGACTGAAGTTTTAAGGGGTCTCCTATTGCTCCTTTGGGGGGAATAAGCAGTAGGAGATGAGGGTGGTCATGGGGAGACCAGTTTAGAGGTAAGGGTAGCCCGGGTGGGAGTTGGTCAAGGCCGTGACAGGTGACAACAGCACTGGAGAGAGAGACAGCTCAGAGCTACTGGGTTGAGTCTTATGCGTCAGGGTCTTCCGACACTCTCATTCACCCATCAGAACGGCCTTCTGAAGTGGTGATGATTATTACCCTCACAAAATCAGGAAGCAGGGCCCAGGAAGATGAAATAGCTCCTAACAGAAGACCAGAGCTTCATCCCACATTGAAAAAACGAATCCATTCAGATGAAGTCAACATTTGGGTTTGGCTAAATATTCCAGTCACATAGGGAACGCGAAACGACTTTGTAAATATTTCAAGGTTTTAGCCATAGATAAAAACATGTTGGGCCGGGCGATGGTGGCGCACGCCTTTAATCCCAGCACTCGGGAGGCAGAGGCGGGTGGATTTCTGTGAGTTTGAGACCAGCCTGGTCTACAGAGCTAGTTCCAGGACAGGCTCCAAAGCCACAGAGAAACCCTGTCTCGAAAAACCAAACCAAACAAAACAAAAACAAAAAACATGTTGGGCTCTGAAACAACAAAAGTTAGAGCCACTACCTACTAATTAAAATCAATCCAAACTATAAGGCTCCTCGTCACTGTGGTTTGGTTGCTATAATGACTGAAGCAGAGAGCAATTTGAGAAAGATTCTGGAACCGCCCCAAAGGCAAAGAAGAAATAAACAGACGACGTCAGGCAAACCTGGCCAGGCCTGAGGTTGAGAGGGAAGGATTTTGTGTTTCCCTTTTAGTCCCAACCATCTATTAGCCAATACATTTGAGGTATTGATTTTTATCTTTCTCAACTATAAAAAGTCTAACGACACTCTTTTATCTAATTCTACATTCACTAAAAAAAAAAAAACAAAGTTTATTCACTGGACTGACATCTGTGAGCTGCCTAGCTCTACCCTAGTCACGTGAGGAACACCCCCCCCCATCCCGCTGCCGCCTGGTTTGCCTTCTAGCAGAAGGTGACAGAAACAAACAGTAAATCAGTTCAAACATAGGTCTCAGCTCTGTTGGTAGAGCACTCGCTTTTGACCTTCAGCCCCGTGGAAACTGGGCAATGCCCTCCACTGCTAAAACTTGGAGATGGAGAAAAAAAATTCCTAAGTTTAAGCTCCGCCTTGGCTACCTGACGAGTGCAACCAACCTGGGCTACACGAAGCCCCGCCTCAGCGCCTCAGAAACAAAATGTGCGCCGGGAAGGAGACAGGAGACTGCAAGTGGCAGGAGGTGAAGGGAACAGAATGAAGAACAAACAGGACAGCGACTGGAGAAAAGGGCAGCCCAGATGGGGTTTTCAGTGCTGAGGAGGGAGTGAGCTTGGGATGTCTGAGGAGGAGGAGAAGGAGGAAGTGAGCAAGAGGAAGCATGGTGGGTGACAGCGCTGATGGCAGATGCTGCTGGTGGGCACAGAGGGCTGGGGATGCTCGCTGTGGGAACACAGTGGGAACAAGCAGCCATGTAGAATGGATGGCTGTAGCGGTGACTTGGGTCACGAGATGGTACACCTGTGCCAGGATCTCAAGCCCAGACACTATCTGGATTGGAGTATCTATCGGACAGGCCACTTAGAGTGCGTGGCCTTGGCGGGTTCTTTACATACTTTAAGGCTCCCTGTTCTTAAAATAGTGGTAATAACAGAACCTACCCATGAACTACCTTCCAGTTGTCAATGTGTCTTAGACTTTACCTTTTCACAAACTCAAAGAATCCTTGTAAGCTGCAGGGAGTCGACTAGGATTCACCTCTAAGATGAGATGTACCCCTCAATTAAGAACTGTCAATCAACAGCCTAAGCCTCCCCATCTTTTCCTGGTCTTGGGACTGCCCCCACGCAATTATCAGAACCTGAGAAAAAATTTCCCCTAAACTTAACTTTGTTCTCTGCTCTGCCAACATCTTGCCAGGTCCGTGAGGCACCAGATGGCCCCAGAGAACCTAGACAGCGAAATACACCATCCAGTTATTCCTGGACTTGGCCAGTACCCCAGCTTTCTCAGGTTCCCCAAAATACACCATCCCAGGGCAGCGGGAAACAGCTTCAAGAACCTAGAGCCCTAATTTCCCATCCCCACTTGTTATCCCTAACTCGGTTGTTATAATAAACAAAAGGGAGGAATGTTAGCATTCGGGCATTATGCTAGCCTGTACCTTGGGGACCTGGCAGGATACACTCAGGCAGTACTCTGGCCTGCTCAGGCCCCTCCTCCCCTCCCTCCCTCCCTCCCTCCCTCCCCCCTCTTTCTCTTCCATGGCTCCTGTCTCCAGAGGCTGACCTTCCTCTGCTTCCCAGTCCCCTCGTTTCCCATTTCCTTTCCCGCAATAAAAACCCCTTCACATCACTCCTATGATGGTGTCTCTCTCTCTCCTGCCATTTTTTAAATTATGACACCGGTTGTTTCTGAGAGTAAATGAGAAATCTCTCTCTCTCTCTCTCTCTCTCTCTCTCTCTCTCTCTCTCTCT
>NC_022010.1:40493682-40509863 GCF_000317375.1 Microtus ochrogaster
TCTCTCTCTCTCTCTCTCTCTCTCTCTCTCTCTCTCTCTCTCTCTCTCTGTGTGTGTGTGTGTGTGTGTGTGTGTGTTCTCCTTTAGGACAAATTCTGGAACACAAGTGCTCAGTATTAGCCATTTTCTGTTGGCAATTGAGATGTTCAGTGAACTGAATTCATTAATGTGGGCGTATTTCCAATCAGGCAATGCATTTTTTATGTAAAATTTACATATCAATATTTAAAAAAATCAATGTTTTTATTTATCTATTTCAGCTGCCATGTAGGTGCTGGGAACTGAACCCAGGACCCCTGGAAGAGCAGTCAGTGCTCTTACAGATTGAACCCTCTCTCCAGGTCCTTCCTTGTTTATATTTACTTTATGTATATGAGTGTTTTGCTAGGGTGTATGTCTGTGCACCACGCGTGTACCTGATGCCCATGGAGGTCAGAAGAGGACATCAGACCCCCTGGAACTGGATGGATATTTATGAGCTACCATGAGGGTGGCGGGAATTGACCCAAGGACGTCTGCAAGAGTGAGTGCTTTTAGGAACATTGAAATATCTCTCCAGCCTCCCCCACCCCCTTAGTTTCTCCTTTGTAGCTTTGCCTGGCCTGGAATTTACTATGTAGCCGAGGCTGGCCTGAAACTTAAGAAATTCACCTGCCTCTGCCTCTGGAGTACTGGGAAAGGTGTGTGCCACCATGCCTGGCCCCAAAACAATGCTCTTTAAAGGAAAGGCAAGCACATAGTTTTACATCTTGTCATGGAAGTCAAACAATTAGTTAACAAGGCCTCCCCGAAAGATCCCCTCCCTGGAAGCACACTGCCCCTCTTCTCTTCCCTGGGGACGAAGTGCCTCCCCTCTCATTCTTAATTCACGGAATTCGGGTAAAAAGGGAAGGTGGGGTCCCCCTGCCCATTGGCTTCCTAGAAATGGCCTGTGCACGCCACACCTTTATTGTGGTCACTTTCAGGGCGATGGTTTCCTCCCTGAAGCCTGTTGCACATGCTAGCGAGGTGCACTTTCTGCTGTCGCTGCCTTCACAGGTGAGTCCATCTCTGCGTCCACTCCATTCCCCATCTGCCTCCCAAGTGCTGGGTTTCAAAGGCTCATTCCACAGCTCCCAGCCTTTTCTCTTTGAATTGAAGAAGAGCAGCCAAAACCAAATTCTCTTCAGAACCAGTTCAAGATGCACGTGAATAACAAAGTACTGCCAACTGGGCCTTCCAACATCAATCAATAACTGGAAAGGGAGGTAAGAAGTCCCCAGGAGTTTATAAAAACGGAGGACACACTGACGGCTGGGCTAGAAAGAAACTATCTGGCACAGTGTGTGATATCCTAGAGCCCAGCAGAGTCTCTCCCTTTTACAGGGCCTCCCTCGGCATCTCTGGCTGGTCTGGAACTTATAGGTGGTCTCTCGCCTCTGCCTCCCCAGTCCTGAGATTACACTCATGAGCTACTGTGCTGAGCCCTTGTGTGTAGTCCATTTTAACCACTGTTTGAAAAAGATGTAAAAATGGTTTGTTTTAATTTTAACCTTTCTAAATTCAGGCACCCAGTGCTTCCAGAATGCTATTTTTGGTGAAGACAGTGTTCTGACACCTTTCCTTCTGAAAACTCCACACATCTACTGAAATTTTTATCTCCATGGGCCCACATGTCATTGAGCAACAGAAAATACCACTGGGCTTTGTGCTGACCTGCATTCGGAAGCAGCCAGCTCTTCAAGCCAAACCCACTCCAGTCCTCCTCGAGCAAAGAGCCCAGTATCACTAAGCCCTGCCCTCCTCTGAGTACTGTAAGGCCTTGCCCAGGGAGGAGAAGCTCAGCTGGAATAGAACTGAATAGTTGTTTCTGTTGGATCCGAGGCAGCTTTGCATAGCTTGGCAATCCAGCAGCTTCTCCTGGTGCCCAGATCTAGAGACAAGAGAAAGAAGAACAATGCCGTCTTTTCTTTTCCCTCAAATATTTTTAGGTGTATGGCTATTTGGCCTGAACACATGTATGTGCATCATGTGTATGCATGCCTAGTGCCTACAGAGGCCAGATGAGGGGTGTCAGATCTCCTGGAACTGGAGTTACAAAGGTGGTGAGGTGATAGATGGGTGCTCGGTACTCTGTACTCTGGGTCCTTTTGTAAGAGCAGCCAGGGCCTTAACCACTGGGCCATCTTTCCAGCCCCTAGAATGCCTTCTTATATGTAGTCCAGAAATAAGTCTAAGGCACAAGAATCTTTAAAAAAAAACTGTTTTGATCCCTCCACCTATATCCATTTGTAAACTCACAAGCTCCAACATTACAGATCAGAACCATGTATTAATGCTTTAATCATGAGTATACCTCAACTTGAGAATATCAACATTCCCTGTATACCTTTCCATGTGTTAGAGAGTATGAGAAAGGTGTGGTTAGTTCAGGAAAGAGATGGCAGGAACGCAAACAGCGCAGAACATGAAACAGGAGAAAGAAGCATAATACGGCAGCAACTCGAAGGAACCAGAAATCACATATGGAAAGGCTGAATGGAGGAGGTGGAACCCGGCTTACAAGACCAGCGTGCTAGGGTGTTGACGTTCAGACACAGAAGGCTTGGGCTGTGCTAGAGAAAAGAACAGAAGAGCTTTCCCCAGCTCAGGGGACACACCGAGTAGGAAAGAAGGACTAGGAAGAGGAATCAGAGCCAAGGCATAAAGGACTTCTATTGTACCCTGCTCGCTAAGGGAGTCAGGAGCTTTTAACATGGGAATGTTTGAATGTATGATGGTAGCCAAACTAAGAGGGTCATTACCATCCAGGAATAGATGGGGATAGATTAGCAGAGGAGAAATGAGGGATAGAGTAACGGAAGGTGGAAATCTTGGAGGGTGGATAGCTACAGAGAAGCCAGACAAGAAGATTAGCGCGCGCGCGCGCGCGCGCGTGTGTGTGTGTGTGTATACATGCGCCACAGTGCGCATATAGGGGCAAGAGGGTCACTAGCTCAGCAGCAGGCATCCCTACTTGATGGGACATTTTGCTGGGCTCTTGGGTGAGACTTTGAAGGGAACTGACAGTTCACCAGGGGTTCTAAGTAGTGGGGTCAAGGAAGGGCAACAAGGATTTGTTTACAGCTTGTTGGCAGGGAGTCACTTTCCACAGGATGGCTGTAGCGCTGTTTGGTGGGGGAAAGCTAGAGTTTGGGAAACAATGGTAAACAGAAGAATGTGAACTCGAGACCTGCTTTTTCTCAGTCAGCCTTGGAACAAGTTTGCTTTGACTGCTGAGTTCCAAAATTAGTCCTGAGCTGTCTAGTTCTGCGCTCAACTGTTCTGGGAGATCCACTCTCTATGAGCCCTGCCATCTTACTGGGCAAAACTTAACAACCAAAAGGCAGTGGTAATTTTAAATGTTTTTCTAAATAGCGTTTTTTTGACAACAGTAGACATTTTAATTTGTATCGCAGCTAAAATTAGAATGCAGGAACTTGCTAAGACGTGTGAACAAAGAACAGAATACACACCAAGGCCCGAAACTGAGAAAGATGTCCTAGCCCTCGTGCCATCTGCCTGGAGACTAATTAAAGGTTTAAAAATAGATGATCTTTTGAAGGCAAATAACATGAAAATAATGGAAAACATTAATAAAAATCTCACAAGTCCACTCTGTAGAAAGCAGTGATGTGTTTTAGGCACTGCATTTAGATGGAGTAAGCTTAGATGAAGCTTCCATGAGATATTCAGTAAGTAGCTTCTTCAAAGGATGGGGGGGGGCTGGATTATTGATTAGGCACTTCCATTCAAACGCTATTGCTGGTGATTAATATTTAAACACTACAGCTATACACAGAAAAGAGAGGAACCACTTCCCAAGGCTGTTCTAAGATATGATTATAAATGTACAAGTCCATCCCCGCCCCCGTCTACTCTAGCCCCATCTTTGCTTTTATAACTGAATTTCTTGAAAAGCTGCCTACACTTGCAATCTTCTTGTTCACATTCTCAACACTTCCTCTTGTCCTGCAGTTTGGCCTTTTTTTTTTAAACTCTTCCAATGCCTATGGGTCACCCTTAGAGTGCTGAGGACTGGTGGTAGCCCCCATTGTTATGGCTACTAAGCTGCTTCACCTAATCCTCAGGAAAACCTCTGAATGTCTGAGCTATGCTCCCATTTTACATCTTTCATTGACCTAAGTACATCTTCTGGCTAGAAATCCAACAAAAAGGATCTTCTTATCATTTACAGTAATTGCAAAGTCAACATGTTTTTATTCCTTTGCTTTTATATAATGAAGGCAATCTAAAAGAATGAGGTAGAATGTTCTTTAAGTTAACAAAACCATGTCTATTTATGATGTACATGATTTTTATATATGTATACATTGTAGAATGAAATCAAGCTGACCGATATAGCCATTACCTCATCTGTTTTGTGTGTGTGTGTGTGTGTGTGTGTGTGTGTGTGTGTGCACGCACACACTGAGAACACGCCTACTATCTTTCGGTAATCTCAGACACACAAGATATTGTTATTAATGTTAGCATGTTGTATAATAGATCCCCTGAATGTATTCTTTAATGCAATTAAAGTCTGTACGGAAGCCAGGTGTAGTGGGATGCATCTGCAGTCCCAGCTACTGAGGAGCCGAGGCTGTTCTAGGAACCCTGGCAAACAGCCAGAATCTGTTCTAAAAGGGGTGGGATAGGAGTGGCAAGGTGGCTTAGCAGGTAAAGGTGCTCATGACCAAGTCTGATGACCTGAGTTCAATCCACAAGGACCATACAATGGACAGAGAGAACCAATGGCCTTAAGTTGTCCTGTGACCTCCACACATGTGCTGTGGTATACAAAAATGCACACACGCAGAATAAAGGTACCAGAAAAACTTCAGAGAGGGAAAGGAAGAAGGGAGGTGAAGATTATGGTGTATCCTTTGATAAACATTTCCCTGTTTTGACGTGCTGGGTCCTTGTAACCACCATTCTACTCATCCTGTTTCTGTTGACCTCTTTACAGATGTGAGATCATTCACAATTTGTCTATTTCTGACTAATTTCACTTAGCATACTTGAGGTTTCTTCATGGTGTGGCCCCAACCCCAGCAGTGGAGACAGAGCTCAGGATCTCATGCCTCCCTCCCTTTTTAAAGGGCTGAATGAGTAGTATTTCACCTAATCGCACACCACTTTTTAGCTATTCTGTTCATGGACACATAGGTGGATTCCATATCTTGACTTCTGAAAAAATGCTATCATGAACACTAGAGGACAGGTTTTGTTTTTCTTTTTAAATTTACACTTATTAATTTTGAGTACATATAGGTATGCACTCATTGGAACCTGGAGGTCAGAGGGACTCAAACTCAGGCTGTCAGGCCTGTCAGCAAGCACTTTGACCTGCCGAGCCCTCTCACTGGCCCAACAACACATTTTTCCCCATCACACTGATTCAATTCCCATTGGCTAAATAGAGGAGGAATCAATGAATTCCATAGTAGTTCCGCTCTTAATTTTGGAAGAAACTATTGTTTTCCATAATGGCTATGCTAATATGCATTCCCATCAGCACTTTATACATGGTCTCCTTTCTTTACATCACCACAAGCACTTATTACCTCTTTGATGTGGGATTCCCCTATGTATGCTGTGAATATGTTCTACTGCCATTGGTTAATAAAGAAGCTGCTTTTGGCCAATGGCTTAACAGAGTAAAGCCAGGTGGAAAATCCAAAAATATGGAGAGAGAGTAGGCAGAGTTGAAGAGACACCATGTAGTCACTGAAGGAGACAGACTCAGGACGGAACCTTATGGGTAGGCCATAGCCACATGGCGATACACAGATTAATAGAAATGGGTTAAGATGTAAGAGTTAGTTCATAAGAAGCCTAAGCTATTGGTCAAGCAATGTTGTAATTAACATAGTTTCTGCGTGATTATTTCAAATCTGGGCAGCTGGGAAACAAACAAGCAGCTCCATCAACAAATTTGCGCCCAATGTGGGACTGATTACATCCACATAAAGCCTAAAAGAGTTTAAAAAACATTCTAGACACAAAACAGAGTTTAGCATAGCTTCTTAAAAGCTGCATTTTTTTTTCCAGATAGGCTCTGTTTGCTGATGGCAAGGTGGCATAGTTCCTTTAAGAAAGATCTTCCTGACACAGCCTTGGTAGCAAAGGTGGCATGGCTTCTTTCGGGGAAGGCTTCTAGATCTAGTTACACGAACAGCTCTGGCTCTTTCAGGAGGCCGAGTACTTAAATGGGGTCTGTGAGCAGTGTGTTACAAATTGCTTTAACGGTGACTTAGACCCACTGTAACTCTGGAGCTGGGGCAGTATGCATAGCTCTCAGAGACAGTGAACATGCCTCTATCATGTTGGACTGGGCGGAGCCAACAGGCAGGGCAGTGGAGTGATCCTAGCTAAGCATTTAAAAGAATAAGCACTCCTGGTCAGAAAATAAAAATTACAGATACACACACAATAAAGACAAATTCAGATAAAAAAGACCTCTGAATGGGTCAGTTTTAAATATACATTAGATAAATATACGTAGGGTTGAGAGAGGAAAAAAAGTATAGACAGTTATAAGAGTCCAGTCAGTCATAGATTAAAGGAGTAAAGATAATAAAATAAGTGTTAAACTTGTAGGAAAAGTAATAGAGTAAAAAAAAAAAAGCCACGTAAAGATAAAATATACAGAGAGTCTGGATTATGTATATTATTGTTTCCTTTGAACTTAATGACTGTGAATGAGCGAAGTACAGAGAGATTCTGGGGGCACCAACCAAGCAAAAGAGTAGGAAAGATGTTTTAGGTGGGAAGTGGCTCATAGGGCATGTTCCCCTCCTGGGGACTTACATTTTAAACCTCCGAAAGATAAGCATTAGGGGGAAAATAGTCTGTTTCAGGCAGGGGAACGTTAAGGGTCCTAAAACAGGGAAAACTTGGGGAACTGGAGAAACCAAAAGACAAAGGCAGAAGTCATTGCTAAGTAGAAGCACCAAAGTCTCGAAGAGGTAAGAGGGTGGGGTGGTAATCTTACAGCAATCTTGTCTCCACAAGGGCTTTATGCTGTAGGCTGGCAACACCTCTATGTGGACTAGAGAAACAGGAAGTGGGGACATCAGGATGTTGCCATGGGAATGGAGACTGAGAGCTCCAGGACAGATGGGAGGGAGACCCAGATGTAAGGTGGCAGCAGAGTCACTAATGCTCACTCACGAATTTCACTGCGTATGTGAACAATGAATCAAGGCTTAGAATTACTGTAGCGCCAAGTTACTAATTTGGGGACAATGGTGCAGAAGGACAAGGCAGTTAATAATTTGAAAGAAAAAGCTCATTTTGAGACACGGTACCAGTGATGGGAGAGAACCTTATGGACACAGCAGATATCCTAGCCCTCCATTCCATAGAGCTAGGATGGATTTTTGTCTTTGCTCACAATAATTATGTATTCATGTATGTGTGTAAATGTTTTTCTAAGAACCAACATTTTTTAAACCACTGTATGCACACAGCCTAGCAAAGTTCTCAGTATACATTCTGTACTTGAATAAGCATTTTAAAATATCCTCAAAAATAAACTTCTTAGTTAGGCATGGTGGCTCACATTTATTATGTTAGGGTGCTGAGGTAGGAGAATGAGTCTGAGGCCAGCCTATTTATACACAGTGAGACTGTGTATAAAATAAACAAATGGGGGTTGGGTACAATGACTCAGCAGGTTAAAAAACAAAACAAAACCCTAACCCTGACCCCAAGTCTGCTTACCTGAGTTTGATACCCAGGACCCATATGGTGGAGAGAACCAAACTGCTCCCTGATCTTCACACACAAACCAATGTCTGCCCCCAAACAAACGTAGCAAAAGAAAAAGCCAAACTAAAATTTTTCCTCCTCAGACCGTTATGCCTGTGTCCTTACTTCAAAAGCACAAAATTCTACATAACTCTAGTTCAGCTATAAGTTTGAAGTATAGAATAAAAATGAGACTTGAGAGACAGCTCAGTGGTTAGCTTGTATTGTTCTTGCAAGAGGACCCCAGTTCCCGGCACTGGCAGGCTGCTCATAGCTGCCTGATGACTCCAGGTCCAGCAGACTGGCAACAGCCTCCATCATCCACCCGCCAAGGGCACCTGCACTCACTTGCTTACACACTGATACACATGATTTCAAATAAAATCTCCAAGTACTACTTTAGATCCACCTGCCAACCCACCACCCCTGGATACTTTTAGATTAAAAACAGGATGACAAGCCAGGTGTAGTGGCACACACAGGAGGCAGAGGCAGGAGGACCTCTGAGTTTGAGGCCATCCTGGTCTACAGAGTTAGTTCCAGGACAGCCAGGGCTACACCCTGTCTCAGGGGAGAAAGAAGACTAAAAAGCAGGATGACAACTTCCAATTATCTGATTACTGCCTTTACAATTTGCCAGGAAAAATACAGACACTCATTGGGCAGTAGTACCTACTTGCTTTTCCAAATTATCTTAGAAATGTTCATTTTAAACTAGAGTGGGACTTCCATGTTCTGGCCCTGACCAAGACCCTCTTCCTTAGCCTCCTAACCCTCGATAATCCAGCCTAGAGATGAGAGAGACAGAAAATTTAGGGCAACAAACCAAAATGTACTTTAACTGCTGAAATCTAAAATTCTGTATTAGGCAATGGTACTAGCAAACGACTTGCAATTTTTGATTTTTATGGTAGGTAACTAAAGATATCTTAATTTGGGCTTGCTAATTATAAAGCACCCATCTTGCTGGGCTGTAGTAAGAGTCCTTTAATCCTAGCACCAGAAGGCAGAGGCAGGGGGATCTGAATGAGCGAGACCAGCTTGTTCTACACAGCAAGCTCTAGGGTAGCCAAGCCTACAGAATGAAACTCTTGTCTTAAAAACAAAACAAAAAAAGTGACATCAAAGCCAAGACAGCAGCCTCAGGTGTCTGGGAAGAGTGAGCAAATGCTCACCCCTCCCTTTTCTCAAGGCAGTACTCCCTTTGCTAGGAATGCACACATAAGCTTGAAGGTTTTTATACATGAGAAAGAATCTTAAACCGTATTTCGGCTCTTAGCTTGACACATCACTCTACAATAGAAAAAGTGCTTAGCTTTCAATTGAGTGGCTCTTCTATATAGGGAGAAGAAAATACTTTATGTAATTGCTTATGCAAGGAATACTTCAGTATAATGAAGACAGCTAGTTTCTCTAATGTTAGCTCTTTACTAGAAACACATTTTCTCATTGAACTATCTTATTTAAACAAAACATACTGTAAAGCTTTCAATATTTTTTTTTGCCTAAAGTTAAATGATATAGATACCAAAAAAATCAGCTTGCACAATCTATTTATAGTCAACACTGTCACAAATTAAGAAAATTAAGTGGGATAAAAACTTACAGAAGTTCGTTCTCTTCCACTTTCAGTAACGCCCATTGCTAACAACTGAAATACTTGGCAGACTCACACTGAAAATAATTTCAGGTTGGGCAGCTGGGACAAAATCATGACTAAACAGTTGCCAAATCCACCCTCACTTACCTAGTCTGATCATTACCTCCCCCAATAATGCCTCAAATAAAAACCAAGATGAGTCAAACACAAATTTCAAATACAGAAGCTAAAAGTCCTACTAACTGGGCTTATGAGCATCAGCCGCAGACACTGGCTATTCCATGCTTTCCCAGTGAGTAGCACGCAGTCACCCAGTAAACCACACTGCACTAAACTATGGCTATGGCCTGCCAGTGACCACCCTTCCTTCCTAGAAACTTACTTTACAGTTTTCTTGCCTAAGTTACAGAAAGTTAGTCTTACATTTGGCAAACTACATATAAGCCAACTCTTTTCTCTAAAGTTTCCTTTCATCTTCTACAAAACCCAGACAGAGCCCAGACCTTTGCTTGGGATGTTACCTGATAGACAAGGTAGGGTGGCTTTTGTAAAACGCATTTGAAAAGTGTGGCACTAATTTTTTTTTTTTTTTTTTTTTTTTTTTTTTTTTTTTTTTTTTTGGTTTTTCGAGACAGGGTTTCTCTGTGGCTTTGATGTGGCACTAATTTTTAAAGAGATTCCTTTAGCCAAGACTCACCAAAGGTGTTTGAGGCAGGATCCCAGTATGGAACCCAGGCTGGTTTTGAAATTCGGCCTCGGCTTCCCACACCAGAATCACAAGATAAGCCTTATGCTCCTTTCTTTGCTTGCTTTCTTTTTGGTTCTAGAGAATGAACTTGGGGCTTTAACAAGTTAAACAGAAGTCCTACCATTAAGCTCTATCCCAGTCCCTACAATATGGTAATATATAATTTTCCAAGGGGCTATAGGAGAAACTTTATCTGTTCATGGAACCCTTTTTATGAGACACCTCGTGGGATGAAAATTTGATGGAACACACTGGGAACTGCTGGTTTAACATCTTTTTTTAAAAAAATTTACACATATGGGTATTTTGTCTGTGTACCCCGTGTCTGGGTAGCTTTCCAGAAGAGGGTGTCAACGTTCCCAGAACTGGAGTTACAGATGGTTGGGAGCCATCCATCATGAGTGCTGCGAATTTAACCTGGGTATCTGCAAGAACAGCAAGTGCTCTTAACTGCTGAGCCACCTCTCCAGCCCACATTAGTTTCTGTAAAACAGCATGGAACCTGAATTTAAAATACTGATTCTATGGGGGTGTGTGTGCACGGTCTGAGTGATTTAAAAGTAAAAAGTATGTGGAATACAACCAACAGTAAGTGCATGTAGACATGTGCAGCCACCAAGCATACATGCTTCCGATTTTCCTAACTATTCCCATATACAAGCCTATTTTCTGTTTCCCAGATTTTAAAAAAAATTAGGGAAATTATAATAAATCCATATTTAAAAATCAGGATTAACCACCTCCAGTGGGTGAAATACTTGACTTGCAACCACACCCATCTGAGTTTGAGCCATAGAACCCATATTGATCCCAGCACTCAGGAGGCAGAGACAGGCAGATCTCTGTGAGTTCGAGACCAGCCTGGTCTACAGAGCTAGTTCCAGGACAGGCTCCAAAGCCACAGAGAAACCCTGCCTCAAAAAAAAAAAAAAAAAAAAAAAAACCCATATTGAGGAAGAGGAGGGAGGGTGCTATTTAAATAGGCATACACCATTTAAGCCCAGCACTAGCAGAATCAGGCAAATCTCCTGGGACTCACTGGCCAGGAAACCTACTCTGTGAGATTCAGATCAGTGACCCAGATGGCTCCTGAAGACTGACACTCACAACTGACCTCTGGTCTCTACGTGCACACATGCCTACGTGAATGAGCATCTGAACTCATAAGCACACGTCTACCCACACGAACAAAACAGAAACTACTTGAGAAACATTCCCCCCAAAGGAGACAGTATACACCAGTAACCTAAGGTTATTTGTAAGGCACAAATGCTAAAAATGCATTGTCTGTATCTAAAATGTGACCAAAGATCATAAAATATGGTTAGCCCTGACTCTGAAACCTGTCCAGTTTCAGGTACAAGAGTCTGAAGCTAGACATCTTTAGTGAGAGCATTTTCCTCACTTGTGAAAGGTAGAATGCCCATTTCCTGTGGTTTTAAAGATTAGAAATAAGGGTCTAATACAATGCTGGTCAAGAGAAAACAGTCTCACTCTGTTGCCCAGGTTAGCCTTGAACTTGTGATCCTCCACCTCAACCTCCCAAGTAGCTGGGAGTAACGGCATGCCCAGCTCCTGGTATCATTTCTAAACTGAACAAACTCCAAGATCTACCCTCGTATCTACATTACTTGGTTAATGAAGACAGCTGGTTAAAAAGAAAATAAAATCTAGCCACGGTGGGTGCTGGTGGCAGTGGTGTATGCCTTTAAACCTCAGTACTTGGGAGGCAGAGGCAGATGGATCTCCAAGTTAGAGGCTAGCCTGGCCTCCACAGTAAGTTCCTGGACATAGAGAAACCCTGTATCAAAAACAAATAAAAAAATCTGCACACAGGCCAATTTCATATTATATCCATTAAAATATGTATAGTGCATTCCAATAAAGGGGAAATATTAAAAATGAAAGTTTAGGGGGAAATAGCATTTTGCTCTACCTTTCAACTTAAGTTCTTAAATTAACAATCATTTATACTACCATGGCTCAAGTTTTAAGCTACTGTCCCCACTGACTTTGTGATGAGTTAATGATCACTTGAGGTGATACAAAAGTGTTAAGTAGAGAAAGTAAAAATAAAGTCTAAAAAAATTTACAAAAGTACACATCCAGTAGTAGCATGTGCATACATGTGACCGACCACACATACACCAGCAGCAGGCAAGCTACATGCCATGGCGTATGTGTGGAGGTCAGAGGATAATTTTGGGGAGTTGGTTTTCTCCTCTGACCATGGTTCTGGATATCAAACTCAGGTTTATGTGACAAACTTTTTGACCTACTGAAGTCATCGTGTGGGCTCAGTCCCAACCACCATTCCATTGGCGATGGGGAACCAAACCCAGGACTTTAAACATACTAGGCAGATATTCGCCCCCTTCAGCACCATCTTTAGCCTATAAAAATTCACTGTTTAACAGTTCCCCACAATGTCAGTTAGAACTAAAGATCTGATGAAGTACTGTTTCCAGGTTCTGATGCACGCACTCGTGGAGTCCACAGATGGATATTAGGTGTCCTCTTCAGTCACCATCAACCCTATTTTCTGAGACACGGCCCTCACTGAACCTGGAGCTCACTGATTCAGCTATGCTCTAGAATTAGACATGTATGGCCATATGGAGCCCTTGAGTGCACAACAAGCACTCTAATAAGTGAGCCATCTCTCTAATGCCCTGGGGGAACACTTATTTAGTTGTATTTGACTACCTGAAATCCTACAGACATGCTACTATATACTATAGTAGGCCTATCATACTCCTCCGAGTAGGATTCTTCTTTGTGAAACCAGAAATATTACTTGTGACTTTAAGTTTTAGGAAAGTTTATAGAAAACACTAAGAATCAGATGTTTAAGTCTTACCTGTTCTTTACTGTACAATAGGCTACTTTCACAGAAATAGAGCACACAACAGGAGGGAGAGGCTGGAGAGATGGCTCAGTTATTAAGAGCACTCACTGGATGCTCTTCCAGGACCTGGGTTCAATCCCTTACACCCGCATGGAAAATCATAACTTTCTGTAACTCCAGTTCAGGGGATCTGACAGACACCTTTGGCTCCCATAGGTACCACACACAAGTGGTGCACAAACTTACATAGTAGTGCCCACCCCCGCCCCCAATAATAAAACAATAATTTGAAAGGAACACAAAAAGATAGAAACTAAAAGCAGAGGTCTGGGTACATGAACATATTCATACACGTATATACAGACTGAATTTCCACACCCCATAAACAGGCTTAATTTACAAAGATGAGGTATACATTTCTTAGTGTGTACATTAGTGGTTCACTAGTTAAAATGTTAAGTTAGAATGCTGTAGTAACATTTCAGAACTACTCTGGTTTGATCCCATTAAACAAAGAAGACATTCCAAATAAGCATATTCTTCTAACAGCAAAGACTCTTCCCACTTTTTTATTTTGACATCACAGTTCCATAAATTGAAAGTGGAAGATTGCTGCTCAATAAAAGCCATTTCATATATATAATATACAGAAGTTATTTTAGAAGTCTGTCATATAACAGATTCATTTGGTGCTACCAAAAACTTACGATACAAATAAATGACTACAAAGGAAATCATCACTAAACTAAGACACACAGGAACTATTCTTTTCAGGGGAAAAAAAATCCAAATAATTTCTAACATGTTCAAGGAATCAAGTCCATCTGTTAAAGTGTGCATTATCATATTCTCTTAAAGCAGGAACTCCTCCGAATCTTTCAATTTAAAAATGTTCAGGCATAATTCTGTCTGTACATTCAGGAACAATCATATTCTGATTACATAAAAAGTTTTCATCGTGCAAAAAAGCTTAAGTTAATAGTTTTCTAAGGTCTAAAGTCAAATGAACTATTAGCAATTTCCTGACCAAGCTGTCAATCAGATGCACAGAGATCAGGCTGCTTAGCTGTCCTGCTGTGGTATGGATACTTCATTTATTTCCTTCATGTTTCAAACTAGCAGGTGTCAAAGTGAGAATTCATTACTGCAGCAAATGACAGAGTATGGGAGAAGTCTCTCACGTTCAACAGCCTTTGCCATCCTATAACAATCTTTACAATTGTAGGTATATAAGCAGAAGGGAGGAGGAAACAAGAGCAGGTTCAGACAGGTATATAAATAAAGGGAACGCTGAGCTAGCACACACTATTCAAAACCTCATCTGAAGTCTGCCCAGCCTACCAAAACAAGCAGAGCAGATGTCAGTGCAACTTTAACCTGGTAATTTATCTGAGTGTGGTTGGGAGTGGGGGAAACCAGTTGGATGGAAAAGATTTCATTCCTTTCCTTCTGAGAACAGAGAAAATCAGGAATTTTAAAGGTCATCAATCAGAAAATGAACAGTAACACTTTCTTAATTAGCCAAAACAAGCTAAAGATAAATGTTAAAAATATCTTTCTGTCTAAATATTTATCCACCCATATATCCCACTGTACCAATAGGCTTTTGATTAAAATAAGAAAAAACATCAAACTACTCTCCAAACATTTTATAAGAGGTATCATCTAGAAGTGACAAAAATAAATTAGTTCCCCCAATGACATTATTTAATATCTAAAGCATAAAAAGCTATATAATATCATATACAAATTAACCAGTGTTCTTACAAAAGTAAAGCAGTTTTGCACTAATGACATTACACTGTATTTCTGGTGAAATATGAGGCACAAGAATATATGCATTAATTAGGCATTGTCTGTCTAACCAGTCTCTATGGTTATCACTTAATTCTTGGCAATATATAACTGGTGTGTATTTTGGTATGTAAGTCACAAATTGTAGAGAACAAGAAGCAGTGTAGTATAGTAACAAGGTTTGTATTTGACAAATGACTGCATTGTTGAACACATTTCTTTTATGAACTTTGTGATTTGTTTTGCAGATGGCCACTTGCAGTAGATCCTGCAAAGATAAAAGGAGAAAAAAATCAGTCTAATTTGCTATTATGGTTTGAATATGAATTGTCTACAGGCTCATGTGCTAAGGGATCGATTCTACTTTGAGAGTTACTAGAAAGGAGACAGAGCTTAAGCTAGAGGAATGGGACACTGTCCCAGTGGCTACACTGTACTCTGGCCCTCCTTGCTTCCTGGTCACCAGGATACACTCTGCCTCACCACAGGCCCACAGTGACAGAGCCTAGTACACATGGACTGAAAACTCAGACACTGTGAACCCTTCCTCCAATCCTCTTAGGTGGTTTCCTCAGATACTTATTAAAGCAAAGAAAAACTATAACCAACTCTGAAATTAACTGATTTTAAACACCTTTTCCCTAGCATGGCTAATAAGCAAATATAAAAACTTTAATAAATCAGTAAGGTGTGCTTCATGTAGGCTATATAGACGGATTTGAAAGACCCTAAACATACCATTAAATGTTATAAAAGCAGGAATGCATGTGGAGATAGGACAAATGGGTTTCAGAATGGACGCTGGTGTGAATAACCACAGGAGGAAAGCAGTTTTACACAGCTCCAACTATTTGATACTAAAAAAAAAATCACATCACCCGACAATTATACAATACCAACTTTAGAAATAAAAGGAGGCATGAAGCAAAAGAGTAGATGAGGGAAACTGCCCATGTTTAAAAAGTAGTAAGTTTTACAGAACATGGGCTTTAAAGGTTGGTTAAGAAGTGTTAAGACCTCCCTCTAGCTGCCATCTCGTCCCCGCGTGTGTGCGCCTTATCTCAGCTGCTCCACCCGAGACCCCCTGAGCGCGAACCCTAGTCCCCAGCGCGGCCCCATTTCCACTCCGACAAGATGAAAGAAACGATCATGAACCAGGAAAAACTGGCCAAGCTGCAGGCACAAGTGCTCATTGGTGGGAAAGGAACTGCTGGCAGAAAGAAGAAGGTGGTTCACAGAACAGCCACAGCAGATGATAAAAAACTGCAGTTCTCCTTAAAGAAGTTAGGGGTGAACAATATCTCTGGAATTGAAGAGGTGAACATGTTTACAAACCAAGGAACAGTGATCCATTTTAACAACCCTAAAGTTCAGGCGTCTCTGGCAGCAAACACCTTCACCATTACAGGCCACGCCGA
>NC_022010.1:40510218-40511776 GCF_000317375.1 Microtus ochrogaster
CCGGCCTGGTGGAGAATTTTGATGAGGCAAACTGAACGGAGGGGACTTCTGAAGAAGTGACTCTTGCAGACGTTACAGGAGCTGCTATTTTATATCATGGCTGCTTTTTAAAGGTCTTTTGTTTATGGATCTGATCAAATCTAGATCGCTAATATTTTTAAGCCCAAGACCCTTGGACACTGCAGCTCTTTTCAGTTTTTGCTTAAACACAATTCATTCTTTGCAGCAAATTAAGCTGAAGAAGCCTGGGAATAAAGTTTGGAAAAGGGAAAATAAAATTCTTTGCCTAGTAAAAAAAAAAAAAGTGTTAAGACCCGAAGAGTAGATGAGAAACTTGTTTACAACCATCCTTGTGCACTCTTATGATGCCATGAGAGTTATACTCCTATGTGAGGGTACTTTAGTTTCTACTTCAGAAAACTCAGGAACTAATACAAAACTTTATATTCTAGTATACCTGCCTGGGAAAATAATCTCTCTATATATACAGTCTATGAAGTTTAATGTTTTATAAGCAGAGATGAAGAAAAGTTAATTTTCAAGAGCCATTAGATACAGATTAGTGTACCCTAATCGTCATCAGAGAAACTTCCTTATGTAGCAGAGTGCTTAGTACAGACACCCACAACTGACCAGAGGCTAGCCCTAAAAGTGACATCTTTGTCACTCCCTCAAGGCTCAGGGAACACAGAAGCAGACTGGCAAGAACCAAAAGCTAGGGAGACTGCTGTGAATAGTGTCTTCTGAACATGACAAGGCCATCATACCCAGGAACTCAGAGCAGCTGTGGTTGCATGCTAACATCAAGCCAGTCAACATTCCAGTGTGCATGGAGGAGGGGGTCACAAACTCCACCCATTGGCAGCTGACGGCTTTCTTCAGATGTTGCCCACGTTCCAGTGGATGACCTTACACTTATGCACATGCAGGCAGCATGAACTGGATTCCGTGGGTTGAGAGGACATTAAGTTGGGAATGGGTGTGGCTGGAAGTAGTATGGGAGGCGGTCAAAGACCTGGGGAGCAGATATAACCAAAATACACGTAAAATTCTCAAAAAATAAAAATGTTTCTGGGGGGGAAAAAAAGCTATGGAGAGAGAGAGTGGGAGAAAAGAGAGATTAAGATTGATTTTTCTTTATTCTTTAGTCCTTGTGTTGAGTTGGGGGAAGAATTTCAGCAGCAAATGAGGAATGTTCCTGACTTGTTACAGCACAGAAGAGCTGGCAGCAAAAGTAAAAGTCTGAAGGAAGCTGATGAGAAGTTACTTGAGGGGCTGGAGTGGGAAACAAAGACGTCAGGGCAATTAGGAGACATTATATGTTTGCGAGCGCTCTGCCACTGAAGTGCACTTCAATTCCTAGTGTTTGATCAATTAAAAATAAATAATAGGAAGAGAAAGATTTAATGACTGCTAGGATGGAGTTTGCTCAAGTTAAATACTGTAATCCTGACACTATCACGAGACAGTGACTCACTATTTCACATCACAGAATTACTATTCCATAGTAAGCACCACAGATAAATTACACTGCCACAAAAAACAAAACAAAACAAAA
>NC_022010.1:40512874-40520346 GCF_000317375.1 Microtus ochrogaster
AAAAAAAAAAAAAAAAAAAAAAAAAAAACTGCTTTCTTTAAATGAGTTCTAATAGTATGAGTGAGGCTCTGGGTTCAATTTTCAACACTACAAAACAAAACAATAAAAACAAGTAAAACGTTTTAAACTTTTAGATTTTCTTGTTAAATAAAACATGACTTCATATAGTCAAGCAAAATATCTTTAAAGCCAAGTAAATAAAAATATGGTTTTATAAAATTAATTTTAGGCATAAATTTATTTTGAAACTGAACTCAAGGATTAAGCTGTAGAAACACTGACACAATCTTCTGAAGGATTCCAGAAGCTCCAGCGAAGGAAGCACACTATCTTAGGCCTAGTGACGCTGCTAAGGCACCTGACCTTGATTTGACTCTTCAGTATTCATGCTGTTTCCATCTGCAGTCTCTGACATTTCTTCGTCGTCATCATCATCATTCAGGTCTTTTGAAATTAACTGTCTAGCTAATTTAATATTCAGTCCTTCGTTGTAGTGAAGCTTCCTTTTCATTTCAAACAGTCGCTTCTTTTCTGTAAAAGATTTGAAAGAGGACTGTGAGCTTAGGTCTCCACTTGGGGACTGGTCAAGCCTGTTCTGTCAGAGTCCACTGTGTAGAATACAGTTATATTCACTTCAATTTACTTGAAAGTTGTTGTCAGTTCAAGACTATTTCTGTGCTCAATGGCCAAGTCAGGTAGTTAGTAGTAAGACTATACAGTCCACAAAATCTCAAGTATTTAATTTGTGATTCAAATATACACCTCAATCAATGAATAGAAATGGACAAAGCTTTTAGAAATTCTGTGAAGAAAATTTAAAGATACAAGAAAACTCTGTAGCAATAGTATAATCAGATGTATAAAGACTGCAAAAACCCCAACATTTCTGTAAGCAGCCCAAGATGACCTACATCTCCTAATTCCTCTGCCTCCTAAATGCAAACATTCTAGGCATGCACCAGGGCTGGCAAGACAGCACACCTGGCTCACATGGCTAAGAGAAAGATCATTTCCTGGAGACTGTCCTTTGCCCTGCACCCGAGCATGCACACACGAGCACAGCATAAATAAAATGTGCAAACAAACTAATAAAAGCAAAATAGGCACACACCACACCTGATTATGACTTCTACTTTCACTAAGGAAAAAAATCTTCTTCAAAATCCTTATCAGTTTAAAAAACTCCTATGACTTTAGAAACATAATTAGTGGCAACTCAACACACCTGCCACATTTTATTCACTAAACTGCTCATGAAGAAATAAAGAATTCTAAGATTTGAACCCAAGCACCCATATAAAAAGCCAAACATCCTGTAGCAGGCACAAGCATAAACTTACACTGAAACACAAATACAAAAAATAAACTTGCTGCCTTAACCACCCCCCCATGTGTGCTCACAACCACCAGTAACTTCAGTTCCACGGGGATCTAGTGCCCTCTTCTGGCCTTTCTGAGCACCAGGCACAGATGGAGTACACCTCCATACAATGTAGGTAAACACTCATACACACAAAATAAAAGTAACTTTAAAATGAATTAATAAAATAAAGCTGTCGATGAAATGAATTAAAATTCCACCATCCTTGCTTTATTGATGATTTTAATCTCAAAACAGCACAGCCATCACCAAAATAAGGATATTCAAAGTTCCTAAGATCTAATTCCCTTCAAATGTTATATTATTACCAAGTGTTCTATTATTAAGATCTTGTCAGTCATTATTTATTTTTCTCTGCTTATATAAAATACTTCTGAGCCAGAAGGCTGGAGCACACCTTTAATTCCAGGAATCAGGAGACAGAGGCAGGCAGATAGAGTTCGAGGCTAGCCTGGTCTAATGAGTGAGTTCCAGGACAACCAGGACTACACAGAGAAACCCTTGTCTCAAAAAACAGCGTACAAAAACAAAAGCAAAAAAACCACATTGGAGATGGGGGGAGGGTCATCTTACCAGACTGCTCATATTGGTCTTGAAATTGTGGGCCCATCAGTCCTCCTAGCTCAGCCTTCTCAGTAGCTAGGTTCACAGGCATGTACCAGAGCAGTTAGGTATCTTTAAATATTGAGATGATGTGAAGGCAAAGCAAATATCCACCTACATCTTAACTCACCAAAGTAATACCTTCTCAGAAATTGTAAAATGAAATTACTTCCAATAACCTCACTCAAAAATGGAGACAGAGATGGCCAGATTCCTTGTCTAGTATTCATGAATCTAATCTTCAGACTACAACAAAACAAAGCAAGACACCCAGAGATCACTAACATTTTTTTAGCTAGATTTTTTTTTCCTAAAAATATGTTTTTACAGCCAGGTAGTGGTGGTGCATGCCTTTAATCCCAGCACTTGGGAGGCAGAGGCAGGTGGATCTCTGGGAGTTCAAGGCCAGCCTTGTCTACAAGAGGTAGCCCTGGGACAGCTAAAGATGCTACACAGAGAAACCCATCTTGAAAAACCAAAATAAATAAATAAAAATTAATATATATATATACATTTACATACATACATACATACACAACTACAAAGCTGAATCACATTTTAAGGCATAGTTTGTTTCTGCACTTACTACGTTGTTAACACAATCACATATCCAAGTTTATCCAAGACGGACTCAATGTCATTTCAACTTTGTAAAAAGTTTCAAGGTAGTGAGACATAATTATCTACTCCAAGTCAAAGCTTTCTGGTTTCTCACTATATTAGCAATGCTTTTTATGATATAACTTATACATAGTTTTTATGTATTCTATTATTTTCCCAACATAAATATAAATGCACATTACTCTTTGTAAGTCACAAAATATTTTAAAAAATGAAATATATTGTTTAGGTTGTAATGATCACAAAACATTAAACATAAGTAATGTCTTGTGATATTTTTACTTTTGAGATATGTGTGTGTGTGTGTGTGTGTAGTTACTGGTAATGCCTGAAACAATTCTCATATTCATCCATAGAATATGAGTAGCCTCCTCTCCCATATTCACACTAAAAATAAAACTGTCCTTCCCCACCTTGTAGTATTGGGGACTGAATCCTGGGCTCAAGTCTTTTTTTTTTTTTTTTAAGAAAATGTCTCACTATGTGGCCCTGGCAGGCGTGGAATTCTCTATTTGGACCAGTCTGGCCATGAACTCATAGTGATCAGTCTGCTTTTGCCTCCCAAGTGCTAGAATTATCCCTAGTGTATTTACTGATCAATTAGAATACAAAATGACCAGTGCTAAGTGCATTAAATACTTCATTTCATTTAATAATCACCAACAGCTTAGTCTGTTTGTTTGAGATGGGGGGGTCTCACTAAACTTCCCAGGTTGGTCCTGAACTTGAGGGCTCAATAGATCATTATGCCCCAGCCTCGTAACTCTAGTACTACAGATATGTACTGTCAAACACAGAACTATTTTTTTTTTAAATTAGCCAACTTAAAAAAGCATCAGACTTGGAGCATAAAATCGTATTTCTCAGACTCCACAACTAATAATTTTAATTATTGTAATATACATTAGATTTATCTTAACAATATCTGGGCTAGCCAAGTGTAGTGGTGCACTCAGGAGGCAGGGGCAGACAGATCTCTGTGAGTTTGAGGCCAGCCTGGTCTACCTACTGAGTTCCAGGACAGCCAGTACTGCCTAGTGAGACCCTGTCTTGGAAAAAATCAAAACAATAAAAAGAGAGTATCTGAACTGTTAAAATGGCTCAGCAGGTGGAAGGTGCTTGCTGCCATGACTAATAACCTGAGTTCAAACCCCAGACCCCAAACAGGGAACTGACTCCTTATTAGCTGTCACCTGACTGTATCATGTGTCAGCTCAAGTGCCCATACATACACATAAAATAACACATATGTCTTTAAAAAGTGGTACTTATTGACAGCTATAAGCCTAGTACTGGAGAGCCCAGGCAGAGGATAAGTTCAAGGCAAGACTAGGCTACTGTTTAAGACCTTGTCTCAAAAAAAACAAACAAAAAAAGTCACCTGTAAATTCAAAATGTTTTCTAGACATGTAAATATTTAAGGGGAAAAACGCCTATATAATTTAGTAATTCTATTAGTAGCGTCCGGTGCTATTTATTGTCAGCATTAGAGTCTCTCTAATGCTGATAATGAACTTGGGCTGAGATCCGCTGCACAGCTTCACTAGGGCTACCCAAGTGTTCTACCACCAAGCTACATTCTGAGCTTTTGATTTTTTCTACAAAGAGAATGAGAAACACAGGGCAATGGTGACACACCAGACCAGCCTGGTCTACAGAGTGAGTTCCAGGATAGTCAAGGCTACACAGAGAAACCCTATCTAGAGTCCTTCCAACCCACCCCCTAAAAAAAAAGAGAGAGGATAGGATAACTATGTATAAGTTATCCCTCAATACCTGAGGGATTGGATCCTGGACATCTAAGGGCATCAGAATCTATAGATGCTCAAATCCTTCATGTACATGGTGTAGTATTTGCATATAACCTTCACACACTGAACATGTTCAGTCATTTCTAGGTTTAATGCTATGTAAATAGTTGCTGTGCTATACTGTTAGGGAACAATGACAAGAAAATCATATTTATCCATGTTCAGTATGGGTTCATTTTTCTTCCCTCAAATGTTTCTGAATCATTGTTAGTTAAATGTGCAGGTGTTGAACCTGCAGATACCAATGGCCAACAGGGTATTTTATATTCTTTTATATAAACTAAAAATATTTATCTTTTAAATTGTGTTTGTGTGCCCAAGGCTAAAGTTAACAGCAATTGTGACCCATTGACATAGTTGCTCAACTCCGGTCCCCTGGAAAAGCAGTACACATACTTTACCACTGAACCATCTCTCCAGCCAAATTTTATCTTGAAAAGCTAATACATTCAGATGGTTCAAAAAGTATAAAAAATAGTAAGATAAAACATATTCCTATCAGACCAGTGTTCCATGCAAACAAAAAACACAAAGGCAGTAGTGCCTTAACTACACGTGTTCTGTCTGGAGCACAAGAGCCTCTTCCATCCTGCAATGAGGGCTTCTCTAGCTTCTCTTCTAAGACATCACTACTCTGTGCTCCACAAGACTTATACAATTTTCATTCTATATTTTATCATCTTGGTTCTCTGGATAAATTTCACTGTCTTTTTTTTCTTCGACACAGGATCTCAGGTAGCTCTGGATGACCATACATCTACTACAGAATGAGGTTCTGAACTTCTGCCTTTATGTCTCTAGTTTTGTTATAAGAGACAACACAAACAGTTCATTTGTGCCAAGGCTCAAACTCAGGGCTCTGTGCATGCTATTTAAGCACTCTCCAAACTAAACCACATCCCCAGTCCTGCATCACTACTATCTTAAAACAGAAAAGGCAAAAAGAAGGCAATCTATCCACTTGAAGATCATTCAAATACTCAATGATACTAAAAGAAATAATTTCATAAGTAGTTACTGAGTTTCTTTTTATTGGGCACCAAAAAATACAAAGAAAGGAATATCTACAAATACTTAGATGACAGTAGTATTTTTTCCACCTTCTTTTAATCAAGGGGGCAATACTATTACATGAAAAACTCACATATGTAGATCTGATTTACAGGTTCTATTTTTACTGCTTTTTGTTTCCTACCCACTTCCCAACTATGAAAATAATTTTCCAATCTTCAAATATACTTATTTTTCACAAAAATTATTAGCATCGCACTGAAGGCAGCTGCAGGAATTACCTACCTCGCTCTTCAGGGGAGAGGTCATTATCTTCCTCTTCACTGCTTTCTTGTTCCCGAGCCCGATACTTTGGCTCAGAGCCTTCAGCAGCAGCTAATCTATAAAATATTTATGAAGAAATTAGTAACTGTGACTTGTACTATTTAAATGTCTCATTCAACTTGAGTCATGGAAATACTCCAAAATTATAAATAACTATTCTACCTACAAGTGATGAAGAAAGCAAAAGGAAAAGTAGGGATGGATATAAGCAATAAGTACAGCAGGGTAGGTGCTAGAAATCAATGAACAACGGGAACTTATGTTTGTTTTTCTCACATCTTTACCATGTAGGTGGCGGAATACGAACAGACTAAGTATTCACAGGGTCAGGCACTTTAACCTTGCTACCTCCTGTTTAGATTGATATTAATCAAGAAACAAGATTGCAATAATTGCTATAAAAATCTAGTTAGGGGCCAGGAATCTTACTCAGTGGTAAAGTAAGTATTTACTACATAGCCCTGGGTTCAATTGTCAGTAAAAACCCAAACCTAGGTAGGTTTAGTCTTTTGTTTATAAATGTACAAGCAGAACACAGCAAATGTCTTTGACTTTGCACAATTAAAACTCCCCACAGAAATGCTTTAGTACTTACTTCTTAGCTAAGATATCTGGAGTCATGACTTCGTTGCCTTCCGAGTCACTATAGGCATCTTCATCATCACCTATCATACTAGGATGACAAGCATGTTTCTATTAACAAGCACATTATTAAAACTGATACATGAAATAAAATTGTATAGCTAGAAAACCAAGACTGAAAACAAAATTTTATTAATTAGAGTAACAATTTGTTTACAACTTTGTTGTCATCTTTGAAATTTAACTTTAAAATAGTTTCTATTACACATGTTACTGGGCTGGGAATGTAAATCAGTGGAGTCTTTGCCACACATGCATAAGGTCCCAGAGCTCAAGCCTCAGACATAAGGAATGATAATATAAGTTTAGTAAGAAAAAAAAAAAAAAAGCAACCATACAATACTGAAAACTCAAATTATCTGGAGGAAAAAAAATAAAAATGTCAATTTTCTATCCAATGAGGCAGATGGACAAATAATGCAAAATAACCCACTTGTTGGATTAGTATTTTGAGAGGGAAGAGTCCTGCTGTGCAGCCCAGCTGGCCCCAAATTTGTGACTACTGGAATTACAATTAGGCGGTGAGAATGCTGAGCTGGTTTAGAATTTGTGTTTATATATCACCATTAAGCAAGAAATGGTCTACACAGACGTACGACTAGGAAAAATAAACAGATCCTATGGTGGGTACTTCGCTGAATTAAGAAATGCACAGAGACAGAGCCAAGTGTCCTCTCCTATGTGGGAACCCTCCAAAGAGCTTCCCAAGCAGGATGCAGGATAGAATCAGGAGTGCCCACTGCACACAAGCTTCTCCTCTACTCTTGAGATTTGAGGAGGGGTCATCTGTAGCTTTTTCACCTCCTTCCAACTATCTCACTCAACAGCCAACACGTGAATAATGAGAGACAAAGAAAACTGAAAACAACAAAAGTACCCAGGGAATTAGTAAAGCTCAGCTCCAGGGAGTTTGTGATCACAGTCTCAGACAGTATCAGACCATGAAGGCTCTGATCAAATGAGAGATAAAGCTTCTGGATTCAGGATAGCATTAGTAGAAATTTGTGCAAGGCAGGAGGTAGGACCTAGTTGCAGGGAAAAAAGTCACTGACTTCACTGATTTTTTTTTTTTTTTTTTT
>NC_022010.1:40520453-40520961 GCF_000317375.1 Microtus ochrogaster
CCTGCCTCTGCCTCCCGAGTGCTGGGATTAAAGGCGTGCGCCACCATCGCCCGGCTTGACCTGGAAGAAATTAAGGAGGGAAAAGAATATGATCAAAATATATGGAATTCTCAAAAAACATGAACAGAATTTTAAAATTCTCTACTACACATTCCCTCTGATGATGTTCTACCCCCAGTGCATAGGGTCAAGCTACCACAGACAGACACCAGCATCCTTTGGAGCCCTGGGTCAACAAAAATGGAAATCTCTCCTCTGGAGTTCTCTTCTGCCAGTTACTTGGTCAAAGCAACAAGAAAGCAAATATTGACCCTAGAGACCTAATGAATAAAAACCTGCTGGTTATACATTTATCCAAGGAAATGCGAAATAAACCCACAAACATTTAGGATTTAAGTAGAGTAGAATATAAGAAATATAATTTGTTGACTTGGAGCAATGTTCAACAGAAAATTATGGGTTACAAATGAATTGTGTGTATATATAAAAGAATATAAACCACCAATGA
>NC_022010.1:40522342-40523331 GCF_000317375.1 Microtus ochrogaster
ATATATGGGTACGGAAGAACAAGATAGACTTCTGCAGCTCTACAGTAAGGATATATGGGTACGGAAGAACAAGATACACTTCTGTAGCTCTACAGTAAGGATATATGGGTACGGAAGAACAAGAAGAAATGCAGCACCAAATGTCTACTATTCAGATTTCACTACATTTTAAATATTATTAGGAAAAAAACAACAACAACAGCAACAAAAAGCCACCCATTCCTCCCAAGTCATGTCTGATCTGAGTTATTTTAGGACAGCTATCCTCGGTGAGGGGTGGCTACCCGCTTTACTAAGAAGGAACAATATCCCGACTTTGGATTTGGTTTAATAAAGGGTTTGAGATATAAAGCGTACCCTGTAATTAAGAGGAAAGGGGTATGAACTTCCTTAAATTCATCACTATTTAGTTTTATTATCTGTAGCTTCTGTTTCACTCTTTCTGTCACAGATTTTAACATTTTCATGTGTATCTGGGCTGTTTCTGTTAGCATCACATTATCTCCCTAAGTCCTGCTCATTTAAGATAGCATTTTCGTTGATGTAACTCACATCTGACATTTACAAAGCTCTGAGTTTAATCCATGAGAACACATAAACGGGGCATAGTCCTGTAATTCCAGTACTAAGAATATAGGCAAGAGGATCAGAAAATCAAAATCTTCCTCAGCTACGTAGTAAATTCAAGTCTAGCCTGGGTTTCATGAAACCCTTGCATGACTTGGCTGCACAGTGGTGGTGCACGCCTTTAATCGCAGCACTTGGGAGGTAGACGCAGGCGGAAAAAAACAAACAAAAAAGCACATGACTTACAGATTTATTTGATCTTACTTTGATTAAAAAAAAAATCTTATTCCTGAAAATATTTTTCAATATAGATTAAGCTCTAATCTTAAGTGTTCTACTTATTTAGAATCTGTATTGTCTCATAATGCTTATTATTGCATTATTTTTGTCTCTTTTTGGATACTGATTACAATATCACTTCA
>NC_022010.1:40525946-40527496 GCF_000317375.1 Microtus ochrogaster
TCCTGACCTCCTCAAAATAGCACCATGTATTTCAAGCCTGTGTTTAGTGCTTGGATTAATATTATTGTAGCTAAGTGATATATGTATATATATTTTTAATAATGCTTGCAACTTAAGTACTTAAGGGAAATGTATGTGGAATTTACTCACCACATGAGGTATTGGGCCCCTCACTATTAACCAGGACACAGCGGTCAACAACAGAGGAAAAAAAAAAACATTCCTTTGTGACACTATCTTGAGTATTGTTTTAAAATATGCTATTTTAAAATATTAATCATCTGTGGTTGGGTAGGTAGCATTTACTCAGAAATGCAACGGTCCCAAAGCAGCCAGTATAAGTACTTTGGAAGCTGTTCTTTTTCATCCTAAGATTTGTGTAATTAGAAATTGGTTACTGTTGGTTTTAATGCTGTTCAGTATGAGAAATGCCTAAAATGTAGGGGGGGCTTCTCCCTTATAATTAAGTCATATTTTGTAAATTGTTAACAGCTATGTCTTCAGGATATTGTTGCATTTGCTTGGATAATTTTTTGTAATTGTAATTTATAATTGAAGCATTTGTATCAGAACACAGGACTGGGAGGACACTGAGTATACCAGACTGTGTGACCCAATTTGTACTGTGTATTAATTTTCTCTAATAAATGTTTAGTTATACTGCTGAAAAAAAAAAAAAGAATAGAAAACTATCCCTTCCATGTAGTTTTCTTCTTTCTTTTCTTTCTTTCTTTCTTTTTTTTGCAAGGAAAGCCTCCGATTTCTATTTGGGGAACAAAAAAAACCCTCAAATCTTATCTTCCTTTCAAAATTTGGAGCTGGGAAGATGTTTTAGCAGTCGAAAGCACTTGCTGCTGCCAGGACATGAGATGGAGTCTCAGCGCTCACATCAAGTAGCTCACACCACCTCCACTCCAGCTCCACGAGACCTAACTTCAGTTTGTGTTCTCCTCAGCACTTCCACACATCATATATACATACACACAAAAATAAAAATCACAGCAATGAAAAAGAAGACAAAGCTCACTTATTTGTGTGTATCAGCAGTTAGCCACCATCCAGGTGCAATAATATTTATTCACTACTACAACAATAATGTGTGTGAAGTTACACAGTATTAACAACAAAATGTACTCAGGGAGATCATTAGCTAGCACTCTGGCATGAAACATAAACCCCTCTGAATGGAGATGGAGGGGAGAGGGTGGGTGGGGAGGTGCTAGAGGGAACGAAAGAGGAGGAGGGAGGGGAAACTGTAGTTAGTATGTAAAATAAAAAAAAATGAATCATGAAAAAATATTTCTCCAAACACACACACACACAGAAATATAAAACAGATTTAAAGTTTCTGTTATTTAGAAATTATATCAATGCAAACGGAAACAAGCCACAAGAGATACTATGTCTACGTTACATTACCTGTGGTAAGGAGTGTTTGGCTCATCTATTTTCATCAAACCATAGTCTTTGTCAGCTGGATGATATGTTGCCAGGATGTTCATTTCATCCCACTTCTGGGACTTTTTACTGAAATTAAAAAGGGGGGGGGG
>NC_022010.1:40527644-40528999 GCF_000317375.1 Microtus ochrogaster
TGACTTCATGTTCTCTTATTTTCTAACCTTCAGATTAAGAATATCACATTTTCACTGTGATAAAATGTACAAAATACAATTTTAATAAATTATGAGTCCTGTGGCACTAGTTATTTACACTACTTGCAATCAGCCCTACTATCTAACACACAGACGCAACTGAAATTATATCCATGAAAAAAACTACAAAACAGCATAAAATATAAACAATATTTAAGATGTGGAACAGGGCTCAAGAGATGACTCAGACTCAGTAATGAAGAGCAGTTGTTCTTGTGGAGGACCCAGGTTTCAGCTCCCATTATACCCGTGGAGGCTCACAACCATCTCTAACTCCAGTTCCGGAGATCCAGTTCCAGGATCAACACAGTCTTCTGGCCTCCAAGGGCACTGCATACAGTACACACACAGGCAAGCAAACACACCCAAAAAAGTAAAAATAATGTTTATAATTTTAAAATTTTAAATTTTTGGTTAAAAATTCTAAAACAAAATTTCAATTTCACTTGTCATAGTAGAGAATGAGTTTAAAAAAAAAGTTTCAATTACTTTCATGCTCAGTTTCATCCACCTTTTTCTATAACAAGACTCAATTTTTAAAAATATTTTAAAAATATTTGGCTGAAGCCAGGTGGTGGCAGCGCACACATTTAATCACAGCACTTGAGGCAGAGGCAGAGGAGTCTGTGAGTTCGAGGCCAGCCTGGTCTACAAGGTGAGTTCCAGGACAGCCAGAGATAAACAGAGAAACCCTGTCTTTAAATTAAATTATTATTACTGTCTGCATATGTAAGGGGGTTAGATGAGGGGTCAGAGGACAAACTGAAAAAGTCAGTTCTCTCTTCCATCTTTTATGTGAGCTTAAAGGATTAAACTTGTGGGAGGAACTTGGGTTGTCTGGGTTGCATGGCAAAAATATCTTTAAAACAATTAAACTGGGGCTGGAGAGATGGCTCAGCGGTTAAGAGCATTGCCTGCTCTTCCAAAGGTCCTGAGTTCAATTCCCAGCAGCCACATGGTGGCTCACAACCATCTGTAATGAGGTCTGGTGCCCTCTTCTGGCCTGCAGGCATACATGCCAGATAGAATATTGGATACATAATAAATAAATATTTTTTAAAAAAACAATTAAACTGGCCTTCTATTTCAGCCCGCTACTACATCTGTTTAAAAATTATTAAATATTATTTGCTTAGAAAGCAAATAATTCAGTTTGTTCATGGACACATCCCAAGGAAGCTCACAGTGAAAAGAAACACACCTTTAAAGAATTAAGAGAGAGCCTTTAATCCCAGCATTCGGGAGGCAGAGGCAGGCGGATCTCTGGGAGTTCGAGGCCAGCCTGGTCTACAAGA
>NC_022010.1:40529549-40548333 GCF_000317375.1 Microtus ochrogaster
ATCCAATCCCCTCTTCTGACCGCCAAAGATATCAGGCATACATGTGGTACACAAATATACATGTAGGCAAAATTCCATACACTTGAAAAACAAAACTATATAAATCGAAACTAATTTTAATTTGAAAGATTTAAAACAGAAAAACAATTCTGATACTAATAATGAAAAAGAATTGATATTGATTTATGCTTTAAGAGTAAGCTCCAGGGATCCTTCCTGTCTCCACCTCAACACAATGAAAACAGGCACATACTACTATGTCCTTTTCACTGGAGCTGGAGATCTGATCTCAGTTCCTCATGCTTGTGCTTTAGAAACTGAACCATTTCCCTAGCCTCTAGTACAGTACTTTTTCATTATTTGAGACAGGGTTTCTCTATATATATCCCTAGCTGTTCTGGAACTAGCTCTGTGGACCAGGCTGGACTCACAAGATCTGCCTGCCTCTGCCTCCCAAGTGCTGGGACTAAAGGCCTGCAAGACCACTGCCAGCATGTATAGTATTTTCTTAAGCTCTAAATTTACATTTAACACAGTTTTCTGAATGTGAATTATGATTAGATATATTAAAAATATTAATGACTTAGCTGGATGCTTTCTAATCTCAAAACAGAACAAATGATGGTAACAATGCTAAATGACGTTAAATTTCTAAATGTTAATGCTAAACTACATATAGCATTATCTTACATGGGTATACAGAGAAAGAAGGAGCCAAGGAAATGGCTCAGTAGTAGGCAAAACACTAGCCTTCTTAAGCCTAGCTACCTGAATTCAATGCCCAGAACTCAGGTAAAAAGAGACAGTGGCAGGCGTCTGCAGTCCCAGTGTAACGTAAAAACATGGAGACAGGAGAATCTCCTGAACTAGTCTGTAGAAGCAAGAGCAACTGACCTTGCACTTCAAAAAGGTAGAAGGCAAGAATGAACTCCTGCAAACTGTTATTTGCACATGCATGCTAAGTGTGGGTATGAGCTCTCTTTCTCTAGCTCTCTCTCATACACACCCATAAACATATTTCTTAAAGAAAGAAATTTAGATGGATATTTGGCATTTAAAGAGTGTTTCTAATATGAGGGAAGAGACACCGACACCCTGTAAATTTGTTTTGTAAGATGACAGAAAGAAAAACATAGAACACAGGCAGAAATTGCATTTCTTAAATTTAAGAATAAAATTTAAAAGTATAATCCCCATACGCTAACATTAATAATTTGGAGTTTTGCATTTTCTTTCCACTCTATGTACTAAATTATATAATACATAAATAAAAATATATATTAATATGTAAATATATACACCAACACATAAACTATATACTATATTAAATAAGCTACTTTTGTCGTTTTGCCTTAATAACTAATATTTGACATAAGTTAACTAATGTTAGATATTTAAATGTAATCTAACACTATTTAAAACAAACAGAGACAGACATATTTCCATATACTCTATTTGCTTATGATTCTAGGATAATTTGCTAAAATAATCTTTTTCTCTTTAGATAGGTTCTTACTGTGTGATCCACAATGGTCTACAGATTCAAGTGATCTTCCTATGTCAGCCTTCAAATAGCCATGATTCTAGGTATGGGTCACTGTAGCTGGCACCCAAAAAAACTTTTAGGAGCACTTATGTGGGGTGGTGGTGGCACACATCTTTAATCCCAGCACTTAGCAGGAGGCAGAAGCAGGCAGATCTCTCTGAGTTCAAGTCAGCCTGGTCTATAGAGCTAATTCCAGGACAGCTAGGGCTATACCATAACCAAACCATACCAAGCCAAACCAAAAACAAAAGCAAAGAACAAAAGATGCAACAAACAAACAAACAAACAAACAAACAAAGACCATTTATAATGTCACCAATTTTTGCCAAGACATTTCTAAGACTGGTTATTTGTGCTTTTCTAACTTACAGAGTATTAAGTAGTGTTTAAAGCTATGTTTTACTAGGCTGGGCGGTGGTGGCGCACGCCTTTAATCCCAGCACTCGGGAGGCAGAGGCAGGCAGATCTCTGAGTTCAAGACCAGCCTGGTCTACAAGAGCTAGTTCCAGGACAGGCTCCAAAACCACAGAGAAACCCTGTCTCGAAAAAACCAAAAAAAAAAAGATAAAAATGTATTAGGTCATGGCAGATCTGCTGTGATAGCCAAACTTGCTGGTTTCAGTTTCACCCTTCCCACGGGTGACCAGAGCTGCAGACTGTTTACATCTTGTCCTGTAAAAGTTACTTCACTTGGGTAGTTCAAATGTTGCCATCTCAAAAGTCTCCCAGGACTTCTTGTTTCTGCTCGTTTGTTTGATACTTTCCACTGCTCTCAGAGTGGCAAGCCAGGTTTTGCTTCAAAGTATTAAACTTTAATTTCACATTTCAATAAAGAGGTTTTTTGGTTTGATTTTTTTGTTGTTGTTTTTAGAAAAGATTCAAGCCTTTGAAGTCTGATACCACAACTGAAAACTAAGACTTAACAATAAAGCAAGCAGAAGCAAACAAAAGGCAACTTTGGGGAAAGAAATAACCTTTTAATTTTAATTAGCTTTGACTTTAACACTCCACATACTTAAGGAGACAAAATAGAATTCAGCACCTTGGGGTGTAGGGGGTTCACATAGCCTAGACTGGCCTTGAACTGGCTACGTAGCCAAGGATGACCCTGAACTCTCATTCCTCATACCTCTCCACCTCTCAAGTACCGAGATTGTGTGTGGGTCACTATCCCTCACTCAAACACAATTTTAAAAAGTTGAATTTACCAGATAAAAAACTACAACAGACTGTAAGTTGGAGGCTAGCCTGGTCTACAAGAGCTAGTTCCGGGAGGGGCACCAAAAGATGCGGAGAAACCATGTCTCGAAAAATCAAAAAAAAAAACAAAAACAAAAACAAAAAAACCCTAAAACTACAACAGAATCTGGACTGAGCTACGTAAAGGAACCCAAGACGCATGAACAATTAGATTTCTACATTTCTATAACAACACAGTTAAGAGTAAGGTCCTGGGCTGAGCATTTTAACTCATTTAAGATGTACAATCTACAGATAAAATGAGTAATTCATTGACAGTCAGAACTAATAACCAGTGACTAGTAGCAGACAGGATTCAGATTAAACACTACATTACAATTTCTCCCTAAAATAGGATTTAGTAACATTTAACATACTTTTACATAACTGTAAACAATCACTTTCACTCATATCTGAAAAAGAATATACCTTAAAATGAATAGCATCCTATAATTACAGGAATTTTTTTTCTTTTTCTGGTGGTAGTTTCTTTGACTCAACGGGGCAATGTTTTCAACGAACTGATCTAATTTCATTAGCTCTAGACGTTAGGTTAGGCCTTCATATGATGTGCACTACATTGGAGGTATCCTGAAACAATTTTGGGAACTCCACAAACCCAGGAGAGGACAGTGGTTTTCCAAACAGTTGAGCAATGTGGTACCATGTTGCAATGTGGTGAACTTAACTTGCCTAAATATGAGAAACTGTGGAGTGTATCCATTTTAATTAACCCCCTAAAACTAATAGCTGGCAAATGTTACGAATCACAGGAACTAATAGTTAATAATTCACTACTCAGAACAGGACACTTAGGACACCTGCCCGATATGCTGGTGTGTACCTGTTCTGTGTCTCTGGGGTAAGGAAGGGGAACTGCAATGCCAGGGGTAACCTGAGTTAAGAGTGTAAAATCTTAAAAAATTTACAAATAATGATTTATCAGTCTTAAAAAGAACTCAATTAAAAACAATCAAAATACCAAAGACTATTTTAAAAGTTGAATTTACCAGAGTTTTGGAATACCAGTGTAAAATTTACAACCTCCTTTTACCTATACATTATTATTTTTTTAAAAAAAAAATCTTTGTACCTGTGAGAATGTGCATGTGTGCATGTATGTTCAAAGGACAACCTTGGGTGCAGTTCTTGCCTTCCTTGTTTGAGACTGCATCCTTATTTCTTTTCCTCAGAGTGTGCCAGGTTAGCTGAAGCTCTCAAGCGTTTGGGAATAGAAGGGTTCTCCTGTCTCTGCCTCCCTTACAAAAGCACTGGGATTACAGGTGAGCATGCTATCCTGTCTGGTCTTACATGGGTTCTAGGGATTCAAACTTAGGTCCTCACATTTGCACAGCAAAATGTTTTGCCCACTAAGCCATATTCCTAAGCTCCTACATTCATTTTAAGAAATACAACAATAGTATGTATGAATTACGGCATATTTGAAGTACATTTGAAATACTGTCAGTAATTATCCCTATACAAGGTAACTGGGGGCAGATGAGAGGGATAGTGATGCAGCAATTGCATTGGACATGATAAAAGCATGCAAAAAAGGTAGGCTTCACTCTTACTTGTAGGCTCTCTATCTGGGAATTTCCTTACTAAATCTAAACAATAGTGAAGGTGGTTTACTGGATGGTCAAGACAGCAGCAGAGTAGGAAAACTTTGTATTGTCCACCAGCCGCGGCCAAATATGGCAAGGCTCTGCTTGCTGCTTTCAGTTCTCATACCATATAAGTCTTCTTTGATTTTACTAATTACTAACATATATTCCTGAACTCCTTGTACAAAAGGATGAGTTTCATTGACCTTTTGATACATGTCCATCACATGGTCTGTTCATACAACATACAAGTATGTGCCTTCCTTTCCCTTCTGTTTCCATGCTGGGGATCAAACCCAGGTTCTTGCATATGTGAGGAAAGCATTGGACCACTGGGTTACATCCTAGCCACAAGTACATTCTGTGGTCTACTTAGTGCCATGCACGTTTCTGTTTCTGTTGGTGAGTGGCTCCAGAATGGTAAGTGTTGCCCAGTGTCCCTAAGTGCAAGAAGGCCATGGATAAACTTACAATGGATAAACTTCATCCAGGCATGAGTGCTACTGGCCATGAATTCAGTGCTAATTAATAAACACTATATATTAAATATGGTGTCTTTAAGTAGAAACACATAAAACAAGGTTAAATAATGATCAGATGATGACAATTTATGACCAGAGGCTTGAGAGGATATAATCCCTTATTTCCCTTAGGATCAAGGACTCAAAGCTTGCAACAATGCTTAGCATCTATGGAACAATACAGAACACAATTACTAGAGTACAATCCTCTTAGAGCTCTGGCTGTTTCCACATTAATATTATGGCCATCTGTGTTATTAATGCACTGCTCGACCATTTCCAGTTAGACTGACATGCTACCTTTTGTTTCTGGATTCTAAGGACATCATAATTGCAAGAGCCACTTATTTTTGGTCTTTTTATATATCAGATTGGGGGTACTAATTTTAATTAAATTAAGTAAAAACATAAAAAGTTTGTTTCAAATGTATTCAAACTACAATATTATCATTTGTTAAAAGAGGCTCAATTAATATTGCTTGCATGAATTGTGACAATAACAGTTTTATTTCTATAATTTGTTTTCTTTGCTTTATAATGTTCCAACAGTGATTATGAAAAGGCTTATCTTTTACCAGTTGGAACCAGACACCATGAACTTCGATGAATTAGAGTTTGGTAGTGCTTGCTATGTGGCTACAACTACAGTCAATGCAATCTGTCAACAAGTTTATGAAATCCTTTTAAAATCAATCTGCCCTGCCAGGAACTCTTTCAGAAGAAGCCATTTGTCTAATGGAGGCAGTCTCATTTAGTGGCATCCACGGGAAAAAAAGGAAAAAAAATTCTGAATGTAAATCTCAGGCAATCATGGGAGTCAGGGCAGGCAAACCTCTAAGACCGTACTTTAGATTACAGCACATCACATTTGAGAATGCATGGACATCAAGCAGGCAGAAAAGGACACTTGGCAGTTGGAAAAAAGCTCACCTGGATAACATAAAAGTCAATGAGAATCTTGCTGCTTAATAGTCAGGCTGTGGAGGTGCCTTCTGTAGGTATTTTTGAACATCTTGATCTTCTTGCTATTGTTATGTTCCACATTCTGTTTTCCTCCTGACCTACAACCACTGTCAAATCCCTTTAAAGCAGCTTACTCCAAGCAGAGGTTGAAAACTTGAGAAGGAAGGTCAAGAGTCAAACCAAAAGAACGAGGTGGGGGTGTTGTCCGGCAAGGCTAAGTCCCTTTCTAGTGTCTGCAGGCCACAATTCTAAGCTAAACTCACACAAGAGACTTTCTTCAAATTTCCCTAAATTTGTTCCCAGCTAGTTACTCTTAGGACTCTAAATTAGATCCTTAATATAGGAATGCCCTAGTTCTAATAGATTTCATCAGTATCCTCATTCAATGCTACTACTACAAATTTCAGTAACTTTCCTAAAGCTTTATTTCCAAATGCAAGAGTTCTTCTATTTTTAGTAACTCATAGTCTCTCAGCCCCCTTTCTGTCTGACCCAGTGGTACAGTTATATCTTAGATACCACACTGTAACATTATTTTCATTGAGCACTGAACCCTGGGTAGTTTTCTTTGTAGCCCAAACACCTCTTTTCAGGCCGGTATATTGTTCCATTATACAAGTGTAGCATAATTAATATTTCACCAGTTCTCACTAATGGACCTTGGGCGCTTGCCAGTTATTTACTACAACACACAATGTTTTACGTCAACATCTTGAGTTGCTTCTCTCTGAAGAGCGTTTAGAAACGCGGGACAGCACCCCAAACTAGAAAGCACCAAAACTCTAGCTTCAGGTACAAAAATAAAATAACGTCCCATTAAATACAGATCAGTGACTTTAAAATTTTGGTTTCCTTTAGTGCGGAGATGACAAACCAGGAACTGGGAGGATGCATGAAGATGCTGAATATTGGCTTTGTGCTTATGTGTGTGTTTTAATTTTCATCTCACTAGCCTGAACCTAGACTGAAATTTAAGGGCAAGAAAGTAACTCCTCTGCCGCAGAATTTTAGCTTAGGGTACCGAACAATAAAAACTTGACAGCTAAAGCCTGGCAACTTCAATTTGATTCTAAAGAATCTGGGGACACCAAGTTCAAAAGCCAGGTTTAAAATGTATACATGTACCTAACAAATATAACGCGACGAACGCCACCTCTGCCGACGGCGCCCGTGCCGGCTCCAGCCCCCGCTCCACCCCGCGGCCGGAGGGGCAGGGCCGAGGCTGGCTTCCCGCGGCCGCCCGTCAGCCGGGAAGGAGCGGCTTCCAGGCCGGCCTCCCGGCTCTCACCTCAGCTCCTCTTCGACAGTCCGGCGGGGCTGTTCGGCCGAGGCCACCACCTGGGAAGCCGCAGAAGTCTTGTTCTTCAGGATTCCCTTGATGGGCCGGTGCGAGGCCGTCGAGGCCGCCATTGCCGGTCGCTCCGGCTGTCGGCTCAGGGTCGCTGCTGGCGTGGGGTCCTGGAGGAGAACGGGTGGGCGCTGCTGAGACCCCCCAGGCGGCCGCGGAGCCCAGGCCGGGCTCTCAAGCAGCCGCACCGGCTGTCGCGGAAACCACTACCGGCGTCACCGTCACGACACAATGACCGCAACGCCACAGGCTACGCCGCGAGGCGGGCGGCCCTCAGCCGCCGGCACAGGAGACCGCCGCCCGCGGAGGAGGCCGGACTTGTGCCCAAGCGCGGGAGCGACGCGGACGCCCAAGCCAAGCTCGGCCCGCCCTCTCGCGATATCTAGAGCGGGGCGGGGCGAGAACGAAGCCAGCCCTCCAGCCCCGCCCCTTCCCTCCCCGCCCGCCGCTCCACTGTGCTCGCCCGGGCGTCCGGGCGCGCAGTCGCTGCGCTGTGAGTGTGTAAATCTTCAGCGAGTCTGGCTGACTGATTTGCTGGGTGGTCAAGCATTCTCTCCCATCGCCGTATGAAGCCTTGCTACTATTTCTGTTTTATGCCAGAAAACTGAGGCTCATGGGTTACCTCATTCCCCAAAGATAAGAGACGTTAGCTGACTGAACGATGTAGCTCCCTTTTCTATGTAACTTTCGTAATAATTTTATTCTTCCTTTTTCTTTCTTCCTTCCTTCCTTTTATTTTTAAATTTTTTTTTGAGACAAGGTCTTTTTATGTAGACCAGTCTGGTCTCGAACCCATAGAGATCCACCTGCCTCTGTCTCCTGAGTGCTAGGATTAAAGGCCTGTGCCACCACGCCCAGTCCTCCATCATAATTTAACTCTTTGCTACAAAATCATGAGATATCAGTATTGGAATGGTCCTCAGAGACCGATCATGAAACCACGGAATAGTTACTTTTAAGATATAAACAGCCTGCATTAGAGGTTAGAACGATCTAACCTCTCTCTACCTTTGGAGAAGCTGATGGGCGAAGAGAAGAAATCCTGCCCTTCCACGCAGCCAGTCTGTAGGATATGAAGACCACGAGAAGGCGGGGGCTAGTGGAGGACTGGAGTGGTTGCCTTTGCAACACTAGGAGCGACAAGATGCCAGAAGTCAGGGGAGCCATTTGCCACAGATTGAACTCCCTGTACCCTCAGAGGAGCCAAATCTCCTGCACCTTAATTTAATTCAGGCCCCCAGTACATTTCTATTGCAAAAGGCTTTTTGGGTGTGAAGATTGTCCCACCTCCTCCACACCATCCAGCTGTTTCCCACCACTCTCTCGAGATCAGATTTCTCAGTGACCTACCATAGGCCAGAGTGGTCTAAGGCACAGGGAAGTGCCACCTCATCCAGCCCTACCCCGCTGGAACCTTAGAGCCGGCTAGGTGTCTTGTAGGGACTTTGCCCATCCCATGACATGGTTATCTAGCCACTAGAGAAGCCAGAGCTCATTCCCTTCCCCCAGCTCTGACTCAGGAAGCCTAGATAGCTGGGGAGGGAGAGGCAAGGCTCTACTTAAGTTTTAAGTAGTAATCTCAGAACGAGACTTCTGCTTCGGCATCTGGGAGACAATGCTCGGCCTGCTGTCTTTAGGACTCTGTTCCTGGGAACAGCCTCAGGTTTCCTGGCCGGGTTCAGATTTTCCAGGCTGGCCCCTGGCTGAATTCCTGCCAGGGGAAGGCCTCCGAATGGGAAGGGATGCGGCTGGAGATGATGGAGAGGAAGTGTTCAGGAAGGTGAGAGGGGAAGTGGTTTGGCTGGCCAGAGAGCTAAGTGTGTCCTGGGGTTTCTGAGGCAAAGCCATGACAGCAGTCCTTGGCTGGGGGCCCACCTCTGTTTCCAGTCCAATGTTTCCTGTTGCCCTCCTCCCTCCTGCACTGGGATCTTCCAGCAGATCCTGTGGCAGAGTCTGTCAGCCAGGTCTAAGGTAGGGGCAAGACCCTTGCAGGCCTGGGAGGCTGCATGGTTCTTGTGTGGCCCCTCCCATCCTACGAGAGCCTAGCTCAGCACTGATAATCCTGTTTTCGAGAGAAGACACACTTTTCTTTATGTTCATAATTACTGGGTCATTCGCTTTGTTCCTGCTTGGCCAAATGGAATTTGTGACTAGGCTCATAATTAAGCATCGCCAGACTCGGAGAAAGGAAGCTCTCCAATGAACAGGCTACCGCAGCTAGACGCGATGGGTTTTAATACAGTAAGCTAAACGTCGCTGGACTGGAAAGAGTTCTCTGAGGAGCCCTTGGAAAATCTTTCCCTCATCAAAGTCAGAGTTTTGCTTCATTCTAATCTACGCTCGATTCCGCTAACCGTGAATACAGATGGAAATTCCTAAACCGGAAAGCAGCCTGGGAGTTTGGGTAAAAGATGATGGCACGTGTCCAGGTTTCCCTCCTATGCTCACGCTGCCGACTCTACCCCTCAGCGTAGCCAGATCATCTCCACAGGCCTCCAAACAGGTCTCCCTCCTGGCTCCCCAGGTAGCCCTTGGAGGAGGTCATCCAGACCAAACAGCACAAACACCACATTTGACAGCATCTGTGCCACACTTCCTGCCTGATGGCCATGAGGTGGAATCTTCCATTCTGGATTCTGTTTCCAGACGCAGCTTTGACGCTTAAAGCAAATCACCAACACCATTTTAGAAAAAAATTAGGGCCGGTTCAGTGGGTGTGGTACCGGCTGCCAAACCTGACCTGAGCTTGATCACCAGGACCCACATGGTAAGGAGAGAACCAACCCCCACAAGTTGTCCTCTGGCCTCCACACACGTACATACTCACTCACATACACAAACACATACACACACACACACAAGAACATACACATAACACACACACACTAAATGAGGTGTGATTTTAAAAAATAAACGTATAGCAGGGTTGTCTGCCAGTCATTTCTGTTCTTGTTTGAAGATTTGATGGTGGCTGCCTGACCTGACGCTGTATAGGGGAGGGGAAGGACTATTCTTTTAGGCGCCCCATCAGCCTGTGACTGAGTCGGTTGACTTTCGGTCTCTTGGAATGGACCACTCCCCCTGAGAGCAGAATCCTAAATTCCAAAGCTGGAAATGGCTTTCAGTGGCTGGTTCCATCCTGGCTGCCTAGGCCTTCTCCCTGAGGTCCACAAGGGTGCCCCACTCCAACCTCTGAAAACTACCCAGAGGTTATGGCTTAATGACCACTGAATCAGGAGTGGCCCTTTGCCAGGAATAGCACAGTGTCCTCTTTCTTCACAGGTAATTCCTCCCTGGGCAGGAAGATCACAGATTTTGCAGGGGCAACATTATCTGATCAAAATACAAAAAGTTTTAGAAAGGGAGCCGGAGCCCCAAAGGGTGCCAGAACAGAGATTAATTACTCCCTGCCTGAGAAGCGGCTTTGATGTGCTGTGAGACTCTCCTGGTGCTCTTCAAAGACAGAATGCGACGACGGAAGCTTGAGAGCGGCCCGGACACAGCTGATGTCCTTCTCAGGACACAGCTTTCATGAGCCTCCAAGCGCACTTCCTGACCCTCTGAGAATGAGCTAAGCCCACAGAATCTGGACAAGTAGTCTCGTTCAAAGCCTGCGAGAGCAAAACCGGAAAGAGGAAGACCTACGCCATGACGATTTGGGGAGTTGTTAGCAAGAAATGGATCTTAGGTTTTGGCTAAACTGAGTTTAGCTTGTGCTGGCTAGAAATCACTCCAGCTTTTGTTTGTTTGTTTGTTTGTTTGGTTGGTTGGTTGGTTGGTTGGTTGGTTGGTTGGTTTTGTTTTGTTTTGGGCTTGATTTTGTTTTTTGGGGACTGAAAATTTTCCATACTTATTCACTGATTTGGTCTGTAAATTACTGAAAAAAGTAAGCAAACAATGACATATATTTAGCTTCACTGTATAAATTGGATCAGATTTGATTGCATTTTATTCTATAAACTCATAATGCGATAAGGAGTAGACCTTGATTCCAAATACAGAGAATGGGGTGTGCTGGGGGTGGAGGGCGTGTTCTGAGCAGAGACCAGGCCCTGGGTTCCATCTCCGACACCATCCCCACCTACTCACACAAAAGTAACAGGGCTGAAGAGGTGGCTCAGTGAGTTAAGGCACTTGCCACCAAGCCTGGTGATCTGAGTTGACTCTAGAGACCCACATGGTGGGAGGAGAGAACGGACTCCCACTGATGGTTCTTTGGCCTCCACATGCATGTTATGACATACATATGTGTGCACTACAGCACATGTGCACACACACAAATGTAAGTAAAATCAAACAGCAGCAAACCCAAGAATACGTATGATGTACGTGTAAATACTTTAAGTACTGTTTATAGCGGGAAATCTTTTCTACTCCGCTTGCATTTATCCTACTTTGATAAGTAATTTTAATCAAGTATGTTATTTTATTCTTTTATTTGATCACTTGTAAGGTCTGGATACTCCACTTTGTCCACTTGTCTTTATAGTACTCTCATATTTCTAAGACATTGGATTACAAACCGCTTTGTAGAAATTAACCGCTTCACCCGTGGACATGTTAAAGGTCAGGGCCATCAGGGCCTCTCTCCTCTATTTGCTAAAGGACTAAGCTTTTAAAAGGACTGCTCACCACGTAGGCTAAAGTCGGAACTCCATGGGCCCTCCCAAACTGGCTTCATCTTTCTCCAGACTCATTTCTTCTCTAAAACAATACTTTCATTAATTTTTGAGACAGTTATGCCATGTATTTTGATCCTATTCATCCCTCCCTCCCTCTCTCCCGCCCTCCCTCCTCCCCTTAACTCCTTCCCTCCCTCCCCCAACACCCTCTCCCACCCCTAACTCCCTGCCCACCCAACCTGTTTTCTACTCTCTTTCTCTCTCCTTTGTTTTTGTCCGTCACAGACTCCTTTCTCTTCACATACCCTTTCTTTACCTACCTTCTCTGCACTGGTTGCCTGGTTTACATGGCTCATCTTACATACTAGCATTATTTGGGGGTCTATCTCTCACAGTGGCCTTTGTCTTCTATTCTCCAACAGACAAACTTCATGAGCATGGTGTCTGCATAGAAATTCTCAACAAGTATTGGGTGAATTGGGAAATAAATGAAAAAAATCATCTCAACAGCCCCTCTCTGTAACGGCTTCCAATATTTTTTTTTCCATATCTCCAGACCATCCCAGGGCACAAAAGAACTGACCTTTTACTGTGTCTCGTATTTGGGAGTTTTCTGGTGTCTTGAATGAAAACTGAGGCCAAAGGAGGGTGAGGGTATGTATTGGTAGTGGAATGCACATTTCGTGGGCACAAGGCTCTGGGTTTAATACCCAGCACCTCCCCTGAAAAAGAAGCCTATGTGAAAACTAACTTTTCCTCCATATATTTTAACATGGCACTTGTACTATTCTTGTCTCATAGACAATCAATTAGATTATTTCTCAACAGTTTCCCTACTTGGGAGCCTAACTCTATACAAGATAGACCTGTAGTCAATATTAATTTTGCCTTAATTTTGTGAAAATCTACCATATCCCTAATACTCTGGCAAATGTGTTGTATGCATGTGCGTGTAGGTATATGGCAAAGGTACATGCTCATGTCAGCATGTATGAGCATGTAAGTGCAAATATGTATGATGCCTGTGGAGGTCAAAGGTTGACACTGCTAATCTTCCTCAGTCACTCTCTACCTTATCTTTGGAGACAGGGTCTGCCCTGGCTAGTCTTATGGCCACTTGACACAGTCTAAAGTCACCTGAGAGGAGGGACTCTCAATTGAGAAAATGCCTCCATTAGATTTGTGGGCAAGCCTATAGGGCATTTTCTTAATTAGTGATTGAGGGCCCGGTCCATGGTAGGTGGTACCACCCTGGGCTGGTGGTCCTGCATTCTATAAGAAAGCAGGCTGAGCAAGCCAGTAAGCAGCACTCCTCCATGGCCGCTGCATCAGCTCCTGCCCCCAGATTGCTGCCTTGTCTTCCCTCAGTGGACTGTGACTTGGGATATGTAAGCTAAATAAACCTTTTCCTCCCTGAGTTGTCATGGTATTATATCATTGCAATAGTAACTCTAGCTAAGACATGGCCTCTCATTGATCCTGTCGCTCGTTGATTGTGCTAGGCTGACTGGCCAGTGAGCTCCAGGAGTCTGTCTGCCTTTGCTCACCACCCCAGTGCTGGGTTACAGAATTATGAGGATGCTACGGGTCCAAACTCAAGTCCTCGTGCTTGTGTGGAAGATTCTTTACTAACATGTCCTTAGCCTCTATTCTGAATTCTTAATATGATGTGGGCTTCCACTCTGTATGCTATGAATATGTTTTATTACCATTGGTTAATAAAGAAGCTACTTTGGCCTATACCAGGACAGAATATAACCAGGTTGAAAGAGAGAGAGAGAAAGAGTAGGTTAAGTCAGAGAGATGCTGTTATTCTTTTTTTAAAAATGCTGCAAGATCCCCGCGGCAGTAGGCAGCAGAAATGGCTGCCGGTCCCAGAGCGGTGGCCCGAGCGGTGATGGTGGCAGGCCATGTGGTGGCAGACAGCGGGCCCTGGAGCAGCCAGTTCCAGGCAGAGACGGCTGCTGGTCTCAGAGCAGTGGTGGCGGGCCATGTGGCAGGCAGTGGGCCCCAGGCAGAGACGGCTGCTGGTCCCCGAGCAATGGCTGGTTCCAGGCAGGGAGACACATGGCGGGCGGGCAGAAGACAGAAACATGGATAGACACGACATACAGGGTGAGGTTGAATGTTTATTCAGGGGGTTATTTGAGGAGGAAGGGTGAAGGGGGGACAGAGAGAGAGGGAGAGAGAGAGAGAGAGAGAGAGAGAGAGAGAGAGAGAGAGAGAGAAGAGAGAGAAGAGGAGAAAGAGACAGAGAAGGGAGGAAGCAGAGAAGTGGGAAGAGAGGCAGAAGCGAAGCTGCCTCTCCAAGAAGAAGATGGAAAAGAGACTGAGCTCAGGCCAAAAGCTGAAGATCAGCCTGCCTCAGCGGATGGGGAGGGGAATGGGTGTGGCTTGTCTCTTAAAGGGACCAAAACCATAACAGATGCCATGTAGCTGCCAAAGGAGACAGATGCCAGACACTTACCAGTAAGCCACAGACAGCCTCATGCTGATACACAGATTAATAGAAATGGGTTAATTTAAGATGTAAGAGTTAGTTAATATGATGCCTGAGCTAATAGGCCAAGCAGTGTCGTAATTAATATAGTTTCTGTGTGATTATTCAGGTCTGGGTGGTGGGGAACGAACGTGTTGTCTCCAGTTACATTAATACACTGTTCAGCTGTATTGGTTAGTGGCGATTTCATTTGCCACGTTTCAGAAGAACTGAGCATCAGGTTAGCATCCTTAAGTGTGAAATTAGATTCTTTGAAGAATTAGAATATAATTCAATTAAATCAATGCTATAATAGCTTGAAGCAGAGTTTAACCCCAATTTTTTTGGCTCCCTCACTGCCCTCACTGAACTCTCCTTTTAATCTTTCCAGTCTCTGGTGGCCAGCCAAGCACTTCCTTCTTGGGACAGCTGCCTGGGGGAGCAATTAAGCCAGCCTGGCCAGCTCTTAAGGGTCAGATGGTATAGCAGACAAGTCCTTTCGCTCCTAAAGCAGGATTCACTGACCAGACTTTCCATCCTGTCATGCTCAGCCCACCTTGGACTGTAGCCTCTTTCCTACCATCGTCCGCAGGCATCTCCATGTTCCTCTGCCCTTTCTGCCCCACGTTCTGGCTCCATTCCTTGACACCAAACTGCTTCTACTGGATGCTGTGCAGAATACATTGTAACAAAAGTAGTACGGGGCTGACACCAGTCAGTCAGATGAGAGTGGCCATCATTTAATATGGGGTGTGTGACTCATGTAGATCTCTACCAAGTTTTTTGTCTTTTATTTGAGGGATTTACTGGGAGATTTGGGGGTGGTCAAATGATGGAGAACATTTTGTTTTGTTTCATTTTTTTCAAGACAGGGTTTCTGTGTGTACCTTTGGAGCCTGTTTTGGAACTCCCTCTGTAGACCAGGCTGACCCCAAACTCAGCGATCTGCCTGCCTCTGCCTCCTGAGTCCTGGATTAAAGGTGTGCACCACCACTGCCTAGCAATGGAAAACATTTAGAAGGCAATAGAAGAGTGAATTCCAGGACTGGAGATGGCTCAGTAGCTAAGAGCACTTGCTCCTCTTCCAGAGGACCAAAATTCAGTTCCTAGCCCCCATATCAGGTGACTCACAATAGCCTGTAACTCCAGCTCCAGAGGATCTGATGTCATCTGGCCTCCTCTTATTCCTGTATGTATATGCCTATGTATACACAGACAGACAGACAGACAGACAGACGAACACACGCACACTGAGTAAACATTTTGAGGTGTATGCTTTTAATCCCAGCACTCAGGAGACAGAGGCAGGCAGACCTCTGAGTTCAAGGCCATGCTGGTCTACAGAGCGAGTTCCAGGACAGTCATGGAGGGCTACACCAAGAAACCGAATCTCAACCTCCCACCCTGTCAGTGACCAAAGGCCCCAACATAGAAAACTATTTTCCCTAACTGGACTGGTATGGAGGCACAAGAAATAACCAGACACAGCTTACACCATCATCACCTAAGGGCATCTCAGCCCCCCTCCCCTCACCTCATTAATATTCTCTTTCTGGGGGATGCCTGGCTAGGGAAACACCTGCAACTTAGTCACCAGCTTTGGCAAACACCCCTCCCCAGGCGATCTACCTTTTTAACAAAGGAGAAAGGAGCAGCACACCCTGGCTATTGTTGGGGCAGTGACAGCCTGTCTGCATGTCTACATGACCACCTCAGGTGGGACCTATGGCTTCAGAATCTGGCTGCCACATAATATAGAAATATGGGCATACACTACCCCACAAAAAGAACTTTGCCTCAAGTTTTTTTCTTCCTTTTAAGAAACATTGTTGGTTATCCACTGTGTCAAACAACTTCCTACAAGAGGTGTGAGGTATGCTTTGTCTGGGCATCTTGATCCAGTTTATTCTCTCCACCAATTAAATACAGGTTAAGGAGCACACATTTTGATTTCAAAATATCAAAAGCTGCGCCCATGAAGTCTCACCAATGTGGATGCTAAACATGAGCTGAACAAGGACAACAAGAGATGTACTGAAAGGTGGGGGACCTCGAGAGGCCTCAACCCTACAAAAAGAACTACAGGCAACAAAGGGATTCTGAGAGCAGGAAAAAATAGTCTTCCTCAGGGAACAGCGCACCAGTTGGTCAAATGGTCAGTCCTGGAAACACACACATACCACACACACAAGAAAAGGAGTCCATGAACTTGAAAGAGAGCAAGACAGGGTACATGGAAGGGTTGGCAAGGGAGAAAAGACAAGGGGGGAAATGATATGATGATATTAGAAATACAAATATCATTTTAAAAACACAAATGCAGTCTGTCACAGTTTTGAAGGCTTTTCTGAAATCAAGGTCATAGGTAGACTACACTCCTGGTTGGCTTATAATAATAATAATTATTATTATGTTATTATTAATTTGTTTTATTTTTGGTTTTGGTGTTTGAGAAGGGTCTTCGATACATAGCCCTAGCTGGTCTGGAACTCACAATGTAGATCAGGTTTGAACCTTAGGAAATCTTTCTGCCCCAAGTGCTGAAGTGTGTCACTGTGACTGGCTGGGTATAATTTGTTTTGTTGTTGTTTCTTCCCAGCTTCTCTGGTGGTGACCACAGATCCCTGCCACTCCTTAACTCACACACTCCTTACTGTAATCTCTGCTTTTGTTGTTGTTGTGTAAAATTCTCCCTGTGTGTTTCTGGCTTCACGTGGTGTTTTCTCCTCTTGTGAAGACATCACTAGGACTGAATTCGGGCCTATTCTAATAGCCTCATCTCAACCTGATTCAACATACCAAGACCCCGAGAAGGTCCCATCCATGGGCATCGAGGATTAGGGCTACAATATATCTTTTAAAATTATCTATTTTGGGGCTGGAGAGATGGCTCAGTGGTTAAGATCATTGCCTGCTCGTCCAGGGGTCCTGAGTTCGATTCCCAGAGACCACATGGTGGCTCACAACCGTCTGTAATGGGGTCTGGTGCCCTCTTCTGGCCTGCAGACATACACACAGACAGAATATTGTATACATAATAAATAAATAAATATTTTAAAAAAATTATCTATGTTATGTGCATTGGCAGTTTGTCTGCATGTATGTCTGTGTGAAGGTGTCAGATCTGCCCTGAAGCAGGAGTTACAGACAACTGTGAGCTTCCAGGTAGGTGCTGAGAATTGAACCCAGGTCCTCTGGAAGAACAGCTAGGGCCCTTAACCACTTAGCCATCTCTCCAGCCCCTGTGCAGCATATCTTTTAGGAAGACACTGTTCATCCCCTAACAGTTGTATAGGAAGTGGGGACTAGACAGGATTAAACTAACCATCAGGGAGAATCGAGGAACCATGCCTTCTAGAGCTGCACATGAAATGAATTAGTGATGTCTGAGAGGCTGAAACTACAACTGGATGAGTCTCAGCTTGGTAGGTATACAGGACCTATATTTAACAACAAAACACTAGGGGGCTGGAGAGATGGCTCAGAGGTTAAGAGCACTGGCTGCTCTTCCAGAGGTCCTGAGTTCAATTCCCAGCAACCACATGGTGGCTCACAACCATCTGTAAGGAGATCTGGTGCCCTCTTCTGGGCTGCAGGGATACATGCTGGCAGAACACTGCATACATAATAAATAAATAAATAATTAAAAAACAAAACAAAACAACAAAACACTAAACTGTGTCCGGAGCTAAGTCCTAAGCTAGCTACCTCCCCACACAATTGCCTGCATTCCTTTGAGTCTCGTTCTTGAGTGCTTGCCAGTAGTCATGTTAGACTCTCAATCTCCATCACTAAACCCATATAACTCTGTTTCCTGAATGTCTTCTAAATCAGTCTTTGCTTTTTCTGGTCCACACTACAACACATCAGTGTCCTGACCTCCACTCCAGTCCTCCCAGCTTCACAGTCCTTCATCTGCATCCCTTCTGTATCCATCTCAGCCACCCTTGCTCAATACCACCGCTTAGAACTGTGTACCCCGGGGGAGGTGTCCAGCCAAGTGGTGAGTGGCTCCTGAGTGTGTGGTGAATGAGGTGGCTTCTTGGTTTGCTGAACACCAAGCAGCCTTTCCTCTTCAGATTCTGGCATCCCTCCCTGGGCCACCTTGAGGGCAAGTGTTTGCTTCCCAGAGGACACCAGACTCTGACTTGCTGAGTAGATTTCTTTTTCCTTTTTTCAACATGAACTTATAAATTTAAATCCTCGTTAAATCCTAGCTAAAGACTTTTAGTTTTGTTTTGATTTTTGCTTTTTGTTTTTTTGAGATTTAAATCCTTTAACCACTCTCCACCTTCAGATTGAAACCTGAGCTCCTCGATGTGGTCTGTAGTGATTCTGTTTGTCCCTATCTGTGCATCCATCCATATCTATCTATCTATCTATCTATCTATCTATCTATCTATCTATCTATCTATCTATCTATCTATCTCCATCATCTATCTATCACCTATCCATCCAT
>NC_022010.1:40548433-40599418 GCF_000317375.1 Microtus ochrogaster
TCCATCCATCCATTCATCTATTATCTATCTATCTATCTATCTATCTATCTATCTATCTATCTATCTATCTATCTATCTATCTATCTATCTATCTCCATCATCTATCTATCATCTATCCATCCATCCATTCATCTATTATATCTATCTATCTATCTATCTATCTATCTATCTATCTATCTATCTATCTATCTATCTATTCACAATCTGACCCTTGCCAACCTAGCTCTTCCTTTGTCTCCCACACACTTGAGTCTTTTCCTGGGGCAGACTTTCCCCTGCTCTTGTAAGTACAGTTTTGGATTTTATTCCTGGAGGAATCCTTGCCTACCTCATCCCACCTGCCCTATTCTCCCCGGATTACAGGCTTCTTCTAATCATGTGCGATTTCCAAAGCCTAAATTGTAATAGTTGGTTTTCTTGCTTGCCTCTTCCTTTAGATCGTGAGCAAATTCATTAAGGTTTAGATCAATTCTTCTAAAGGCAGCATATCAGAAACACTGCTGTTTTAGCAACTATGTGGTATTCAAGCTTTCTCTTCCATGCCCTTTTTTCCCTCTTCCCTCCCTCCCTCCCTCCCTCCTTCCCTTCCTCCCTTCCTCTTTCCTTCCTCCTTCCAGCTCTTCCTTTTCTTTCCTTTTCTTTTTTTAATTTTGGGCACTCATATTTTGCTTTCTTGACAAAATTGCTGGATTTTCACAGACTTTAGACATGATCTTCTTGCACTACTGACCCTTTAAAAAGTGCATATTTCCAGTTATCAGTGCTGGACGCTAAGCAGTCAGGCCCAAATGAGGTGGAAAGGTACACTTAGCTGGCGGCTGAAAGTGTGGCTGTGGATGAATTATTAACTTTAAGTGGAAGCTGAGAAGCATCGCTGTGGGTGGTTCTCACCTGAAAATGATTGAAATAACTTTGTCACCCATAATTCCTGGTACAAATTAGTATTCTATTTTACAGCATTTATAGTTATTAAAACACTAATTATTATACTTTTTTGTTCTTTTGGTTTTTGAGACAGGGTTTCTTTGTGTAGCTCTGTCCTGGAACTCACTTTGTAGACCAGGCTGTCCTCGAACTCACAGATTCCCTTGTCTCTGCCTCCCAAGTGCTGGGATTAAAGGCATGGGACACCACCAATCATATAATTATTATCTTCTTAATTATGTTCTTATAATAAATTATATTCCAATATGTTATTTTGTGGTTTTAAATTTGTTTCTTTGTTTCTTGGATACAGGTCTCACTGTATAGCCTAGCTTAGCTTCCAGCTCACAGTTTCCTTCTCTGCCTCTCTGCTGCTGGGATTATAGCTGTGTGTTACCACACCTGGCCTAAGGTTTGGTTAGTAATAAAGAACAGAAAAATAATAGCTACTAGAGCAAAGCAACTCTACCCTTCATAAAATGTTACAAATCTGTTTGAGTTCATTTGAAATAGACCTCTGACACGCTGAAATAGACCTCCAACACGCTGAAATAGACCTCCAACACGCTGAAATAGACCTCTGACACACTGAAATAGACCTCCGACACACTAAAATAGACCTCTGACACAGATGCTTTTGGATCACATTTTTTAATTTTTTTAAAAGTCTTTACTTAAATTGCCAAAAAAATTTACAAAGAACATTTTAAAATTATCTTTTCTTTTTTTGAGACAGAGTCTTACCATGCAGCTCTGGCTGACCTAGAATTCACTGGTGAAGACCAGGCTGGCTTTGAACTCACAGATCTGCCTGCTCCTGCTTACTAGATTCTGAGGTTAATGGCATGCACCACCATACCAGGCAAAATAACTGATTTTTAAGAGAGGTTCTACATCTGATGGTGTGTCAACTCCATTCTTTTGAACTAGAAGTGGGAAATTCAAAGATGACTCAGAGTCCCTGCCTATTCTATAGCAAGAGAGACAGGCCACCATGTCCGTGGGTAAGGACTGCGATGGGACCGGAGAGCTGGGCAGTTAAGTGCCCTTGCTGTTCTTGCAAAGGACCAGTGTTCGATTCCCAGCACCCGTGTTGGGCAACGCGAAGGACCTGAGGCAGGTGGATCTTTGTGCATTTGAGGTCAAACAAAACAAAACAACCACAAAAAGGACTTCCCCTGCATGGCTAGACAATGCCTCTCGTAGAAGCAATAGGTTACTGAATGTAAATCTAGTCCTTTAATGGGCTACTGGTAGGAGTTGGCCCAGGAGGCTCCAGAGTCCTCAAAACAATAGACTCTTGTCAGCCCTCTTGCTTGCCTACCAGAACTAGAGGGAAAGGCCCTATTGCTGAAGATAACACAGGCCTCTGTTTTAAGGTAGAAAGCATACTGACTACACTAAAAGCTTCCTTGCTGATTGGGGTTCAGAATGCTAGAAGGTGCTGCGAAGGCTGCTGGGAGAGTAGACAACAAGCGTTTCTCCCAGCTATGAACCCAAAAACTACAAAGTCAACTTACAGAGTAAGGTGCGCCCACTGTGCAGTAGGGGCATAGCTGTTGGGGGTATCAACCATTTGATTGAATCTGAAGCCCACTTCCTGGGTACTGTAAGCCTGTTTAACAGCCCATGTCTGGGGAGGTGGTAAGCCCATTGAGGGGAGAGGAGCTTACTGTTCTTGGATAACACAGTGTCTAATCTTGTACATAAGAGAGAGATTTGTAGAGAAGAGAGGGAGGGGGGAGGCAGGGACAAAAGGGACATAGGAGACAGTGACAGTGGATGGAGTATATTATGTGCTTGTGTGAATTGCCAACAATTAACAAAAAATTGGAAACAAGAAAGTATAAATTTTTGGTTGGGTGATAGTGGCGCACGCCTTTAATCCCAGCACTCGGGAGGCAGAGGCAGGCAGATCTCTGTGAGTTTGAGACCAGCCTGGTCTACAAGAGCTAGTTCCAGGACAGGCTCCAAAACTACAGAGAAACCCAGTCTCAAAAAACAAAGAAGAGAAAGAAAATATAAATTTTTAAAAGAAATGAGATACTGAAATTATAAATTTTTAAAGAAATTAGATACTGAAATAAATTTTCTTTTCTATTTTTCCATCCCTAAGTCCCCAAATTAAAATGATTAAAATTAGCATGATATCTGAATACACATCCAAATCCAGTACACTCAAGAAACTCCACCTTTACTGGAAAAAGAAAGCATTAAGCATATAAATTAGATTTGTACTAAAACATCTATTTTCATGCAAAAAGAATCAAGGAAATAAGTCACTTGAGATAAAGGAACCCAGACCTCACACATGATAGGCAAATAAGTCCTCTATGATTAATTTATATTCCTAACCCAAAGTGATATGCTCTCCCAGTGCTGGAGAGCCAACAGAGGGCCTTGTGTGTGCCACACAAGCACGTCAGGGGTTGTAGGCCTCACATGAATCAAACCAACCCTAAGAGCAGAAAATTGAAACCATCATCCCTTGGGCAGAAAACCCCACACTTGATCTGTTGAACTGAGTGATTCAATGCAGTCTTTCTGGAATGTTCTATAGATTCTATTTTTAGAGAGTGGTGAGAGTGGTGCGAGTTTCCTTTGCAGTCTTTGGTTATTTGGACGTGATTGTTAGTCTTCATCTTGATTCCCTCTGTGGTTTCTTCTGTTTGGCAATCACTGTTTTGGAAATGCCATTGTTCTGTGTTGACACACTTCATAGGGGGCCTTCTATTGGTTGAGTGTATGCCTTTTGTTTGGGGTTTTTGTTTGGTTGGTGGGTTTTGTTTTGTTTGTTTGTTTTGAGATAGGGTCTTCCTGAACAGCCCAGACTTCCCCATTCCCTCCCCTCAGTCTCTGAGTGCTGGTCTTACACTGTGTGAGCATTGGCACTGAGTCTGGGGATGATTATCTTTAACATGCTGTAATACTAGATGATACAGATACAGAGTGACATGAGATGATGAAAGGTTTGTTAGTGGTCTAGGACAAGTCTCTAGGTGGTCTTGTCTGTGCTGGCTCACTCGTCTCTTAGAATGGGATCATGGTTCTCACCACTGTCCCTCTTGGGAGGCAGTGAAATTAATTATGGCAAAAATGATACCTTGTGGCTTTTATCTGTTAGAAAGGAAAAAAAGATTTCTTCTTTCTCTAATGAACCATACTTTTTTTCATACATGCATATGTCTATGCAACCCTGGCTGTCCTGGAACTCTCACTGTAGACCAGGCTGGCCTCAAACTCAGAGATCTGCCTGCTTCTACTTTCCTGGGATTAATGTTGGAAGTAAACACATGCACCACCTCTCTCAACTCTCATATTTCAAAACAGGTTTCATAAGTTGTTTTTGGTCAAAGTGATTTATCATAGCAATATAACGCCTAAGACAGTTTCTCAGCAATTAGTCCTTGAACAAACTGCCTGTGTCGTGATCTCTGGCTTGTCAAGTATAACTCTGACTTTATACTAGAGTGTTGGTTTTTGTCTCATAAAGACAAATCATTTTTTAATTATAGCTTATATTTTGTTTTGTTTGTGGGGGTAAAGAAAAAGAACTATTATTTTTATAAAAGAAAATTCATCTCATCCTATGAGCAAAACATTTCTTTAGTAGTGTAATGGTCTTTCCTGTCCCTTTAAGAGACAAGCCCCCTCCCACGTCCACTGAGGCAAGAAGATCTTACTTCTGCTTCCAGCCTGGGTTCTTCCTTTTCTGTCCTCTCCCTTCTCCCCACTTCTCTCCTCCCCCCCCCGCCTCTCTCTGCTCTTCCCCCTTCTCCCCTTCTCCCCTTTCCCCTTCCCTTCCATACCCCACTAAATAAATATTCAACCTCACTTTGCATGGCGTGCCTATCCATCTCTGTCTCTCACCCTCCACGGCTCCTAGTGGGATCGTCTGACCCACAGATTGGCTCTTACCCGCTGCACAGCTCCCTGCCTAGGATCCACTGGCCCTCATGGCCCACAGGCCTCTCAGGGGACAGCTCTGTTTTATTTTTACCTTAACAAGTAGAAACCTGGTTCCGAGTTCAAGCTGTAAACTATGATGAGCCACATAGTTTTGCTGAAGTCACTTCATTTGGCTGAGCTTCAGTTTCTCCATTTAGAAAGTAAACGTGTGTGTCAGGGAGCTGGTAATTTTCCAGTGGTCGGTCGTGGGAACATACCAGAAATAGAAACTGGGAAGCTATCTCAGCTGAATATGCTCAGGCACATGGATATAGACATTTTATACGTAGGTTCTGTTTTCACTCTGTCGTTGATTTTTTTTTTCTGGGTTATGGGACCTGTCTTAAGCCTCTGGATTTACTCATGCGTTTGTTCACTCATTCATTCAATAAACCTTTATCAAGTATCTCAATCCAAAGCTCTGAGGTTACAAGAGTCCAGAAAATTGGGGTGGCTGCTTTTGGAAGCTGCGTTCTAGTAGAAGACACGGATAATAAATGTATAAACAAATAGCAACATGATAACCAAGGATTTATGAGACGTGGTAAGAACGCGATCAAAAGGAGGAAGTGATAGAAAGTTCCCGGCCCAACCACTTTGAGGTGGATGCTTCCTGAGGTGTCTGTCATCCAAGCCAAGACTTAACAAAGTGCCAGCAACTCAACTTCCAGCACATCTAGGTAATTATTAGTAATTTGTAGGTGCAAAAATGACTCATCTAGGCTGCTTCCAGTGCGTATTATCTTCTGTTGACAAAATGCTTCCAAGAAAAATGCATGATGTCAGCCTCGTTTTGTAGATTCCCATAGCATCTCGCAATGGGTTGGTCCTGGGCATCACCAACCACTCCCTCAATTTGGAGAGAAGACGCAGGCAGTCCTCTGACTCTGTGGTTTGTACAGGGAGACCAGGCTGCAGGCAAGGAAGACACACCCACTTAGTCACAGCTATAATGCCCTGGCTAAGGAGTAGCCACCTGCTTCTTCCAGTTGTAGTCAAGCTGGCCAGCAAGCTTGAGCCCGTTTGTCACCTTCTGGATTTGGAATTGACTCAGGACACCAGCAGGAATTTTGACTTGGGAGGGGTGGGAAACAGAAGGCTTGGGTGGCAAACAGGTGGAGCTGGTGACTGGCTGCATAAGATGTTTGGAATTTTTCCCTAATGACCAGTTCACGATGCTGGGAACTCTTCTGCTAGAAGTTAGCATCCAACCCATGTGGTCTTTAAATTCCTTCTGTGTTTTCTTTTCAATGGGGGTGGGCACTTGGTCTCCCATTAGGGTACAGTTTTGGAGGAGACCATTCATTTGACACTGTTGTTGTAACTGTTGTCATATAATCATTATATATATTGCATATAGTCCAAAAATAGACTCACAGGTTGGGTGTGGTGGCATCCATAACCCCAGCTCTTGGGAGCACAGGACAGGAGGGTTTTTGTAAGTTTGAAGTCAGCATGTGATATATTGTGAGTTCTACACCCGCCTAGGTTAGAGAGTGAGACCCTGTCTCAAAAACAAAACAAAGTAAAAAACTGAAACGTTTCTGTACCCCAATAAGCCCCTCCACCATGTAATAATCCAAATCAGATCAAATCAAACCGAATTAGGAAAATCCAAGGTTTAATGGAAACAATGCTTCTAAATGGCTTTCCAGCCCTCTAGAGCGGAAACAGAAAAGAAAGCCCAGGAAACCACACCTTTGTTTTCTGGGGGGGGGCAGTTTAAATACCCTGTGGAAGTGGTCTTGAGCATCTCTTGGGGAGGGGTCATCATTGGTGGGCTTTCTGAGGTGTGGCAGGGTTTGGAGAGAGATGGGGAGGGGTCTTGGGTGGAGCTTCCACCTGAACAGTCCAGACTCTTTGGATATATGGATGCCAGGGGATGGGTGACACGTCCACCTGTAGTGTTCTAGTTTCAATTGTTCGCGTTGACAAACACTATGACCCAAAGCAACTTAGGGGAGGAGAGATTTTACTTGACTTACAGTTCCAGATCACAGTCCACCACTGAGGGAGTCGGGCAGGAGCTCAAACAGAAACCTGAAGCAGAAACCGTGGAGGAATGCTGCTTGCTGGGTTAGCCAAAGGATCGTGCTTAGCCAGTGTCCTTACACAGCCTAGGGCTGCCTGCCCGGAACCAGTGCTGTGCTAGGAGGGCTGAGTCCTCTCCTATCAATTAATAATCAGGCCACCCTCCCCCACACATAGCCACGGGCCAATCTGATCTAAGGAGTCCCTTAATTGAGAGTTTCCTCTCAAACGACTCTAGGCTGTGCCAAATTGACAATCAGTGCTGACTTAGACAAGTGGGTGCTTCTTTTACATGGTTGCAGGTAGCTATGCAATCAATGCATAGTGCCTGCCTGGAGAATCTTCATCTTTATAATATTTTCTGGACAAGCACACATGAATATGGTATGAGACATTTTTTATTCCCTTAGCCCAGCTAGCTCCCTTGAGCCTGGCGTGTTTGCATATATCTGAATGCCCTAGGTATTTATGGAAAATTGTCCAATCTCTTTGAGCATTCCCAGGGGCATGCTTCTTGAAGCCCTCTCCCTGGCTCCCCTTCTTTTTACCTAAGATATTTGTGGATAAAGTTTCCATCCTTGACTACACCACATTACTCAACTCTGGCATCTGATAGCTCTTATTTCAAGTCTCTACGTAGCCCTGGATGTCCTGGAACTTGCTTTGTAGACCAGGTTGGCCTCAAACTTACAGACATTCGCCTGCCTCTGCCTCCTGAGTGCCGGGATTAAAGGCATGTGCCACCACACCTGGCTCAAGTCCCCTTTTAACCTTGCTTTACTGACAGCCATTTCAGAGCTGAATGAATCCTTGCTGTCTATGGTTTCTGGGTATACAAAAGATGCTGGACAGCTGGGTGGATGGGGCTCCAAAGGCAGAAGATCGCTCAGTTGTTAAGAGTCTTTGTTGTGTAACTATGAAAAGACCTGAGTTCAGATCCTGGCACCCACAAAACTAGTGAGCGCATGCAAACCTGCAGCCCCAGTACTGGGTATGACTGAGACAAGAGGATGGAGGCAGACTGCAGTCTAGCCAAGAACTGGGAGCTTCAGTTACAGGGAGAGACCCTGCCTCTGAGGAATAGACAAGAGAATAATAGGGAAGGACACACAATGCTCTCTTCTGGCCCCCATGTGCCCTCACGGGCACACACATGTGCACAGAGACCACACACACATAAATAGATGTAAAATAAACATAAAACAAAAATAAATAATAAGCAAACAAATAAAAATTTAAAAAGAATTGGCTTAACTAGGTGCGGTGGTACACCTTCTCATCTCAGTATTTGGTTGGCATAGGCAGGCAGATTCCTGTGAATTCAGGGCCAGCCTGATGTACAAGGCAAGTTCCAGGACAGCCAAAGACATGGAGAGACCACGTCTCAAAATAACAACATAAAAATAAAAAGAATTAGCTGAAGATTTACATTTTATACTACACTTACTATTAGCAGACTAGGAAACCTTAGAAGAACAAAATGTAAAGTTTGCAATCTAAAGACTATAACATGTAACAGGAATAAAGGTTTTTATTCCTTTGGGAAATACATACGTCAGGCACTGCACATGGCTTGGCAAACCATATACGAGGATAAGGCTTTGAAGACAATGCAAAGCAGTGTAAAACTTTAGTCTTTTAGTTATTTGATTTTGTTTTCCAAGCCAAGGTCTCACTATATAACCTAGGTTAGCTTGAATCCTCTGATCTCGCTGCCTCAGCCTACCCCGTGCTAGAATTACAGACATGTGCCTGGCAGTCACTTTATACCTATGTTGGGATTCTTTCCCCTAAAAAAGTACAGGTATTCTCTCAGCAACAGTTTGCTTAGTGTACAAAACCATAATGCTCTGGCAGGATCCTTAGAGAACCTGCTGGACCGAGGAGCCAAGACCAGCCCCCATTCCACCCCACCCCACCCCACCGCTGGGCTTTGGGCCCCACTGCTCCTTGTTGTTCCTAATGAGCTCACGTCACCTCTTCCGTGGGAAAACATTACATAACTATTGAGCCTATTTTACTATCAAACTAAACAAAATATTGAATTTTAGCATAAAATCTGACCATACTTGGCAATTAATGAAAACCTCCACTTATTCAATTATCAAGGTGAGATGGTTTTGTGGGGGAAAGTCTGCTATAAAAGAAAACAGTACTTAGTCAATTTGTGGAAATAAAAACTGTCTAAATGACTCAATATTGGCCTTTATGTCTTCTAAATGTGAATGGGGTGGGTCCTGACTGGTAGTAAATAGTAATTGCTTCAGTAAGTGAAAAATTTAAACATAACACACTCCCTGTTTACGAATGATGCCCTTACCTTAGAAACATGAGAAGATCTCTGGAAGGCCTCCACGTCTGAGGCCGTTCTGGGAAGAGGAGGCCCATTGGGGGCTTTGACACTGTACTTCCAGAGGATCAGGCTAAACTAAAGAAGGCCTTAGGGTCTGTATGTATCTTAGAGCTCATGCCACAAATAGCAGCCATAAAAAATGAGAAAAGGAGCACCCATAATTCTATCATGCTAACACACTAATTGCTTTCATCTTCTTTGTTCGCTCTTAGTACTTGATTTAATGCCATTATTTCACGCAGCTATAAATACTACAGAGTTAAACTGCTGCTTTCTTTTTCCACACAGCATTATATTATTAACTCTTTTGTCTTGAGGCTATTTCGGTTGCAAGGAACATTTACTCAGTCAAGTCAAATTATCTCAGAATAAAAAGGTAAGGGAGCGTGTGTGTGTCTGTGTGTGTCTGTGTGTGTGTGTGTGTGTCTGTGTACTGTGGGGGAAGAGTATGTGCTCTGTGTGTGTGTATCAATGTGTGTGTCTATGTGCACTCTGTGAGTGTGTGTATGAGTGTATGTATGTCTGTGTGCTGTGTGTCTCTGTGTGTCTGTGTACTGTGGAGGAAGAGTATGTGCTCTGTGTGTGTGTGTGTGTATCAATGTGTGTGTCTATGTGCTGTGTGTGTATGTGTGTATGTGTGTCTGTGTGCTATGTGTGGAGGGTATGGAGGGGAGTATGTGCTCTCTGTGTGAGTGTGTGTGCATGTGTGTGTGTCTATGTACTGTGGGGGAGGAGTGTGTGTGCTCTGTGTGCATGTGAATGTATGTGTGTTTCTGTGTGCTGTGTGTATGAGGAGTATGTGCTCTCTCTCTCTCTCTCTCTCTCTCTCTCTCTCTCTCTCTCTCTCTCTCTCTGTGTGTGTGTGTGTGTGTGTGTGTGTGTGTGTGTACTCATACCTACCTAATCCTGCAGAAAAAAGGGGAGGAATTGAGGAACTAAGTCAGCCAAGATTCACAGGAATTGAGCTAAGAAGTGGAAAGCCACAGGCAGCTGAAGCTGCTGCAAGGAGCCCTGGGTGGGTGAAGGTCTCCTCTAATATCCACAATTTTTCTATGTTCTCATAGCCTTCATTGTCTGTCTCCAGTAATGGTCACTGCCAACTATGAGACCTTACAGCTCTGGAGCATCCTAAACCTCTCAGGGGTTTTATTTATTATTTATTTGCTTGTTTATTTGTAGAAGCTAAGAAGTAAAACCAGGTCCTTCCACTGTGCCTCTGAACTCCACCTCCAGATCTCTTGGGGTCTTTTCCATGCAGTGAGTCTGATTCAGTCTGTAGACTGCTGGCCCCTAGCTCAGGTAGACGGCCTTTGGTTCAGTTGGGTGTGGCTACCGAGGAAGAGTCACAAGCTCCGTTTTTTTTGCAGAGCAACAAGGCAACCAGCAGGGACCTCCCACTCCCCCCCCCCACACACACATAGAGCAGCAACTCCCACATGACTTTGTAGTTCTCAGATTTTCATGAACATGTGGCATGATATCCTTCTAGAAGCCAGGATCCCATCCCCTCATTGTCTTGATGTCACTGCTTCCCATCTGAGACTGACCCAAATAAAACCATGGCCATTTCTGTACACACATCCTCCCTTTCACCTAAACTATGTAAAATATTTTTAAAACTACATAGAGGTTACATTTTCTGAATACCTTTAGGACATATGTCATAACTTGCAGTATTTTTGTTTTACACGTGATTATATCTGCCAGAAATGTGCACTTAGCTAGTTATAGGTCAAGTAATGCGCTGTGTTAGCTGGGTTTGCTTTATAAAGCCTCCAGAAAAAAGAGTTATGTGTTGTAATGATAACGAAGAGAGACTGGATAGTGTGATGGTTAGAGCTAGTGATGGCTGTGCGGCCTGAGCATGTGCTATCTATCGTGTTTCTTTTGCGCCGTGTTTCCTACTGGCCTTCTCTGCGCCCCCTCTAGTTTCTCTCCCCACTGGTGCCTGTGGACTGCCCTCTCCGGATCTCACAGAAGTTTCCTCAGGCAGATGTTACCAGATAACTTCTAGGAAGAAAGAAATCATAGGTTTTTTTTTTTTTTCAGGGGTGGGGGTTGCATTTGTGTTTGTATGTGTAAGCACATGCATTCCTTGCTGGAGTTAGTTCTCTTCTCCCACAAAGTGGGTCCCAGAGATCAAACTCGGGTCCTTCGGTTTGGTGGCAGGTGCCTTTACCAGCTGAGTCATCACACCGCCTACACTGTAAGTCACGGTCTCCATCTTTGGAGGCCCCGCCCCTGTGCCCGCCAAACTTTGACCACTCCCCCAGTCTATACAAACTGCTCCCCAGAAAGTCCCTTCGTGGTTTCTGCTCTTTCCCTTCCAGTGCTAGTAGCGTTGGTGGCTTCCCGGTTCCCCTCCGGGCCACCCAAGAGAACAGACATCCCATTAAACCTGGATATCCTTTAATTCGGCTTGTTGTGATTTGTCTTGATTGGGATTTTTGCTTCAGCAGAGAGCTTGCATTAGGAACTATTCCTAACATACACAATTCAGTTTTTACCACGAACTAACAGGTGACAGGAAGCTTAGCCCTCCGAGGAATCATTGCATTCTAGAAGAGTAGTCAAGTGCCTCTGGTGGACAGTGTGGTGACAGACACAGGACACAAAGGGCAACGCTGGGGACAGCAGCGGATCACGTACAACCCCCATACTCTGCCCAGCAGTTTTCAGGCTTTTTGATTTATGAATTGGAAGCTACATTTTGGGTTTATTTTTCTTTAAATGAAAATTGTATCTATGAACATAAACAGGATATACTCTACACAAGAACGAAGAGATAAATCTGAGGTCATTTGATTTTAAAAGTCACAGAGTCAGAAGACACAGCACCAGGTTGTTCCTGACTTCCTAGTGGAGCCGGGGCATGGGAATGCCCTTGAAGCTTTTAGACAGACTGTCTAAGCTTGACCCTCTGTCTTGAAGGGGGTGTGATGTTCTCAGATTTCCCATGGTGCCCTCCACCCTGCTGTGTCTCTCACTGGTCTGAAGCTTCTGGGGTGGGCAGGGAGGGACTCAGATTTTTCAATGGCTGGTATGCAACTGGACCTCAGTAAACACAAACGAGGAAAAAGAAATGTTTGTATCATTTTTAAAATTCCTTTGTCTTCTCCTCACAGAATCTCTTCTTCTCACAGACCCTTCCAGGACACTCATTCTTCGGCCGCACTCCGAAAACTTCCTGATGAGAAAGTAACTTCAAGGAAGACTCCATACAAAAATGAAAACCTCCCAGCCTTCCCTCCAGAGGGGTAGCTGCAGCGGAGTGGGACCCTGGATCCAACTCACCAAACTTTGCTGTCGGCTTTCTCCTACCTTGAAACTAGGGCAGCTCAGAATTGTTTTTCTAAACACAACGGCTGAAGGGTTTCCCACCATCTGCTTCTAATGAATCTCCCACAATAACCCTAACTCAGAATCCACTGTGAACACAGCTGATCAGCAAAATGTTTATTATTGGGCTAGCAGAGTGACAGTGTGCGGTCTGGCTGGGTTTGGGTCAACTTTCCCTGAGTCCCCTCCTTTGGCTTCTATAGCCAAACTTTCCCTCGGTACTTGCCACAGTTGCTTGGTTTGTCTTTATGAGGAGCAGGGGTGGAGCCGCGGAGCGCAAAGCATAGGAGTAACCCGGAGTGGTTACCCCTCCCTTTACAGGAAGTCGGGGCAGTTCGCTTGATCCGTGATCGTCATTTTCTGGATGTCGATATCATTAGAAGTGAGGATATCTTTCAGGTAGGTTACTGTCTCTGGAGGAAGAAAAGGGTTTCTTCCCAGGATCCAGGCATAATCCACGTGGAAGAGCCAGATGATGGTGGTGCAGGAATAGACAAGAGCGTAGTTCTCATAATCGGTGGCCAGGATCCAGTACGGTGCAGACGGCATCACTGAAACCAGAGGCAGCAGCATGAGGAAGGACCAGGGCAAGGGGAGCCCCCTCTCCAGGACTGTGGGGACCCATTCTAAGTCAGTGCTTCACATGGGAAACGTGTGGGGGCAGTGAGAGACATTAAGACCACCCTCCCACCCTTCTCCAACTTCAGACCTTCAAGTGACTGGCCTTCTTTAATATTTTTTTTAAATTAGTGTGTGTGTGTGTGTGCGTGTGCATGTGCGTGCGTGTGCATGTGCGTGCATGCATGCATGTGTGTGCATGTGTGTGTGCATGTATGCGTGTGTGTGCGTGCATGTGTGTGTGCATGTGTGTGCGTGTGTGCGTGCGTGTGTGTGTGTGTGTGTGTGTGTGTGTATGAAATGGCCGGGGCCACATGCCACGGCATATGCGAGGAGGTCAGAGGACAATACTTTTGGAGTTAGTTCTCTTCAGCTTTAGGTGGGTTCCAGGGATCAAACTCAGATCCCAGGCTCATACGACAAGCGCATTATCCACCAAGCCACGTCAGCCCGGGCTGACCTGTAGCTTGTATCCCTCCTGCCTCAGCCTCCTCAGGGTTGGGATTACAGGTGTGTACCACCACGCTTGGTATTGAAAAACAACACCACCAACAAAACTCCCCGGTGATTCTAGTGCGTGGCCACAGTCAAGGACCATTTTTATGCCCCTCTCCCCTGACAGCCGCATGGAAAAGGCACACGAGATGACCAGGGACTCGGCCGGCCTCCTTGGGTTGACGGCTGCACTAGCATCAGTGTACACAGAGACTGCTTCACCAGGAGGGTCAGGAATGCATGGCAAGGCTTCAAGTCCACCATCCCGAGTGAAGAAGCAGAGACTAACGTGTTCGGGTTCTCCCTCCTGTATCAGCTTTAAGAATGTGTCATGGTGCCGGTAAGGCAGGCAGGAGAAGGACAGTGATTTCTTTTATGGGAGTGACTTGGTGTCTGCCCTATAGGTACAGAGAGGGGCCACCCAAGCATTTCCAGGGTGAGAAGACCTTACAGGTCTTGAGATGAATTCTCCAATGTTACCTGCAGAGGTAACCAAACTAACTACCCTGTCTGCTGCCTTGTATGTTCCCAGGTTAGACCAGAAGTCAAAGGGCAGAACAGAGTGACTAGAGAGTGGCAGAGTCAGGCCTCAGCTTGTCACTCCTGCCTGTAAGCTTACACAGATGTGGATGGTTCTCCTAACAGCTAGTAATTTGGGGGCTTCTGCTTTCTGCGAGATCAGACTGGATCCCATCTCCTACTCATGCTATCTGTGTATCTTTGTGGGCCTCACCTCCTGGAATGCTAAGGAACTTTCTTGGTACCTCTTCAGTGTCCACTGGGATGTGTCAGGCTGTAAGGACATGGTCAGCTCTGTCTAGCCCATCATCAGTGCCTACTCCGGGGAACAGCATACGGTGGGTGCACAGAAGATAATTGTGCATTGAATTGAACCCTGAAGACAGCTCTCGGATGTGTCGAAACACAGGGCTCCAGCTTTCTATCTACAGAACCCCCGTCCCTGAAGCTCCCTGAGGGAAGTGGATACTTACACTCAAAAAACTTGACTCCCAGCTTGGCTGGCTCTGAGAGGTTGCTCTGTGTGGCTTCACCTTCAACTTGGTTCACGGTTCCATCAGGTCTAAAGTGAGTGGAAAGAGAGAGGGAGGGGAGGGAGGAAGAACAAGAAAAGGAAAGGAAAAGAGATATGGGAAGGAAAGAAAAAAACACATAATTGAAAAGCAAAAAGAATCAATGAAAGTCAAGCTTCATACCTAAGGGCTCTGGCAGCCAACACTGTGGTATCTGGTGTAAGGGGCTCTTGAAAGGCCAACCAGACCTGGCTGTGGACCCTGCCTGCTCTTCCTTCTGTGACTGCCTGAGACTCAGGGGAGGAAGACAGCACTTGTGGACAAGAAGCCCCTGTGATAAAGCCCAGGGCTGTGTTCTATGCTAGGCCCTGGCATTTCAATACTGGCTTTTGGACTGTTTGCCTTTCGCTTTTCAGGCACTTCCTGTTCCTAGGCTTCAAAGAGAGGGAATAAAGGGGAATGGGAAAATAAACAAAATAACCCCCTACAAGGTTGTCTCTTCACGGAGGAGAGGATGACAAAGAAACAAAGGAAGGGGAACTAGAGCCCTGAAAATAATGCAAAACAGGAAGGGGACTGGAGGCACTTCCCATCAGCCCTGAGTTGCCTTGACTCTTAGCATTTGTCCCATCTGAGTTCTGAAAACCCCTCTAGTTCAGCTGGTGTCCCGTGAGTGTGGGAGATTTTGAAACAGAGCATGTTGTCACAGAGGCAAGGAGGAAACATGGTTCTGAGACAAGTCCCGTTCTCAGAGACATAATTGTGAAGAAACACACACTTTATAATCGGTGGTCCCCCTGCACTAATCAGTGATAGATATATTCTTTCTTAGTGGTACATAAAATGGTGGCGTATCTTTTTTGTACAGGGTTTCTCTGTGTAGCCTGGGAGCCTGTCCTGAAACTCGTTCTGTAGACCAGGCTGGCCTCGAACTCACAAAGTGCTGGGATGGTGGCATATCTTAAATGTTCTGGTCTTGAAACCAAGGAAGTACTCTTCACAAGGACCTGGCCCATTTAAGGCTAACTCCCGATGACTCCATGAACCCAGAGGGCAGGGGAAAGAAAGCCTTGGGGAAGAGGACAGAGAAGGGGGTGTCTAGACATGGGTGGCAAAGGAGCTACCTGCCCGTCAATCGTCACGCAGGCCAACCATGAGAGCCAAGTATGTGTGAGGAAGTCGAGAGCTTAGCGCTATGATTCGCAGTGAGGGATGTATTGAGGAATAATCTCTTCGTACTCTGTGAGCATGTGTTACTCTGATTGGTTCAATAAAAGGCTGAACGGCCAGTAGTGGAACAGGTCGGATACACAACACAGGATAGAGGTAAAAGCCACATGGTAAAACGTAGATTAATAAAAATGGGTTAATTTAAGTTCTAAGAGATAGTTAGAAACAAGTCTAAGCTATCAGTTGAACTTTCATAATTAATAAGTCTCTGTTCTTGATTTGAGAGCTGGCAGGAGGGACAGAAAAATTCACTTACAAGGATGTTCTACTACCAGATCCTAAGCAGCAGGTAAGGGAGGTTAAGACAGGTGCTCTCAAAGTCCTGATTGCATTGTCTGTCACCACGTAGGGCCAGGCACCATGCCCTGCTGTCTCTTGGAAGATGTTCTGTCTCTATCTGCAAATGGTAACTTAGCAATGCACCAGGCTCTTCTCTTCACTATCGTTTGTGTCTTGTTCCAGAACAGTTCTTGGAGACACCAGACTCTGATCATGAAGACACAATGTGTTCATGGGGAAAATGCATTTGTATTTTGTTTAAATGGTGGTTGTATTACATTTAGTGTGTATGCATGTGCACACACACGCCTATCATGGCATTAGTGTTTAGGTCAGAGGATACTTGTGGGACTCGACTTGGTGGCAGGCGCCTTTGCCTACTGAGCCATCTCACCGGCCCCAATCTGTGTGTTCAAGTAGCAGGAGTTCAGTCAATAAAAGGTCATGCTTGTTAGATGGTTACCCCATGCCAAACACTGCTGTAACAGCTTTATTCCTTTTACCCCACTTAATGCCCAGGGATGGTAGGTCTCTTGTTCCGGGCTGCAGAACTAGCTAACCTAAGAGCACATTCTAGTCTGATCTGAGCCAGGCAGGCAAGTAGCAAAGCTGGGTCCCTTCACTCTTCCAGTTCTAGGACAGCTCTTCTGGGCCCCAAGTTCGGTTCCCTGTGTGTGGGCTTCATGGGTTTGGCATCTAATGGGACATAATATTTCATTGATCCTACTGCCAGGCAGAGGTGATGTACACCTTTAATCCCAGCACTCAGGAGGCAGAGGCAGGTGGACCTGGTCTACCGAGTGAGTTCCAGGATGGCCAGGGCTACACTGAGAAAGCCTGTCTTGAAAATCAAAAAGAAAATAAAAAGAAAAGAGGTCATTAGAACTCTCCTGCCTGCTACGGTCTGGATAAATGTTCCCCAAAAGGACCTGGTAAAGGTTTGGTCCCCAGGGTGGTGCTGTTATGGTGAACATGGGAGTTGAGACTTAGAGAGGTCCTTGGGTCACTGCGGGGGGGGGTCCTTCAAACAGAATTATAGAACCATATTTTCTTCCTGCTCTCTTTCCTTCCTCCTAGGGTGAATATTTCCACCACCAGAGGCTCAAGGAATAAATCTCCTTGATTCTAGAGGGAACTTCCCAAATAAACCATTTCTGTGGTATTCCACTGTGAGGGGAAACCACTGACTAATACAGGGCCTGTAAAATCCTTGGAGATTCCTGGCAAAGGCATGTGAAGCCCTGTCACAGTCAGTCTCTCCAGCATCCCTCCCCTTGGGCTCCCAAAGGAGCTCCTTCTGTCAGAGGGCCCTCAAGAGCCTTCCTTCCTTCTCTGGTTTACCCTGGCTGGCAGTCAGCCGGCAAGGCTCTGGCTCCCAGGCTGTTAGTGGGTGGTATGGTGGACACAGAGAGCCTCTGTGGACCTAGGGACTTGAGGGCTGAGCGTAGTTGTTTTCTTGGAGTTGAGTACCATTCTCATATCTTTGTAGAGGACAGAAAGAACAACCCTTCACCCCTGGCCTTTTCCCACTGGTCTCTGTTCTCTTCACTTCCCCTTTCCCAGATCCGAATCTAGACTTCATCATGCATCAGTTGTCTGGCCCTTGAACAAGTTGCTAACCTCTCTGTACCTAAATCTTCTCACCAATGAGATTTATAATAGTATCTATTTTGCTTTATCATGGGGGATTAAACAATATATTTTCAGGTGGGGGAAGTGCCTTGCCTACAGGAAATACTGAAATGCGTTTGTTGGTGGTGTAACTCTGATTGTTGGAGGATAAGCAAGGACCTCGTCCTGGGTCCCATCATGTCTGCCCGCTAGAACAAAAAGTTCTGGATGGAAGATTAATGTGCAGAGCACTTAATGACAGAAGCACATACTTCTAGAAGACATCCTGTTGGCCCAAACTAGAGAGCACGTGTATCTGATGCTTGCTCAGCAAGAAAAGGAGGTGCCTGGGGCTGGAGGTACGGCTCACTTGGTAAGGTGCTTCCACGCATACAAAAGACCCTGGGTTAACATTAGTACTGCACAGACAAGGCTTGGTGGCACACACTTGTAATTCCAGCACTAAGGAAGATTAAAAATTCCAGAACATCCTTGGCTACACAGTGAGATGGAGGCTAGCCTGAGCTACATAAAAGCCTGACTCAAAAGAAGAAGAAAGAGAAAAGAGTGGGGAGGTCCAAGGGCTCTCTGTCTTGGTGTGGAGGCCACACAAGGCAGCCTGATGTCCTCTGCTTCCGGAGTCTCCATTTTAAAATGAAAGCAGGGGCTTTTCTACATCCCTGTAGACTCCCTATGGTCAGCATCTGGTAATCAGCAGGAGCTCAGCCTTGGTTAAAGAAGAGAAAGCAGGCCCCACAGTGCCTAGCTTGAAGAACACAGGCACCGGCTGTCTTCCTGCCCCTGCCCGCCTCAGTGCACAGCAAGGTCACCCATCCCAAACAGGCCTGTGGGGGGGGCACTCACCTCAGCTCCTGGTTTAGCACTTTGATGTTCCCGTTCTCCATCTGCGAGTAGTTGGCTTGGTTGCAGTTTCCTTTCTCAAAACTCGCTGGGATTTTCTCAATTTCGTACCACCTTCCGAGATACTGTACGGACAACAAGAAACAGAGCAAAACCCAGGGGCTCTCTGGGGACCTGCTGACTCTTTCCCATTGTCGTCTTAGAGCGGAGCCCTTTCCAGGGGAAACCAGGCCAAATGGGTTGCACCGTTCCCAACCAGCTGGGCAAGATATCGGTTCAAAGGAGACTCAGTGAATGGATGTGCGGGTCCTGGTTGTTTGCCACAGCCTACTCCTCAAGGGCTCTTTATTTGGAGATGTTCTCAGAGTTCTCTGCAGTCAGAACCTGTGTGAAATTCTAGTTTCCGAGAAGGGAAGGGATTGTCTGGTTCCTGAAAAATACCTTTCACTTCCAACAGCTGATAATTCTACATGGCATCTTTGAATTTTGTGTAACTCAGACATGTTGGCTGTGAGGCCTTCCTGCTTGGAGTTGGTTTACTGTTCTGATTTGTAACCTCTTGGTTATAGAGGGTGGCTTGGTAATATTGAACCAAACTAAAAATACATGCTCTTTAGATCAGCAATTTAACTTCTGGGAGTGTATCTCCTGTTGTAAAAAAAAAAAAATGATGTGTGTGTATAAGGCTATCGGTTACAGTTCTGTCTGTCACAATAAAAGGCAGGAAACAGTCCAGTGAGGGCCTGGCAAGTTAAATGATGGTGTGCATCTATCCGATAAAATTTTAAACACCCTCTTTTAAAAGAGGTATATGAAATTATCTGGAGGGTATCGAAAGAGTGAAGAGCAAAGAACCGGGTCTGAAGTACAGGGTACTTAAGCTGAATTCACGAACAACCAAAGCTTACGGGATGGGGTTTCTATTGCCGCAGTGAGGAGCTACAAACTCTCACCCGCACAGATTTATTGACTTACAGCTACATAAGCCAGACATTGATGCTAACCTCACGAGGCTAAAGCTGAGATGTAGGCTTCCTCTCCTTCCCGAGGCTCTGAGATGAGTGGGCATCTTCGCTTTCTCCACGTTACACAGGCCGCCTGCTTTCTGGACCCAGAAGGCCTCCATTTTGAAGGACCATTGTGCCCCCTGATTGACTCTCATTTCTTCAAATCTCTTTCTCTCGCTAACCACAGCTAGGAAAGATGTTCTGCTTCTAATAACTTATGCGAGTAAGTTGCAGCCTCCTGGATAGCCAGTCTGGTCATCTCAGGTCAGCTCTGTAGAATCCCTTTATTCTGGGGAAGGTAGCATGCTCACAGGTTAGACAACAGGCCACGGGCACCTGGAAGCTGCTATTTTGGCTACCACAGCCTAATGCATATTTCCTTGTATATGTACACATTGTCTATAAAAAGGCATGCAATATGCTGGCTTTCCTGATTGCTCCTGGTGTAGGAAACTGAGGAGACTAAGAAAAACGTCATTGGATGCTCCTTTGAACCGTTGGAATTTGGGTCGTGTCCACCCCACCTCCACTCTCCATGGTTCTAGGGATAGAGCACTAAAAGGACTTTATACCAACTAGTTGTGCTATCACTGAGCGATGGGCCCAGCTCTCTTTTGCATCTTCAGCATTTTGAACTACTTGAGTATATTTGCCTAGTCAAAGTATTAAGTATAATTGTTCTATAAACTTAAACATCTGCTACTCAACAGAGCAAGTAAAGCACACATTTGCCTTCAAGCATGCAGAAGCATCCAGAAGCAAGTGACAGCACTGCTTCAGTCACGTGACTCTGTGTTCACGATCTTCGACCATAGTTTATCACTCCTTTAGCAAACCCCCACAGTTCCTTAAAAACACTGCAATTTAGCAGAGGCCTCTAATCCCAGAACCTGGGAGGTGCACAAAACCAGAAAATCAGGAACCCAAGGTCAGCACCAGACGTGAAAAGTTCAAGGCCAGCCTGGGCTACAGGAAATCCTGTCTCAAACAACCAAAACAACAACAACAACAACAACAACAACAACAACAAAAACCCTAGCGAAACAAAACAATCCCATTGAACTTGACCTTCATTGGCAGAATCCAAAAAGCAGGCTAATGAGTTTTATAAGCACCCTTGGAAAAGTCCCCATTTTATGATATGTTTAACATAGTTCTTAACTGCTCAAGCGACTTGAATGATCCACCATTATGAGCAAGGACTTTCCTGAAACAATGAAACTCAGAGGTAAGAGATTGTCGTGTTGTGTTCCTTCATGATTCCATATTGCTCTGCAAATCTTTCTCATTGCAATTTCTATACAAGGGCAATTTGGTATCTGAAAAAGAAAACTGGAAAAGATGCAAAATCATCTTTATTTGCAGATGATCTATTACTGTATACACAAAGCCCTAAGAAAATATTTTGGAGGAATTTTGAATGTTCTTGCCTTCATCCTAGATTAGAGATGTGTGTGACCATGCTTAGTTTATTTGGAAATGGAAGTCAGACTTGATTTTGTGCAACTAAGCTCTATCTCCAGTCTCGCTAAGGAATCTTAAAAACAAACAACAAAACCCCACAGACACATACTATTAAAATAATGAGTACTGCAAATTTAAAAAATGCAAAATCAATAAACAAAAATGTTTCTACACATGGGATGAAAAAAAATCTGCCAATGAAATTAAGAAATTCCATTTACAGTAACATAAAAAGAACAAAAATATTTAGGAATAAATTTAACTACAGATATGTAGGAACTTGTATTTTGAAAACCGCAAAATATTGGTAAGACAAAAAGGTAAATAGATGCTGACCAGTGTTGGTACATGCCTTTAATCCCAGCACTGGGAAGCAGAGGCAGTCAGATTTCTGAGTTCAAGCCCAGCCTGGTCTACAGAGTGAGTTCCAGGACAGCCGGGACTGTTACACAAAAAATCCTGTCTCAAAACAACAACAACAAAAAAAAAAATTAGCTGAAAAGATAGCTTATGAACAGAAAGGGCTAGGATGGCAATACTTTAGAAATCAATTGCTCCTTATATCCTCTGCAGAAATGGACAACCTGATCATAAAATTCATATGAAAATTCAAGAGACAAAGAATATAGGACTAAAGTTGGAGGACTCCTACATTTTGATTAGAAACTTATGACAAATATGTAGCAATCAAATATGGAGTAAATATAGACATACACCTGGAATAGAATTGAGGTGGTGGTGAAAATAAAACTTGATAAACACGATCAACTGATTTTTGCTATGCATACTAAGACTACCAGCGAAGACTGGTCTCTTTCTGTCTCAATGGAGAACGGTGCTGGAACGATGGGGAAGACATACAGATGGAGTTGGATGTTCCATGACACAAATGTAACTTAAAATGGACCAAAGGCTTAAATGCAAGGGCTTAAACTATAAAACTCAGAGAAGAACATAGAGGTGTACATCTTTATAGCCTTGGGTTAGGCAATGCTTCTCTAGGGATGAGACTAAGTGCTACCTACTGAGCTAATGGGATACTTACTAATTAGATACTTAAGTTTGTAGGGCCGACCCCAAAGTAAAAACACGGACAAATTGGATTTGATTGATATAAAAAGCCCTCATGCTTCAAAGGGTATATAGATAAAGGAAAACATTCCATCTGTTGTGAAATATTATTTTAAGATGTGTTACATTTGTTTGTGCTGTGGAACATTTGTTTTAATGATGCAAAGATGTGTTGTGTTCTTTTATGTTGCATTTGTTTAACTCTGTGAAGCTGTGATACTTTGCCTGTCTAAAATATCTGGTTGGTCTAATAAAGAAAGAGCTGAATAGCCTATAGCTGGGCAGAGAGAACAAATAGGAGGAGAAATCCGGAAAGAGGGTTCAAAAAGAAGGAACAAGAAAAGGAGAGGAAGACACAAGGGGCCAGCCACCCAGCTACACAGCCAGCCATGGAATAAGAGTAAAGAAAGGTATACAGAATAGAGAAAAGCCCAGAGACAAAAGGTAGATGAGATAATTTAAGTTAAGATAATCTGACTAGAAACAAGCCAAGCTAAGGCCAGACATTCATAAGAAAGAATAAGACTCCATGTGTAATTAATTTCTTTGGGAGCAGGACAGCAGGCACCCCAAAAGAACAAAGAGTAAATATAACCAACAACATTTTGCCATTCCACTGTGGGGTTAGAGTAAATCAACAACAACAATATCCATCAAATAGTGGTATGGAAAATCCTTCTGTCTATGTGTTGCTTTTATTGGTTAATAAATAAATCTGTTTCAGCCAGTGTCTTAGCAGAATAGAGCTAGGCAAGAAAACTAAACTGAATGCTCGGAGAAAGAAGAGGTCAGGGAGAAGCCATGTAGCTGCAGACAGACACTCTGGAACCTTGCCGGTAAACCACAGCCACATGGCGCTACACAGATTAATAGAAATAGGTTAACCAAAGATATAAGAGCTAGCTAGCAATACGCTTACAGTAGTTGGCCAAGCAGTGATTTAAATAATATAGTTTCTGTGTGATTATTTCAGGATTCTGGACAGCCAGAAAATGAACAAGTGGCTTCCAATCACCAAAACAGGATAAACTATTTTTAACATATCTGGAAAAGATCTGCCTCTAGCTTAAAGGAAGAGGATTTGCGTATCAACAATTAAAAGGTTTGAGGTGGGGGAGTGGTGTTTCAAGACAGGCTGGCCTCAGACTTACAGAGATCTACCTGCCTCTGCCCCCCAAGTGCTTGGATTAAAGGCATGCACCATGCCCAGCTTTTTTTTTAACCCATTTTTTTTCAAGTGCAAGAGATTCAAATGGAAGATTGACACGTGGCTCATAAGCACATGAAAAGATAATCATCAGCACTTAAGAAATGGGGATGGTGCTATTTAATACCACTCTGACACCTATAATAAAAGAGGACAATGATAATGACCACCAGTGGAGATGTGAGGCTGCCTGTGAGAACGTGCAATGGTGCCAGTGTCCCTAGATGGTCCAACAGCTTGTCAAAAAGCTAAACACGGAGTTACCACATCCACAAGCGTACTTCATGTATCCCCCAAGGAACTGAAAACACACACCCCTCTCTTCCAAAAGAGCCCCAAGTGTGCATATCCGCAGCCGCAGCATTTCTATAGCAAAAAAGTAAAACAACTCAAATGATAAGGACCAATAACTGTAGCATCATGCCTGCATCATTTGGCAACAGAAGGAATGGAGTGTTGATGCACTCTGCGAACAGGTGAACCTTGAAAACATTTCCTTCAGCCACAAAAAGCTAGCATTGCATATCCCATAGACAAATTCATATTGACAGAAAGGAAAATATTGGTCGTGTGGGTATGGTGGAGTTGGGAAGAAAAGGAGTGTTCTGGTTTGGGTGTGAAGCTTCTCCTCATGTTGGAGGTTTGGTCCTGATGTGAGTAGAGTTCAGAGGTGAGACTTTTAAGAAAGTTATAGGATGCCGAGGGCTCTGACCTAACCAATGGATTAGTCCCTTGATGGATTTGCTACACTGGGAGGTGGTAAGCAGGAGGGGTTAATTAGAGGAAGCAGGCCAGGGAGTGCGTGCCTGGGAGAGGTGGCTTGTTTGCTCTCCTTTCTCTCTCTGCCACCATAAGCTAAGCAGCCTTCTGAACTATGTGCCCTGGGAGGTTCTGCTCCCCATAAGCCTGCGGGCTGAATGAACCATGGACCGAAATCACTGAAAACAGAGCCCAGAACCCATCTTCCCTCTTTCAAGTTGTTTCTCTCAGGGGTTTGTCCCAGCGGTGAAAAGTCTGAGTAGTGTGGCTAGAGAGACTGTTAGCAAGTTTGTGGCTTCTTTAGAAGACAATGATAGTCTTCTAAAACTGATTTTAATGATGGCTGCATAACAGTGAATAGATTAAAAATCCTTGAAATAAAAACCTTTTTGAACAAGTCAGCAAAATGCTATGTAAACTAATCGATCCAATATTTGCCTTAAAAAAAATCTGCTTTAGGACTGGAGAGATGGCTCTGCAGTTAAGAGCCCTTGCTGCTCCTGAAGAGGAGTTCAAGTCCTGGCCTACACATGGGACAGCTCCCAGCTGCTTGTGAGTCCAGCTCCAGGGGACCCAGCACTCTGCATAGGCACCTTCTCACTTACGCACGTTCACACACACACACACACACACACACACACACACACACACACGAACATCTTTTCAAAACATTTTGCTTCAGTTCTCAAAGGATGTTTGGAAGTGAAGATATCAGTTATAATTTCCAGGATACTTTGGCATTTTTACTCCCAGATTAAAATCTAACTCAAATTCCCTAGATATTATCATAAACATGTTTTTTGTTTGCTTTTAGTTTTTGATTTTGGGGGGTGGTTCCGTAGGGGGGTTCCAGGTTGACTCAATTAAAGAAAATTCTTAAGATATTAATGAAGAATGTCGGTGTAGACCTTAGCGTGTGCTCTTTCCTTCCTAACCTTGGGCTCCGCCTGCCGCTTGATTGATTCTTCATTCTACTCTCTAAGCTCTTTCACCCCACCCTCTAGCACTTCCAGCACCCACTGTGACTGATAAGTTCTCAAGCCAAGTGTGCTGCTCCCTAAAATCAACCAAAACCTTTTAAAGAGAAGGGGTCTTAAGATTAGAACCCAGGTCTTCCCCAGTTGTGGGAGCCGCTGAGTTCTGTCACCGAATCGCTGCTCACCTTCTTGCTGCTCCCTCTGACTCATTCCAAGAAGAAGGAGCATTTATGGGGAGCTAGTTATATTGTAGGTAACAAGAAAACACCCCCTGTGGGGCTTTCGGCCTTTCTCAGGTCCTGTCTTGAGTTCTCTGACAGGAAACCTGGGTGTGTATACCAGCTGTGTCACGGGAGGACACTCCACTTTCCTCTCTGGACAACAGTAGTAACCAGTAATAGTCAATGCTGCTATTCACACCCCCTGACCTCACCCCCACCTTCCCAGAGATGTGGGGGACAATCCCTACACACTGACAGCTCTCCCCTGCCAGGGAGCTCCTATGGCATGTTGGCATCCATCTACAGGGCAAGCTGAGGTGCCAAAGAATCCCCCCTCTCCCCTTTGTGGCCTCAGAGACTACTGCAGGGAAACGCAAAATAAGGTGAGTGCCTTCCCTGTTGGGAGTGCAAAGGTTCATATGCTCACAGATAGCATTAGGGACCAGGAATGCAAACAGGCTGGTTGTCTTTCCAAGGAAAAGATATATAATATGTTTTCCACCCAGAAGGCTGGGGGTGGAGGTGGCTAATAGCCTCGGTAACCCCTGTGCCAAGGCACCAAGTCATACCACACTTCCCACAAGCTCCTTCAACCAGGATGAATTGTCAGGAGTGATGAATTGTCTAGGTGACCTTTACACTCTCAGTATGGCCAAAGGCTCCCCCCAAGCTGCCAAATTAGAAGCAAAGGTGGCTAATAGGCTAGATAACTTCTGTGCTAATTGGAAGATGGAGACCACACCAGATTCCCCCCTCGTCCCTTAAAATAATCCATGTAGGCTGTCTATAGAGCCCATCTTTCAGGAAGAAGTGACATCGGTGTAATTATGCATCTTTGTGCACACGGGATTGGGTTAAATCAGAAAAATTTTTCCAAGTTGCACTATACTTAAATATGCCTAAAATAAACCTCCTGGGGTCAGACTCTGGAAGTCTGAACCAACGCTGGTTACTGAGTTGTCTTGAACCGATTTTCTCCTTGCCTCACACGGATTGTTACCCTCACACGGATTGTTACCTCCACACCTCCCCAAGCTTGCTTTGGAGGGAGATTAAAGAATAAAATAACCCTCCCAGCATGCTCAAAACAAAGGAGAAGTTTGAGTTACCACACCTTTTTCACGTCAAAATTCTCTTGCACCGGAGGAGATGGGCATTTCCCAAGATGGAAACTTTGTCCCTTGGCTGCAGTGAAGAGGCTTGCCAGTGTAGCCAGGAGCAACAGCATGGTCACCATCTCGGGTCTGGGCGGCTTCAGGAGAGGCCTGGGGAGAAATAAGGCAGCTGGATGTGTCTGGGTCTCCTGAGGACACACGGTGATGGAGAGTCCTTGAGGACCTGGTCTGTCAGCCGGCATTCTCCTCAGCACTGAGGAGCTGCATCTTGCAGCTGCTGCCAGGCTGGCGGTCCAGTCCCAGTGAGACCATCACCTCAGAGCATTGGCCTCTTTGAGAGCATCTGGATTAGCCTCCTCCATGGACCCGCACCCTCCCACCCCCCACTGAATATTTCTCCAGGGTGGGCACCCTGTCCAGTTCTCCTCAGAATCATCCCAGACTCTTGAAAATGTCAGGTTCAGTAGGTATTTGTTTCTGGAACAAAAACAATGTGTCTACAGTGATCAGACAAAGAGGTGCACCGAACGGTCAAAAGTCATACTATGAATGAATAAATAAAGCTCAGATCCAAATCATGCACAAATTAACTGTCCTATCAGATTCATGAAGGAATGCTGACCGGACCCCCACACTTCATCCTTGCGTGTCTTGCTGGGCTGCCCTATCAACCCATGCTTGGCCTGGGAACCCTAGCCAAGAGCAGCATACGGAGACCCAGCGTTATTCAAATGGGTTTCCAGTTCTGGCTCTGCCACCTACTAAGTGTACCTGTGCAAGTCAGACCTTTGCTTCTTGGTTTCTAAAGTGGGACTAATAGTCATGTCTATCTCATGAACCTTGGCGAAAATAAAATGGGATAAAAAAAAAAAAGCCAGGAGAGGCTTAGGTGGGACAGTTCTGGAGGTCACCAATTCAAGACCAGCTGTAATGACGTAAGACACCTCCCCAGAAAGAGGGAGGGGCTGACACCAAGCAGGTACTCAGTATATATTAGCTATTTGTTATTTATTTATTTCTTCATTTATCTATCTATTTATCTATCTACTTATTTATTTATTTTGAGACAGCCTCTCACTATTAGCCCTGGTTAGACTGGAACTTGCTTTTTAGATTGGGCTGGTCTTGAACTCACAGAGATCCTCCTGCCTCTGCATTGTGAGTGCTGGGAATTACAAACATGGGCCTCTTTGCCCAGCTAAATACTAGCATTGTTATTATGAAAAACAGAAGCAGGATTGTATTTCCCAAGTGTTTTCCCCATTCGCTGAGGGTGTTTTTCCACAGAGGGTGTGCGTTTAACCAGAGAAGGCCCGTCCGTTGATGTGGAAGAACACAATATCATTTCAGTGCGCAAGTCTTCTGGTGGCCACAGCTGTCTCTGGGCAGGGACAATGGATAGATTACAACGGCTGTCCTTGCAGGCTATGGCTGGCCACTTTGGGCTCCTCTCTGCCTCTTTCTCCCTACTTGCCTTCCCCCTGTTCCCTTTCCATGACTCCTCGTCCCTCCCTGCACACGAGCTATTTCCAGCTCGCTGCCTTTCTCTCTGAGATGAAGGTGACTGAGTCAATGCAAGCAAAATGTTCTCAGATCCGAGCCCTGAAAAGGATGTGTCATAACAAGAATAATTATAACCACTTCATTACGAGTCTTTCAACCTCCAAATAACTTTAATAATCAATAGCTTCTTTTATGAAGGCTTTGTTGCCTGGTTTTCAAAAGAACAGTTATGTAAGGAGCAAGAGCTCCCAGCTGGGGCGGGGTGGGGAGGGGTGGCTGCTGAAGCTCTCTTGAGCAAATCTGTGGAGGGACCACCATCTTTAGTTCTTGAAGGCCCCCTCACTATGTACACAACATCTGTGTTTTAACATTTCGGGAGGTGGAGTGTTTGTAGAAGCCCAGACTAAACTCACAAAACTTTGCACCCATTCTCCAGCGCTCTTGGCATTTTCGTAACTCTGCCCAACAGGCCTGACCCAATGGTCTTTCCCAAGCACCCGACTTTATGTGTGGCACATAGGATGTACACTCTACTGCGTTTCCAAATGGATAGGACCTTAGAGGACAACTCCACAGCCCCCACCTCACCCTTGCCAGGTGGACAGTGGGGAAACTGAGGCCTGGAAAGGAGCAGGACCATGACAGGACCAGCTCTCCATCCATAGCCCCTCGGTCATGCTCCCTTCTGTGTTCATCCCTTTCCCTGAATGCTTGCCTGTGAGACCTGATGAACCCTGCCTCACCATGCAACAGTAATAACTAGTCAGCCACATGTCTAGCTCTGACAATGTCTTATGGCAAGATGTTCTCTTGTGGACTGAAACATACCCTGTGTTCTGTGGGAGGAGTCAGAGCACGGCTCACTCCCCTTGACTACATGGCTTCCAGAGATGCTGTCTGGCTGTTGGACTTTTCTTCCTATAGCTAGAAGTCCTCGAGAGGGGAGATGCTAATGTTCCATGCCCCTTCCATTCAGATTCACCTAACACCGACAGAGCATGGTATTGGAGGGCTGCATAACTCTGGGTAAAAAGATGCATGGTTTACAATGTGTGTCTTCTTATTGTCTAATATTGCAGGAAGCTCATCTTGGTGAATTTACCTTGAGAAATAAGCTTAACTATAATTTCAGCTGACTATTAAATAACTTAGAGGTAATTCTTCCAAGCCTGCAGTGCACTCTGGGTAGGCACTGACTGTGGGTACCCATCATCAAACATGCTGAGGCTCTCCTTGGAAGCTCTGGCCTCAGAACCTACTATGGGATCTATACCGAGGCCCCAGCATCTCATCCAGAAGCCACCTGTGCTGAAACTGATTGTGTTTTCTGTAAGGTCAATGGTTCAGCTTAATTCACAGACCTCTTGTAAGGCCAGAACTTGAACCCAGTTCTCCAAGAGCCTGCGTGTCCCTGTAGCCACAGTCCCTGACCTCAAGAAGCTGGGGGCATTAACTAGAGTCTGAGGTTTCATATGGCATAATAAAATATTTCTGTGGGTGATTAGATCTTAAAAACAACCAAACCCATGTAACTTTCGAATCAAACAAGAACTGCATTTTTCCACTCCCTTTCCTTTCCTTCCCTCTTCTCCCCTCCCCTCCCCTCCCCTCCCCTCCCCTCTCCTCTCCTTTCCTTTTTTTCTACATAGTTCAGGCTGTCCTACAGTTTGTGATGTCTTCTAGCGTGAGGGTTAAAGGGTTACACCACTACACCCAGCAAATCCCATATCTAAGCAAAATAGTTTCGTGTCCAGTACTCTGCTCACACAATCAGTCCCAGTTTTCAGTCGATCTTACCATCAGGAGCAGCTGAATCCCTCTAGAGAATTCATCCGGTGCTGCTTGGCACACAGGCAGCTTCTCATGTCCCCTTTGGGTAGGGGGAGGTTGGAGGGCAAGAGGAGACATCAGGACAAGCATAGGCTTACCTACCCTCTGACTTGTCACCTGAAATTTGCCGGTAGCACCTACCTTGTAAGTTTGAGGGCAATGAGATGGCCTGTAGGGCTAGTGTGAACGCCCCCGGTCTATACTCACCACTTGAGCTGTAAGGGGGCAACAGAAAGTCAAGGCAATCTCTATTTTAAACATATTTATCCTAAGTGAACGTTACAACCATGTACATACCTTTTTATATTATTATTAAGACGACAGCAGACAGCAGTTTCCACACAGAATCCTTCAAGTGAGGCGCCTGTTTTGGTGCCTGGCGTCTCCGGTTCATTTTATAAGCTCCCATCAGGCCGTTGGCCTTTGATGGCCATGCATGCCACACCCCCTGCAGCTTGGGAACACTGGCCTCAAAGCTGAGGTCTGTACGAGGCACAAAGATGGGATGCTGTGTCTGCCCCCTCCCTTAAGTTCCTCCACAGCTGCTCCCTGAGGACGAAACAATGAGATACTGTTTGTGTGTGCGTGTGTGAGAGAGAGAAAGACAAAAATGCATTTTCATTCAGAACATCTTTTTTTGCTTTGTGGATTTTCTGACTTGAAATCTTTTCCTTCTGAATGCCCTTGTAAGTTCCAGCATGGCGAGTTTGTACTAGGTTTCCAAACATCTGGTATTTATTTTTCCTTTTCGTGTAAATGAAAAATCAACTGTTTCATTTCCTGAAAGGGAACAGGAATACTGCATCCCGTGTAGTCCCTGCCAGGAATGTGACTCAGGTAACTGGTCCAGGTTTGGGGTTCGGAGTTGGCCCCAGGGTGGGCCCCTGTTGCAGTGAGCACCAGTTTCCCCATTATGAGGTAGAGACAGACATTATGGTCTTCACTAGAGATGCAAATGAAAGAGACCTTCTGTAAATAGAATTCTATACCTGACGGGGTCAATGTTGAGAAAACCAGTGTATCTTCGGCAGCCCCTCTGCACACTTTGCAACACACCCACCCCTTTGCGTGGCTCAGAGCTGGAGAGTGGGGTACAGTTTAAAGGGGGAGCATTTGGTTCAGTCACCTTGGGGCATAGCACAGACCAGACATACCCAGATGACTCTGGACTTGGAAACCCGATGAATGGACAGCGGTTTCTAATGCCATGTGGAGAATGAGTGAAGAGCACCGAACATTCCACTTAAGTTCTACAGCTTAACTGCTAACTCTCCAAGTTCACTACTCAGATCTTCAGGCCTTGAAACAGTCCATAGACAGAGCTACGGAGGCCTCAGACCGGCCTCTGCTTTTAATGGTCAGCGTTGATGGGACCACCTGCTCTGTAAGGACCCTTCTTTCCTCTATATTTATTTTATAATAATTTTCAGCCAAATGGTGCTAGAGACACAGCTTACTGTAGATGGTGAGGATGGACAGGAGAAGGAAGGCATCAGGGACTGAACAAATCCACAGGTTCCTTCGTGCTGTTCAGACCACCTAAGACCTCAGAGATGAAGCAGCTGGCGCTTTCTATGACGTGACATCTAAGCAGGACATGTCTGACCTCTGACATTGATAGGTCATTACTAGTCACATCCAGGGACTGAATCTGTGCCGCTAAGGAGTGCAGCTCAGGTGTCTTCTTCCCTTTAGCATCCGTGAAAGGGCACAGGTCTGTGAACTAAGACAAGGGGTCTAGGCCAAGCACCGCCACCACCTTGCACTTGCCTTGGCAATGCTCTCTTGCTGTACCCGGTCCCACGTACGCTCTCCTTCCATGTTGGCATCCTGTGGTCAGAACGTGGTTCCTCCTACTGGAGGAAAAGGCAGGACACAGCAGCACAGAAATGAGAAAGGAAGCCAGAGGAGGATCGTACCACCTTGGGGCCCCTTAAACCCCTTGGGTCCCACACAGCAGCTGACATCTGTCTGTGCCAGGAGACCCCTGGCTGCTCCCCACCTCCCACACGACCAGGTTCTTAGGACTCATGGGAAGCAGAAGAACTCACAGGTTGTCACGTGTTCTCCATGTGTGTCCTCACGAGACAGAAAGGCGGTGTGTGCACGAGGAAGGAGGGTGGGAAAGGGGCTTCTGCATGCAGCTGTCCCCACAGGTCCTCAGCCTCAGGATGCAGAGGGACCACACCCTGGATGCCGGGCATCTGGGGCTGTCTTCACGAGGGTGTTCATCCTGATCCAGAAGCGGTGAACAGGGGTTCTCTGCTGTGCTCTGATGGGAACAACATGAGCAGTGTGGCCCAGCACGTGGTTCTGAAGCCACCTTCTGGTCACAAAGAGGGAGCTGCAAGGAAGCCGAAGCATGAGCTCCCTGAGGCAGGATTTGGAGCCTTCTCAGGGTACACATAATTTCCTGGTGAACTATAGTAACCCAGACCCAGGCAGAGAAGAAAGAGCAATCTCCATCTGCATCTTGCCCTCACAGCTTGTTTTGATACAAGAAGAATTTCATCAGTGTGTTGTTTTCAGGGTCTATTCTCCAGGGCTTGACCGGAGCTCAGCCTAGTGGACACTTGGTAACTAGGAAGGCATCAGATTACAGGTTTAGAGAAGAACACTGCTGGAGTTTTCCAAGGGCAGTTTAATTGCCTGAATTGAGGGGTCTGCTGAGTCTCCCAACGATTGCCTTGCTGCATTTGCATCTCTCTCTCTCTCTCTCTCTCTCTCTCTCTCTCTCTCTCGTGTGTGTGCATGTGTGACCGTATATTTGCGTGTGCGTGCTTGTGTGTGTGTGTGTGTATGTACACATGCATGTGCATGCGTGTGTTGGAAAGGCCCCCGTTGGTCAGCTGAGAGCTGAAGCCTCTGGGCCTCAGGAGAGGAGCATCATCCTTTTGTAATAAGATTTCAGTGACTTGAACCAGACTATCCTTGAATTTTAGCAAGATTCAAGTCCTAAGCCAGATAGAAGAAGGAAAAGATAAGGACCTGGTGATTCTGGCAGGCCATTTTGGGCGTTAAGAGGATGACCCTTTCCTGAAGCTCCAGGCAGACTCATGACTCAGATACTGTACACATGGACAGGAACTCTTTCCTTGCAGGATATCGGTGCTTTCTTGTCCTCCAGTGGCCCAGGTAGCCCTTGTTCCCTTCCCAACTTCCCTTGTTTACTTCTCCCTCCGACAAGGCTTCCCCAGTGCTCACCACCCACTGTTGCCTGGATACAAGGAAGGCGAGAGCAGTGAGTGGGTGATCCCCACACAGAGTGGGATCCTCCATCACAGGTGGGATAAGGAAGGTGGGCCTCACTGGGTAAACGAGCTGAACTAAAGGAAAAAATGAGGAAAACAGCAGGAGCAGAGAAACAGAGAAAAGCCAGGGCTGTCACTGTGGGACGGACGTGAACTTGCCTCTTACTCTACGTCCCTTCCTCGGAAAACCTCCCCTCCCTCCTGTCAGAACAACCTCTTGGTTCCTGGGACTGGTGGACTCCATCCTTACAGATAAGGCAGTACCTCTGTAGCAGATTTAGATTATTGAATAAAAGCCCAACTTGCCACCAACAGAGAGAAACTGATAGCTCTACTCTTGAGATACAGCGGAAATGCCGCCAGAACCCCAGAGAATCTTATATGTCCCAGAGGCTGAGAGATCTCTTTTCTTTTTTGTTTTGTTTTTTTCTCCGAACAATGAGGCATTCTCTTTCCTGCTCAGGGCCTTCTCCTGCAACAGCCCTGCCAGATGTCCTCATCCCTTCCTTCCTCCCATGATGTCCCCATCCCTTCCTCCCTCCAGGTCCTGGCTCAGGTGTCACTTTTCTTCAAAATGCCATCCTGGTCTTTCAAGCAGCGCTCAGGACACTGGCTCTTTGCCTGCTCCATCCTCACTAAGCCCTTCTTTTCCATAGCAACCCAATCCATGTTTGCTTGCTTGTCGTGTTCCCCTGCTAACAGGTAGGCTCTGCAAGCGTAGGGCGTTTGTCTCACTGGCCTCTGCTCTGCTTTCCCTGGCTACCCAGCACGCACTGAGTGCTTATTAGACCCTAACTGAAGGGGTACTGTCCCTAGCTTTTTTTTTTTATTTATTTTGTATACAATATTCTGTCTGTGTGTATGCCTGCAGGCCAGAAGAGGGCACCAGACGTCTTTACAGATGGTTGTGAGCCACCATGTGGTTGCCAGGAATTGAACTCAGGATCTTTGGAAGAGCAGGCAATGCTCTTAACCACTGAGCCATCTCTCCAGCCCCTGTCCCTAGCTTTTAATAGGTATTCAGAGATACAACGCTAAGAGCTAGAGGTAAAATTCTAGAAGCTCTATTGTACTTAGTTTGCCAGAGGAGCACTAGCCTCTCAGTTTGTATCATTTTCATCTAAATCATCCCTCATTCTAGGAATTGCTGGTCATTGAAAGATGCATAATTAGCTTCTCCTCAACACCACAAAAAGAATGCTTCTACTCAAAGGACAAAATTACAACAAACACAAAGGCCTCCACTGGGTTTTGGTTGCAATTCTTTAGAGGAAGCGGTTTCAGGATGCTGGGCCAGAGAGAGGCCAGCTTTCTCCCCAGAGCAGGGCAGAGAAGAGCAGAAGCACAACATGAAGCTGCTGTCTCTAAGCCATGGTCTGAGGCAAAAAGACAGGGGGGTTTAAGGAGGCATGAGAAAGAGTCTGGCTTAGGCTTCTCGCTGGCTGAGAGTGAAAAGGTTTCAACACACTCGACCAAACAAACCATTGCGAGACTGCCAGCAAAGAAGCCTACTCCATCTTCCAAGAAATACTTCCAAAGGAGTATTAACAGCTGATAGGTCACACTTAAGGTCAAGGTATGTGTCTTAACCTCCTGACCTTTGACCTTTTGATATCCCTAGCAGTTTCTCATCCACAAACCTGAACAAGGCCTCACACTGACTACCTTGAAATTGACAAAAGAGAACTCTCTAGGAGAGAGAAATAAGCAGGCAAGCCAGGTAATTCTTTAATTTTAAAACTTTACTTGGTCCTTAAACTTAGTTGGAAGTAGAGGCCTTAGAATGAAATAATTTCTGAAGCTACAGGTCTCATGTGTGGCTACTGCTAGCGGCGCCTCTTGCTCTCCACCCACTCTGTCTCTGTGTGGCTCCTTGCTTAATACATTCCAGCTTCGCTTTGTGCTGACTCACTTGGAAGTTCTTTTAGAGTGAGAAGATGAAGGCTTCCCCTGAGTAGGCAAGAGGTACTTCCGGCTACGCTGTTAACGGCACAGAATCACAACTCCCAGCAGGCGGGCCTTGACACCTTCCCTGGAAAACTGAAGCTGCAAGATTTCCTCCAGCTAAAACTGACCATTTTGTGCGGTCAGCAGGGAGAGGGGTCCCGTCTCCCTCTCGTTCTTCCTCCCCATGGTTCTCTTGCCCTGGTTCTCCTGGGAAAGTTAGGAACTTCAGAGAAGCAACTTAGTCTGTGTCGTGCCTGGAGCCGGAGCCTGAGTCTAAGCGACTCCATTTTGGTTTGGCTTGCTGGGCCTCATGCAGAAGCTCAGGCCAAACTGTAACTCTAATTCTGATAACTCACAAGTTTTCAACAAAGCAATTCTGCTGAAGTTTCTAAATACGTAAGTTGATCGTCGATGTATCTCTGCACTTCATCCCTGAGCGCTGAGTCAGTTGGGGGGGGGAGGTGCTAGTCTAAAGTAGCTGAGTCATCACAGTGAACACTTTTTCTCCTGTACACAGTCTCAAGACAGTCTCCCTCAACAGCCAAACATTTTTAGAACCCAAAGACATTCTTTTTAGCATATATTTAATGTAATGTATTCATTCACGATTCCATACATATACTATATAATGTGCTCTGACCTAGCCTCCCTGTGTTAGCCTCCCTTCCCCGCCCCGACTCTCCCAGACCTTCCCTATCCCACTTTCGTTATTATTATTTCCTCTTCCCCCGCCCCCTCTGATCCTCTTCTTCCACGGATTTAATTAGAGCTGCCTGCATGAGCATGGGGGGGGTATTTACTTGAATGAGGGCAACTTAGCATTGGCGACACCAATAAAGAACATTCTCCCACAGCCACCATTAACGGCCTAGAACTCCTCAGGGAGGGGTGGGGGCTTCGTGGGCCTTGTTCCCTCCCCAGTCCAAGATGAAACACTGACCGGTTCAGTCTTGTGGAACACTTTCTTTTGAATAAATAAACTGCTTTGGGGAGTAATTTAATTGAACAATGAATGGAGAAACCTCTGCTAGCTTGGCTACAAGTAACACCATTGTTCTGTGTTCTGTGCTGGCTTTGATAACAAATACACTTTTATGTTTGTTTGTTTGTTTGGTTGTTTGTTTTAGGAATTAGAGATGACTTCATTCCGCTCTCAGTGCCTTCAATTTGGGCTGGCACAAGTACGCAGTGGGAGACGTCAGACACCAGGATTTTGTCTCTGGTCAGGAGGCTGAGGAAGAATCCAGCTATCTTTATTACGCACTCTCTTCCCTATCTGTCTGCGAGTCAGGGAACCTGTCTAACTCCTTTGTCCCTCGTAACTGCCTCATAATCCCACAGCTTAGGTCTAAGCATTGCTCCGTTGTCATTTGTTCTTCTAGATCTTTCTATGGAAAGCATAATGTCTGGATACACACTGTCTGAAACACATTTGTTAAGGTCATGGCACATTTAACACACAGATCGGCCTGGCTCACCTGCTGCAAATGCTGGTCCCTCCCCCTCCCCCTCCACTCCCCCCCCAGCACATTTCCTTACAGACTCATCCTGTCCTGTGGTTAGAAAGGAAAACTTCTCTACCTGGGTGATCTTTCATCACACAAGTGACAGCCTTCGTGCTTCCATTATAAAACCTGCAGCAAAGATGAAATTATATTCAGTGAACACTTTGTGGCAAGAAACAAAGAACTATCTTACCTCTCAAAGAGAATGGCTCCCGGCTGAAAATATCTCCATTTCTTAGTAAGTGGGTAAGTGGTTCTCTCAATCACCAGAGGCCCCCGTCTGTCCTGCTAAAGTGGTTTTTCTTTCATTGGCTAAAAGGTAGACATAGCTGCCCTGCTCAGGTGGAAACCAGTCTGAGAGGCTTCTTTGTCTTCCTGCATCCCAACCTGCCCCATGCATGGTCACTTTCTGCTTGGTTTCCATAGTGCGCGTCTTACCTCGCGTGTCCTCACACCATGCGAGGATTCTCCCTCACGCTCCTCTCCTCAAGTGTGCCCTGTTTCTCGAACCGGGGCACCTGGCATATGCACAGTGTTTACTAACTGCACAGACAATAAAACAAGTAAGGGAATGCTTAATTCTGTTGCGGGATATTTGATCACACCGTGAACCCTAAGATTGCATTATTTACTGGAAAAACCTGTTTCTAGTTGTAGTGTTGCTCAGTCCTAGCATACACCTTTAGTCCAAGAGCTTTCAGCCTGACTACGGTAAACAGGATCGAATAAAGTCAGCCATAGGTCAAGCGGTGGAGTAAACAACCAGTTGACAGGAAGTGAATAAGAAAGGAGGCCATAGAGAGAAAGAAGGAGTCAGGAGGACATAGAGAGAGACTCACAGGAAGTAGAAGGGGGGAACTTTGAGAAGAGATTTTTTTTTTGTTTTTTGTTTTGTTTTTTGAAACGGCATAGGAGAAAGGTCTTTTTCTGGGACATCAGCAGAGGAGGAAGATCAGCTGGGTGCTTTTTCTGCCTCTCTGAGCTAGCAGGCTTTTACCCCAGCACCCGGCCCCTAAGTCTTTATTGGTAAAATCAAACAATTGAGATTTTGTTAAAAGCAACATAATTCTCAGTACTTGCAGGGCTTGTTTTTGGGAAAGAAAATGAAGAAACAAGCCGGATAAGATGATATACTTCTGGCTACTCAGGAAGCTGAGGATCCTTTGGACCCCAGAGTTTAAGATTAAGATGAGGAATATAGGGAGACATGGTCTTAAAAAGAAGGCAGAGGAGGGGAGGAAGAAAAAGAAGAAATAATGGGTAAGTCTTTCCAAGAGAAGTGGGAAAGTTGGAAGATGACGCGCACACCTGCTAATGGTTAAATTGAAGAACATTCCAGTACACTCTCACAAACAATTAAAGCTTCTGAGTGTCCTCTGGTTTCAACATCTCTTGGCAGGGGTGTCATTATTGCCAGGTCCAAAGCCCTTTTTCCCCCAAAATAGCAGTTGTAATGGTAAAACTCTGAGGAGAAGTTCCCCAAAGGGTACAGCGGGCCACTGCGGGTGATTTAGGGCAGCAGCAGGTGGGAGACCATGGTGGGCCATGAAGGGCAGCAGGTCCTACCACCCAAGGCCTCTGTGGGTCCCAGATGATGGGTGAGAGACAGACACAGATAGGCACACTATGCAGAGAAGGTGGGTATTTATTTAGTGGGTTATGGAGGAGAAAGGGAAAGAAGGGAAGGGGAGAAGGGGGAAAAGCAGAGAGAGAGAGAAAGGGAGGGAGGGAGAGAGAGAGAGGAGGGAGGAAGAGGAGAGGAGAAGCTATCTCTTTGGGAGAGAGATGGAAGAGAGCTCAGGCTGGAAGTGGAAGGAAGATCTGCTTGCCTCAGCGAATGAGGGAGTGGGCAGGGCTTGTCTCTTAAAGAGACAGAACAGACCATTACAGCAGTGCTGGTGACATTGTCCTAAACAGAAGGACTCCCAATTCCAGTTCAACCCAGACAGCCTATGTCAGCTCCTACCCCCACCCTGCTGACTGTCATAAGCTTCTACCCCCACACTGCTGACTGTCATATAAAATCTGCTTGCTTTTCTGCCTTTCTGTTCTTTCCTTTGCACAACCACCGCCCACCCCCAAGAGGTAGCCTGTGCAGTTTGATCCCCAGTAAATCTTTCTTCCTGCCTACACCGAGGTCTGGTTTGATAGTCTCTCTACAGCATCCATTACAATCATTAACACAGTAAAACAGGTTTTCAGTTTAGGATTTCTTCACAGCCAAAGAGCTGCCTCCAAAATTAACCACTGTGTGACTCTCCCACGGAAATCTGCCCCGTGTGTGCTGTGCTCAGAGCACTTCACTCTCAGGGCTGCCCTGGCTCAGTGCATTCAAACTGTAGCTTTTGGGCTCCCAGATTCACGTCACATTACTTGACAGTGTCAACCTTTTGCTTGCTAATATGCTTTCGTGAGACAACATTATACACTACATGATGTATTCAGATGCCTCGTTCCTTTCCTCCCTACTCCCGTGTGGTCATTCACCTTATGGCAAAGTCCTGGGACCAGTTTGGCACCAATGGTACCAAGTGAGAACAAAAACGCCTTGAAAGAAGCCGTGTCTACAGACTGGTTAGAAGCTCAGTGCTGTGGAGGGGTTGGGTGATTGCGGGTCCAGAGGCTGTTATCTTACTTACCTTACATTGGGCTTGTTGTAGCTCTCAGAACAATCATCCCCTGCTCACCTCTGTGTCAGAACTAATGTCCTAGGACTAATAGGTAGAAACCTTTTGGGACCTACTAACTTATCAGACTACCAACTTCTATCTATCCTGGGCTTATAACCTACTAACTTATCAGACTACCAACTTATATCTATCCTGGGCTTATAGAAAAGCTTCCCTCACCTAGTGTCTGTATCCACCAGTGCATTTTATACTTGCCTTGATTGATGACTTTCTTTGACCTGTGACACTATAAAACTCCATTGGAACAGCTTCCACATTGGAACATGGAATCATGACGACCTAAATCTGTGGTCCTGAGGTCATGGCCACTCAAAATGGCCCCAGAATAAACTATCCTTTATTCCCTTTAAGACACAAAATCTGGTACACATGAAGAAGCAATAAGCATCCAGCTATGGAAGGCGGGAGACCTGAGTTTGGGTCCTAGCTTTACTATCTATTGTTTTTATCCACTTATTTACATATTCAACAACATACACTAACATGCATGGAAAACAACGGCACACCCAGGAACTGTAGTGGTTCCCAGTGGGCTAATAGTTTAAGTGCTTGGTTCCTGGCTTGTGATATTAGTTGAAAGCTGTGGAGCCTTTAGGAGATGGGGCCTGGCTTATAGAAGACTGGCTTAGAAGGTGGTGGGCCTGGAAGACGGCCACTGGGCCTGGTCTATATCTCTCTGCTTTGTGGTTTGTGCCCACATGAAAATATAATGCCACGTGATCCCTGTCATGGCTAACCTTGGTTGTCAACTTCTCTGTATCTAAAATCATGACCCGAGTTGCTGGGTACTCAGTTGCTGAGTAAGAAGGAATTTTTCTTAATCAGGTTCCTCAAGATGGAAGACCCATCCTGTATTTCAAACATTCTTCTTATAGTGGTCCACAGAAAAGGGTGAGGACTTTTCGCCCATTTGCCCTCACTCTCGCTGGCAAGTTCATCCATCCCACTGCTTGGTTGGTGTTCAACTAATGGAAGTAACAGCCCTTGACTATAGGACACTGCATTTCAGGTCATTGCCTCTTGAGGGTTGTCTCTAAGCACGTCACATCCTGAAAGCAGGCATGACTACCAACCCCCTGAGAGAGATGAGCAATCATGAAGCAGGTGATAGGGATTGCTCATGTGTCTTCTCTTAAGCAATGATGTCTGGCTCCAAACTCATACAGGGAACCATGTTCTATTCCTCTAGCAGGGGAAGAAAGAAAGGCGATGTGAGCTGGTCAGAAGTCATTGACTTCTCAGGTTATGAATTTGCACCCTTTTCCTTTCTAAGTGATATTTCAATTAATTCTTTGAGAGTTTCCTACAACGTATTTGGATCATATTCACCCCCATCACCCCAGTTCTTCCCAGATCCACCTTCTCCACCCTCACCTCTCTACCCGCCCAACTTTGAATGTTCCTCCTAACTTTGAGTCCAGTTTGTGTTACCCAACTACTCATGGAAGTGGGGCCTGCCATGGCATGTGGTTGACCTACCAGGGGTCACATCATTAAAGAAAATCCTCTCCCAGCTGGTATCGAATACTTAGAGTTCCTCAGCTAGGGGTGGGATTATGAGCCCACTTCCTGCCTCCATGTTGGACTTTATCTTTAGCTGAGTAAGGATGATGTCACTTGCTCACTAAACCTTCCCAACCCCTTCTTTAATGGGAGCCAGGACTTCTAGCAAGCCAGGTAAGTGCTCTAGCCCTGAGCAACAGTTTCTAAGGAACACCAAGGGCTGAGTTGCCTGGGACAGACTGGGAAAGCCGTGCTCCAGATTTCTTGACAAAGGTCACTTACTTGATAGCAGAGTTGGGCTTGTCCGTTCAGTCCTTAAAGGCTGCTCTCCATCCATCGAGCTCCAAGAGCCAAGACCCCTGCCTGCAACTAGTTACCAGTGTGCTGGCTGAATCCTCGATTCAATTACTGTGGCTCGGAGCTTTTCCAGATGTCTTATGGGAAATAATATTTGTCTGATTTTGCAATCCTTCATGAAACAAGGTCAGCTCCTGCATATACACAAAGGGCCAGCTGGGTTTCCACATCCTCCCATGCGGAAACCAATGAAGGCTTTGGCAGTGCAGAAGCAGTATGGTATGAGTTTTGTTTTTCTGAACTTCCTAAAATAATAAACCAATTGGTTCCTGATGTGCCCAGGAATAGGGAGATGGCTTGTCTGGGTAGAGGGACTGTGGCATGCTCATGCTTTTTGTCAACTTGGGGGTCTCTCCTGAGGGGCAGGAGTAACCTGCAGTTGGAGATGTTTGGAAGCTGTGGCCTACCTTGAGAGAGAGGAGACAGAGAAGGAAGGAAAGACAGCAGGAATGAAGGGGCAAGGAAAGATGAGTACGGGGAGGAGGGAGAATGGGGGGCTGGAAGGTGGGGATGGAGAAGGTAGCTTGATTGTTCTTCAGGCACTTCCATGCATGGATACAGTTTCAGGCAGTGAAGGGCGAAGTCAGAAAAAACCCGGAGGAGATGGTGCACTGAACAGGCATTTAGAATTTGCTTTTGTCAGAAAGCATGAATTTGCCCCTTGGATCCCCAAAGAATGAGGCCTCCCAGGCAAGACAGTCCCCTCTCTCTATGATGGAGAGACTTCACCCTGGAATTGATCACCTTGTACAAATCAGATTGTGTTAGAATAGAAACCGAATGCACTTCCTGACCAGATGGGTCTCTTTGTGAGATAAAGGAATTGGCAGATGGACCACCTTGCAGCCCCAAGGTCATAACAAAGAGGTGGGATCATACCTTTTAGGATTCCCTATCCTAATACTTCCTCTGTTTAAATCTGATGCTCAAATCAGCATCCTGAAAATAAAAGTGGGGAGCCTTTGCTGTTCCTATAGCGCACCACGCCCATCTGCGCTCTATGCGCCACCATACAGTTTGTGAAGAGGGCAAGGGGCTGGAGATTGAAACACACAAAGACAGAGAGACAGAGCCACGGGTCATCCTTGAAACAAGAATGCCCCCTTTATTGTGTACCAGAGCCACTTTTATAGGGACCCTTAACTGATAGTCATGTCCCAGTCAAACCCATCAGAAAACACTCTCCTGCCATCGGGAACTCCTGGGGGTCTCATGCTCAGAGCAGCTGCAGGCTGTCTCAGAGCAGAGGAAAACAAGTTGTTTACAAGAAATTCAGGATCTGGGGGTTCACCGCTCCCAACAGTTCCTCTTACAAATGCACACTGATTGAACCCCCTTTCTCGTTCTCCTCATTTCTTTAGCTTGTAGGAACTGCAGGAGTCAGCGCGTCCACCCTAAAACTCAGCACAGTGTCTCCGACTGACCGGCCAGCTGGGCCCTGGACACCACTTAGGAGTGCCCTTCCCTTGCGTTATCTCTGATAAACGGGGAGGGCTGTGTTAGGTAGGCTATGGCTGCAGCTGCGGGAAAGAGACAGGCTCAACAGATGTCGGCTGCCTTGTCCCAACGACACAATGGGTTCCACTTGCCCTGGGATGTCCTTTCTGCTCGCGCCCCTGATTTCCAACACAAGGCCTTGCATGGCGATGGAGCTCAGTAAATCTCTGTGGAATAAACAAGGCCACGAAGAGATGTACAGGTCAAAGAATCAGAAGTGAGGAATCACTCAGTCGGTACCTGCCAGCTCCTCCGGGCCTCAGAACAATCCCAGAAAAATCTCAATCTGTGTGTATCCGAGAAGGGATGAGGTTGCCTGTGAACCTGACCTTCGGAAGTCCATTCATTCATTCATTCATTCATTCATTCATTGTGTTTTAGAAAAAAAGGACCTCTCACATGATGTCACGGTCAGAATCACAAGGACTGAAGACTCAGCAGCCGCATCCCGGGCTGTGATCAAGCTGCCTTTTTTTTGCTTCCCAAAGAGTTGTCAGTTTTGTGTCAGAGGAACAAAGAAACATTCTGTCCACCAGCTGACGGCTTTCAGGACTTTCCCTGGGCAGTGCTAGAGAGAAAATGTTTATTTCCAACTATTCTGTGGGAACCAGTAAAACCTGACCCTACTTCAGGTGTGACAGTCATAGGAAGATGCAGGGTGCGGCAGTGAGGGGGTGGAGAGCCAGGCAGTGGTGCTCTTCCTTTAATGAAATGGGAGGGGACAGGAGCGAGGAGAAAGTGGCTTCAGTCAAGAAAATAGCAGGACTGGGCGGTGGTGGTGCCCGCCTTTAATCCCAGGGCTCGGGAGGCAGAGGCAGGCGGATCTCTGTGAGTTTGAGGCCAGACTGGTCTACAAGAGCTAGTTCCAGGACAGGCATCAAAGCAGCACAGAGAAACTCTGTCTCAAAAAAACAAAAATAAAAGAACCTAGCAGGGATCTAGGCTACTTACTTCTCACAGCATCCCTGTGATGAAGGTGTGGTCCCTGCATTGCTCCCTTTCTGCATCTTCCTTCAATGTCCATGCATCGTCAGAATCCACATCCAACTACTGAGGCTCCTACTTTCTATTCACCCACCCTTTTCTGGTGGCAATGCCTTGGGTCAGACTATCGTCATACTGGATGTGAGATGGGCAGTTGCTAGTGTCTCTGCATTGCTACCATGTGTCACAGCCATGGATGAGATGGTATTTGGACCTGAGTCTTAGAGGGTGACTTTCTCTGATGAGCCAATGATTTTGAGACTGAGATTGTCCCTGCCTCTACCACCACCATGCCTGTTTTCAGAATCAATGGTTGTTTTAACAAGTACTTCCCCAAGAGTCACTCATTTGCAAGACACCAAGAGGGCAGGCACAACGTTCTGTTCTGTCTTCTCTCTCGAAAGAGCCACCCTAGACTCTTGCCTTCAAGGTAAGTAAGGCAACGAGGACCCAACAGGGCAGAAATGAAGAAAGGAAGCTAGAGGAGGATCCTACCACCTTGGGGACCCTTAAACCCCTTGGGTCCCGCATAGCAGCTGAGATCTATCAGTGCCAGGAGACCCCTCCTGCTCCCTACCTGGTTCTTAGGACTCATGGGAAGCAGAAGAACTCACAGGTTGTCACGTGTTCTCCATGTGTGTCCTCACCACAAGAAGGAGAGAAGGAGAGGCGGTGTGTGCACAAGGAAGGAGGGTGGGAAAGGGGCTTCTGCATGCAGCTGTCCCCACAGGTCCTCAGCCTCAGGATGCAGAGGGACCACACCCAGGATGCCGGGCATCTGGGGCTGTCTTCACTAGGGTGTTCATCCTGATCCAGAAGCGGTGAACAGGGGTTCTCTCCTGTGCTCTGATGGGAACAACATGAGCAGTGTGGCCCAGCACATGGTTCTGAAGCCACCTTCTGGTCACAAAGAGGGAGCTGCAAGGAAGCCAGAAGCATGGGCTTCCTGAGGCAGGATTTGGAGCCTTCTCAGGGTACACATAATTTCCTGGTGAACTATAGTAACCCAGGCCCAGGCAGAGAAGAAAGAGCAACCTCCAACTGCATCCTGCCCTCACAGCTTGTTTTGATACTGAATTTCATCAGTGTGTTGTTTTCAGGGTCTATTCTCCAGAGCTTGACCAGCGCTCAGCCCAGTTTCTTACTAGATAACTGAAAGACACCCAATGATTTTATTGAATGATGCAATTTCCTCATCCAAGAATTTATGATTGATCTGATGGGCCTAATTCAAACCTCTAACCCTAACTCTAACCCCTAACCATAACCCCTAACTCTATCCCCTAAACCTAACGCTAACCCCTAAAGCTAACTCTAACACTAACCCCTAACTCTAAACCTAAACCCTAACTCTAACCCTATCCCCTAACCCTAATTCTAAGCCCTAACCTTAACTCTAACACTAACCCCTAACCCAAACCCAAACCCTTAGCCTAACTCTAAACCTAGCCCTAACCCTGACACCCCCCTTCCCCCCCCCACCCCGCTAACACTAACCATACCCTAACCCTAGCCCTAATCTAATCTCTAACTCCTAACCTTAGCCCAACCCAGTTCTGTACGACCTGGAACCAAAGCATGTAAAATCTAATCATATCTTATAAGAGAACCTCTTTCTCCTATTCCTTTAATTCATTTAACCGTGCTTAGATTTGGGGGTCTAGCCAAGAAAGAATATGCTGAAATGGGTTCTTCTTAATTAGACAAATTCCAGTTTTCAGAAGTTTATTGTAAATTAAATAATCTGTCAGGCTGTGGGGGCACACGCCTTTAATCCCAGCCCTTGAGAGGCAGAGGCAGGTGGATCTCTATGATTTCAAGGCCAGCCTGGTCTACACGAGATAGTTCCAGGACAGGCTCCAAAGCCACAGAGAAACCCTGTCTCGAAAAACCAGAAAAAAAAAAAGAAACAAATAATCTGTTTACAATGTGAAATGACTAAATTAGGCAAGTTATCAAACCCATTACTCCCATGTAATTATAATTTTGAGGTAAAACATTTAAAATATGTCATTTGGCAATTTTGAAATATGAATTACATTATTACTTACCATAGCCACTTGTCTGCTAGATCATGTAAGCCTATTCCTCTTAATTGCAACTTTGTACCCTTCCATCAAGGGTTACTCTTTCCCTATGTGTCTTCTCCTATACTGTCCTGCATTGAGTTACTGTATTGGATTTACCAAAATTCACCACTAAATTTAAAGAAGTCTCATAGCTATCCCTAAAACTGTGGAGGGCTAGGTAAACAGCACAAGCAGGAAATGCTACCATTGTTTCATTGTCTTCCTGCCAGAAACATGCTGAGCCCTAAGCTAGCTCAGCTAGCCAAGCCTGGAGGCTGAGTTCAAGGACATGGACCTTCTAACCACACAGTCTGGCTCCAAGGGTCCTCTGGCCCTGGAGTATCTTGTCTGTCCAGTTGTCCCAGGAATCACTGCCCCTCTAAAGGTTTATTTCATTTTGAGTTTTCCACCTTGAACCTTGACCTTTCCTCTTATTCCCTCAGCTAGAAGTTTCACGGCTAAAAACATTGCTCTCAATAGCCAAGCTTCTCTGTAATTGATTTATTATTTGTTCCAATGTCACTGCAGTGAGTATATTGGGGGGGTTATTATGAGAGAAGGAAATATGGTTTTGAGTTTGTTCCATTTTGTAGCCCTGCATTCATCCTATCATAGCTATGGCCAGGATCTTACAGAAAGGACTGTAGAGTGGAAAGATATGTCTTGATCACAGTTTAAAATGGTTGGGGGGTGGTGGTGCACCTCACATCATAAGAGACCAGAAGCAGAGAAATCACTGGAAAGGGTCAAGGCAAAATGGGGTCCTCCAGGGCACTCTTAAAGACCTACTTCCTTCAACCCGGAACCCACCTCCCACAGTTCTATCCCCTCCCAATAGTATATTAAGCCTTTCACTAGGCTAGAACCATCACGACCTAATGCCCTCACAGAGGCACTGGAGGGTACTTACCGATGTCTGAGGGATTCTGAGTCCAGCCAACTGATAATCAAGATTAACCAGCAGAGCCCCTTTGTGCTAAATGTATAAAATCGATCCTAACTTCATATCCCAGACCCTGCACAAAAGAAAAATGTTCATTCTGTCTTCTAATGATCTCATATAGGTTTTTCCTGACTCTGAAAAAATTCATCAGTATTTATTCTATGAAAGCCGTATTAAACACCTACTTGGCTCCAAGTACCATTCATCTTGGTATTGGGAACCCAGCAAAACTCAGACAACACGCATGGAGCTTCCATCTTAAGGGATTAGATGACCAGGTGATCCTTGCAGTTGGTCCAACGTATCCATAAATGTGTTCTTTAAGCAGTACAGGATGCCTGTGGTAGTGGCATTGCCAGGTCCCACCTTGACCCACTGACAAGGTGGACATTGCCATCAGCATGCTGGTCTGCTTTGTTAGCATGAAGCAGTAGCTTGGAGCTGCTCGGCCCCATCTGGACGCAGACCATCCTGGCCAGCTGTGGGCAATCATTTCTATCACAAAAGATGCTTTTATTCAGCTATTTAGGCCTGCTGGCTTCTTCCAACTCTGTTCTGCTCCCCAAAGCGCAGCTGTCATGCATCCAGCATCACCTACCCCATCCCGCTGCACCATGCATTTCAATTAATGTTAGTCAAGGTTACCACGCTATACCTACTGCTTGTCATGAATATTCTACTGTATTTAGTAACTCAATGACTGGTTTAACAAGGCTCCTCTAGGGCATGAGCTAGGTTATGTGCTGAGGACACCATGGAAAACAGAACAGGAACGGATTCTCCCTGGATGGAGCTCACAGTCTGAAGGCATTGAACGGGTGAAAACCAAAACTAGTCTGCAAATGGACAAGCACAGAAATAAATGCTTTTTATTTTTAAATGCAACTGGGATTGGCACTCACTGGTTAAGACCACACACTGCTTCTGCAGGGGATCTGAGTTCAGCCGTCAGCACCCATCCTGAGCAGCTTCTGGGCTGCCCCCTGCAACTCCAGTTTGAGGGGCATCTGACACATCTGGCCTCCACAGGCTCATGCGTGTGCCAGTGTGCACTCTCTCTCACACACACACATACATGCACACACACACACACTCACACCTTAAAATAATAAAGAACAAAGAAACAAGTGGGACGATATGAAAATTCAAACAAGGCAGGGTGGAGAGAATGGTCACTAGTCAGGGGAGGCTTCTTGCCAAATGCATTCGTAATTATTCAAATCTCTAATGGACCCATTAAGAAGTAACGTTAAAAAAAATGTTCATCTCTTTGGAGAACACCCCAGGGAAACTCTTCAGAGAAGATGTGAGAAGAGGAGGAAGCTAGCGGGCTGAGAGGTCTGTCCTCAGGGGAAAGAGTCAATTAGACCTGACTCTGCAGAGTGGGCCAGGGCAGAGGCCTGAAATCTCATATCCTCAGGACGCCGAGACTGGAGGATTGCTTGAGCCCAGGGAGCTCACGACTGGCCACTTGGTGAGAACAGGACCTGCTTTGTTTGCGGGTTGAAAGGAAAATGTATAGGAATCAACCGTTTGGCTTTTATGGAAACTAATGAGTTATTTGAGAGGCAGCCCAGAGAACACCATGAAAGTCTTTCAATTAAGGCAGGAGTCAGGTGTCAAGTGAGTGGGTGAGTCCCCCAGGGGACCTTGCAGGAGTTACCGGAAGAGTTTTGTTTCTTGTGCGTGTGTGAGTGCATGCATGTATGCATGGGTGCGTGTGTATGTTTGTATGTAGGCCAGAGGTGAACCTTGGGAGTTGTTCCTCAGGGGCCATTCATCTTAATTTTTTTTATTTTTTATTTTATTTTATTTTATTTTTTTATTTTTCGAGACAGGGTTTCTCTGTGGCTTTGGAGCCTGTCCTGGAACTAGCTCTGTAGACCAGGTTGGTCTCGAACTCACAGAGATCCGCCTGCCTCTGCCTCCCGAGTGCTGGGATTAAAGGCGTGCGCCACCACCGCCTGGCTCATCTTAATTTTTTTAAGACGGGGTCTCTCACTGATCTGTAACTCACAGAGTAGGCTAGATTGGCGAGCAAGCCCGAAGGGTCTGCCTGTCCCCAGCTCCTAGTGCTGGGGTTTACAAACAAGCGTATGCCACTCTGCTTAGCTCTCTCTCTCTCTGTGTGTGTGTGTGTGTGTGTGTGTGTGCATAAATGCAGAGGCCAGAGGAGGATGCCAGGTGTCCTGCTATACATTGCTCTGTCTTACAGATACAAAGCCTCCCAGGGAAGCTGAAGCTCACTTCTGACCAACCAGGAAGCCCCAGCAGGCCTCCTGTTTCCACCATTACCTCCCTCTCCCCAGAGCTCTGTCTGAGGTTACACCACAGTGACGACTGAGTTTTTTACATGAGCGCCAGGGAGCAAGTGCTCTTACCCATTAAGCTGTCTCCCCAGCCCCAAACTCAACTTTTTCATATGGGTTCCAGGGATTGAAATCAGGTCTTCGCTTGCAGAATAAGCACTTTCCTTACTGAGTCATATCCCCAGCCCTCTTACCAGAGTTTAAAGGCAAAGGCCATGGCTTATCTCCATAGGCAGATTCAGCTACTCATCCCTATGTCAATTAAAGAGCCAAGTAATGGGAAAAGCAGAAAGGGGACATTTCTTCAGAAGAGGAGAACATAAAAGGATCCAGTGACTCCAAGTCCCTCCTTGGGTCCGACTTTAGCCAGACATCTCAGCCCCTCTCCCAAGAGGTGCTGGCCCTGTGTAAATTGTTACAGCCTTTCTGTGGTGGTTTGGATAAAAATGGCCCCCATAAGCTCATAGGGAGTGGCATTATTAGGAGGCGTGGTCTTGTTGGAGTAAGTGTGGCCTTGTTAGAGAAAGTGTGTCACTGGGGGCAGGCTCTGAGGTTTCAGATGCTCAATTCAGACCCTTTATCACTCTCTCTTTCAGATGTTGCCTCAGGATTTGGTTAAAGAACTCTCAGCTCCTTCTCCAGCACCATGTCTGCCTGCAATGCCACCATGCTTCCTGCCATGGCAATAATGGGCTAAACCTCTGAACTGTAAGCCAGCCCCAATTAAATGTTTTCCTTTATAAGAGCTGTAGTGGTCAGAGTGTCTCTTCACAGCAGCAGAAACCCTAAGACATTCTTGCTCTCCTTGGGGTGTGTGGGACCTGTCCTGCAAAGGTTTACTCTTTAGAATTCATGGTAACTCAGAGGAAAGATTAAGGGTGATATTTTATTTCTGTGCCTTCAACCACAGTATAGTCACAAAATAAAAGCTGAGGGGTCAGACTTCCACCCTGCTTTCTGTTGCCTGTGGGTTCAAGTGGAGTCAAGGCCTTGTCAAAGTGCCCATTTCAATGGGACATGCTGAACAGCTTAGCGCATGGCAGCCATGGTGTTGGAGAAGTAGCAGAGACTCCTACGTCTTGCAGGCAACGAGAAATGACCTGTCTCACTGGAAGTCACTTGAACACAGGAGACCTCAAAGCCCACTCCCACAGTGACACACTTCCTCCAACAAAGCCACACCTCCTAATAGTGCCGCCCCATTTGGGGGTCGTTTTCTTTCAAATCACAACAAGCATAGGCACCATGTGCGAGAAACTCCAAGTTCTTGATATTTACCCCCTGGGAAGTTTCAGTTTGAAAGATCTCTGTGTCAATCGCCTTCCCCAGGTTTCTTTAAGCCAGCTTAGCTAGGTACTGTTGAGTTGACAGGTTACAACGCAATCACAGGAAGAGACATCCAAGTTTGACATTTTGAAAGTTTGTGAGTGCATGGGACCCCTCCCTCCATGGGTCAGGATGCTCAGAGTTTTGATGGTCCAGGGAGACTAGGTACCCAAGATGTCATAGTGTCTAAGTACGAAGGATTTCACACACATGACCCCAGGCAAACGGTGCAGCCCTCAACAGTGGCATTCCTGAACTCTTCTTCTCTCGGGTCATAGTCAATGAAGACAGAAATGCCACAGCCTCCAGTGTGAGCATTGTACAATATATTCCTTTTGGCTGATAGTGGCCTTTAACTGATTACAAGAAAGAAGTTGCCTCTTCAGAGTTGGATGACAACAGAAGCAACAGAGGTTCAAACAGAAGAGAAGCAAGGAGGTGTGTACGCATGGAGGCTTCACCTAAGATCTCCCAGTAAAGTTCTCAGCCAGAGGCACGGAAGAACCTTCACTCTCCTTGGAATTCCAGGGTGGAAACACTCACGTATCATCAGTAAAGTCCATCTGGATGAGTCTTCCCACATTTTGCAGAACACCCACTGGAGATCATGCCTCCAGCTCTAGGTAAACCAGCAATCCAGCTGGGCGGTGGTGGCGCACGCCTGTAATCCCAGCACTCGGGAGGCAGAGGCAGGCGGATCTCTGTGAGTTCGAGACCAGCCTGGTCTACA